>NW_024962261.1:9193283-9344588 GCF_019238085.1 Lagopus leucura | reverse complement strand
AAAAAAAAAAAAAAAAAAAAAAAAAAAAAAAAAAAAAAAAAAAAAAAGGCAGTCAGGGAAAATACAGCATCAAGTATGCCTGCACATGAATGCAGCTATATAAACCAGTTGCAACTCAGGGCAAGAAGGTGACAGCACTCACACTTCCCTTAGAAACCTCTCCTGCCTGGATACATCACTGTGTTCCTTGTAGCTTGGTGACATTCCAGGTCTTGCCCAAATACTAGGAAAGAATCATTATCCAGTCAAATGCGTCTTGGCATTTCAAGGATGTGATGCAAAGGCTGGGATCTTCTGAATGTGTGTGCATGGGCCAGACAATGGACAGCCATGATTTTGCACTCAAAATGTAACCTGGGGCCTGAATGGCTTCCCTTCAGCAGTTATCTGGATTCACTGCAACTGAGTTCCTGGGAACAGCGTGGACAGGACTGGGAGATGCTGAAACTGTGAAAGCAATTTTTAGATTGGAATCTCCTTTTGAAAGCAGGCCTTGGACATCATAAATGAGCTTCTTTCCCAGGGAATGCTACTGATTGTCTGCTCCCACTCCACTGAGGAGCAATTTGTGAGTGTAGCAAGTTTGTTGGAAGGCTGATGGTGATTTGTAAATGTGGTATGGAGTCTCAAAAAAGCTGCTTCTTGAAATTATTCCGTTGAATGGAATAACAATTTGGCTTCTGCTGAATGTGCATTCACAAAGGACCCCAAAATTGGATAGTTAATGGGAGTGAGGACAAACACATTGTCTTCTTGGGAGGAAGGAAATGAACTGACATAGCACAATGATGTGCTATTCAATGACCCTTAAAATGGTGCCCGCAGCAGCTAGCCAATGAGGAAGAGGATTTAAACAGGGGAAGGAGCTCCAAAGAGAAGAAACCAGAGGACATTTGAGGCTTGATGCACAAAACATGCACAGAATCCATACATTGAGATTTCCCATTTAGTTGTTTCACTGTGTAAAGCAATTTGCAAAAACCAATAGACAGAAATCAATTGCTATTAAGAGCACATGGGTGTCTAAGCTACTAGATTTTAGCATGTGTGAGCTTCCATATTAACTCATACATATAATAGATCTGAAGTAATACAGGAAAATACCGTTTTAAAGAAGAAAATGCTTTTTAAATTTAATAACCTTGTTCAGCTCTTGCTATTTTTCCTGACAATCTTGTCTGGTGGATGCTGAAAACAAAGAAATTACAGTTCCCATAAATAGCTGCTCTATTTTAAGAGGGTGACATGGGCCAATGAGCCCGAACACAAGAGGTGAACTCTTGCCAGGTAACCCTGAGTGGATGTTTTTATAACTATGAGCTTCAAACCACCGGGTAGCTGAAAAAGGAAAGAAGGGGAGCCTTCTTGCACCTCTTGTATGTAACTATTTGAGACACGAGGAAAAAGCTCACATGTTACTGTCAAGACTGACCTGGAACTGAACATTCTGAAGCATGCTGGTTTTGATACATAGTTCTTTCATCTCACCATCATCTGTAAGTGAAAACACTTGTTTCTAATCCAGATTCTTTCTGATCTGTCTGTTCAGCCTGTTTTTCAAGGTTAATGGTAAATGGATAAAAATAGCACCAAAGATACAGACAGGATTTGCTGGACAAATGGTGTAAAATTGTACTTTCCCTGTAATACCAACTGTTCATCATCTATCAGAGTCCTAAAACACAAGGGATTCCTGTTCCTCTGAAGTACAGGTGTTACAGAAGAAAAGCATTTAAAATTGCCAGGCTAACCTTCTGAAACAACTGTTTGAGGAAAGAAGTAGAGATTCTAAAAGTGAATTAGTTCCTTTGTATGAGGGTTGCTCCAAAAGTAGTGCCTCATATTTTATGATGTTAGCCCTCGAGATTAAAAACAGATGTTGATGGTATGACAACAGAAGCTGAACCTTCCTACCAACATTCCATTACATTTTGTTGCCATGTGACAGAGGGTCAGTCTGATAGCGTGGTGTCTGACATGGAAGTGCAGATGAGGCAATGATGTGTAACTGAATTCCTCCATGTGGAAAAAATGGCACCCACTGACACACATTGATACTTGGTGAACATTTGTAGAGATGAGCACTGAATGTGAGTATAGTGAAGCAGTGGATGATGCATTTCAGCAGCGATGACAAAGAAATACCATGATCCATATATATATATATATATATGTATATATATAAGCTTATGACATATATATATATAATGACATCAACTGTTGATCATTTCTCCCTACTTAGGGCACTGTACACCCTGTGTGTGTGTGTGCACTTACAAATATGTGCTTATCATTCTGAGTGCTGTTGTCACCCCACAAAAGGAAAGGTGTCTCAACCAGCTCATCCCCATGAATCAGGAGGTTATGACCAGGGAACCATGCACAGAGCTGAATATTGGTTTAAATAAGTTGGAAACAATGGTGACAACACTGGAATATTGCAAAGTTTGTACCAGGTAGGTCCCATGAGTGCTCACACAGGAACAGAAAGAACACTGTATGCAAGTTTGTTAGGGCCTACTGAACTAATATGTGGCTAAAGGGGACAGTTCCCTGAATTGCATCATTACTGGCATCAATATGTGGTGTCACTGGTAGGAGCCAGAGTCAAAATGGCAGTCCTCGGAATGGTGACTTGAATTCCCTATAAAATAAACAGTTCAAGACACAGCCGTGAGTGGGCAAAGAGATGTACACTGTCTTTTGGGATAGGAAACTGGTGATCCTTCTGAATTTCCTGGAATCTGGACAAACCATGAACTCTGAAGGCTCAAATGTCCAGAGTCAGGCAAGAGAAGAAGACAATCTTTTCTTGCAGCGTGATAACACTTGACCCCCTACCAGTTTGAAGACAGTGGAGCACACTTCCAGTCTTGGCTGGAACTGTCCTACCATGCCCACTTCAGAGTCCGAATTTGGCTCCTTCTGACTTCTGTCTGTTTGGGTCAATGAAAAATGGACTGCGTGGATGACGTTTTCCTAGCAACAGTGCAATCATAGCAGCTATAAAGTGGTGGATCACCTTTGCTGGTACAGATTTTTGTGAATGTGGTGTGCAGGTTCTTGTTCTTTACTAGTGGAAATTTGTGATTAGTTACTAGTGTAACTAATTGTGATGACTGTTGAAAAACAGTGTTTTGTATAGTAGCTAAATAACTTAGCCAATATCACATAACAACTAAGAGTAAATATTTTGAGTCCTGGAGAAATATCCTACCCATCGAATCATCTGCCTTTTAAGGCACAGCTTCTGTATGAATAGTTGAAGTTATCCAGAACAAAAAATTTTAAAGGAATCAATTCAGGAATAAAAAATGTTGTGCCTTAGAATAATTATGTCAGTACTAATGACACCTTGACATATTTTGGTTTTTAGATAACAAAATAGATAAATCTCAAGTTAAAACCTAGCAGTAGGACACTATTCTTTTAGGTACTTGTAAGAATGATGTTATTTTCTCGCTTGTGTGTTTTTCCACCTGCTGTCAGGGATGTTCCAATAATAAGCATAATATATAAGCATAATGACATCAACTGTTGATCATTTCTCCCTATTTAGGGCACTGTACACCCTGTGTGTGTGTGTGCACTTACAAATATGCGCTTATCATTCTGAGTGCTGACAGATAGTAAGAGAATAAGGTAGCACCCTTTGGAAGGAGTATTCATGCTTTCCAGCGTTGCCCTTTTCAGAGGTTTCCAGAGAACAGCTGGTGCAGCTAGACTGCTGAATGTAGTATGGCTTGAAATACTCATGTTTTTGCAGTGAGGACAGCTCGCTTTCCCCTGAGAATTTCCATGGGATTTTTTTTCATGTGTTTATTTCCCTATAGAAATAAAGGCACTATGGGGAAGACCCTGAATGAAGAAATGGTCATGAAGTATTTGTACAGTAGTTTTCCTATAGAATGCAGGGTTGGATGAAACAAATCTATGAACTATTACTAAATGAAGGTTAGAAAAGGCAGCAGTCCCAGACTCATCCTGTGCTTTCATAATTCATGGTTGCATGTCTTGCTCTCGGTGATGAATAATTACATGGAAATTATACAGATCTCTAAAATAAGTCTCTCAGAGACATCTACTTGATTTCAAATATTTAAAGATTACTCAGGGCTTTAAGCAAATCTGCATAAATTTCCTGCATCAATGCCTGCAGTTTTGGGAGCTTTGGTCCAAATATAGAGCATCATATTAGTAAGACTATTACTCAATTTGCATTACATGCATTCATAATCTGAGTCATCATAGATCCCATATTTTCAAAGAAGTTCATAATTTCACCTAGTAGTTTTATCTCCTGCTTGTATTGGGGGTCTCATAAATGAGGAACTAGGTCATGCTTCTTCTATGGTGGGATCAAACAGTCTCTGATCTCATAATGAGCCTCTGACAATCTGGTTGCAAATGGTTCTGCACTCAGTCATCTCAACCAGCGAAGGCAATCGTCTTTCCCTCCATCTGGTACCTGATGAATGTATAGATAAATAAGTTCAAAATGTGCAGTCTTCTGCAATTTCTGCCCTTTTACTCGTGTTTGAACAACTGCTGCCAGGGCATGGGGAAGAAGATTGCTGCTAGTGGCTTTTGTGTACTCTGACCATATCTGTAAATAATTTAGTAAAGGAAGAGCACAGTAGTGAGCTGAAAAAATTGATGCTGGGTTCATTTCAACATTGTATGCAATTTATTTAAGACTGAATTTAGTCTTGCTCTGAATTCAGCATCCAGATTCATGTGAATCAAAGCAGTTCTAAGCAAAAATCTTAGATGCAAATTTTCATGTCTCCTTTAAAGTATGGGGTGTGTTTGCTGTGAGTTAGAGAGCACAGCTTTTGAAGGGGTTTTCTCTGTAGAGAATGCACTTCATATCCAAAACCATTCCTCATCTTGAAACTGCTCAGAAGGAAGTGCTCTGTGTCTCTCATGTAACCACTCTGCTCCCTCAAACAAAAAATGCTGATGTACCTGTAGACTCTCATGGGGATAGTCCAGGAAGCATTACAGTTGTTTGCTGCACTGACACCCTAGTCAGTGATGTGGTGCCCTGACACCAGTCCTGCTAGTTGCAATGGAACCATTTCTACTGCAGCTGACAGCAAGCTCTCTCAAAACTGCTTTTTTAAACATTGGCCCTCTTCAAGTCATGAACATTAATGTGATAAGAAAACTTATTCAATTTTTCCATGTGCAGTCCTTCCTGTTACAAGCAACATTCTTCAGCTGACTTGGGTCTTTCCATCTGACAGATTTCATCATGGGAAAGAATCTGAGGTTTTGAAATCTGATGTATTGAATTAGTCATTGGTTCAACTTACCATGCTGTGAGAAATAAGCAGTTATTAGCAGCTGCTCTTCTGAAGAGCTGTATACCAGAAAATGATGGGTGCATATTCAACATTTTGAGTCATACGCAATTACAGAAATTGTGGTGGATTAGCTTCAAAGTCAGTAATGATGTGTAGCAAGAGTTCTGATCCATAATTAGCGTGACCTATCTAGATTGGTTTTTTACATATTTTTGAAAAGTACACATTATTAATCTCAAAAATAAGCATAATATTACGTATGAATTTAGGTGAGTAACAGTGGCTGTAAAATGAACAAAAAAAGCTTTTCTGTAAGTTCAAATGTAATTTTGATAGCAAGGTATCTTTAGAAGCTCTGATTCTGTCTGGAAGATGGATATGATTTAAGTACTATGAGATACGTGTAGAAAATTGGGTGAAAAAAAAGCAGCACTAATCCTAATCAGTGTCATTTGCAGAGTCTTACAAATGGAAACGTCAGCTATACTTTGAACCCGATCTGAAATCTTGCTTGAGAAGGGAACAACAAGCCATAAAACATGCTCATGAGGTGTTCTGTACAATCTTCAAGCTGCAAAATCTATCTTGAATTAAAAAATTTTGCTTCAAACACACCATCAACTCTTATAAATCTGAGGTTTTTTTACTGAGTAAGTCTGCTAAAATGCTGTAACAGCAACCTTCAAATGCACACATCATATATTCAGACTACACTATCATCAAATGATAATGCTGATTGAAACAGGCAGAGAAAATCAATGGTTACACTTAAAGGAACAAATGTTTGCACGGTAAGGGAAGGCAGCTGTCCCAGGTCATGCCAGTGCACACAGGTGTTTATGAACTCTGCACATAAACATATTTATTATGTTTTTCTACAAACACAGTTGTGACAGAAACTAGGTAAAACATCATAGTGATGAAAGTCTTAGACATAAAGTCTGCCTGCCTTTTACTCCTATGTACTCTGGTCTTGTTAATCCAAGCATGGTCAGATGAGACAGTTCTGGTCCTGAGTCAGACAGGTACCAGTTATGCAGGTAGGAGTAAAGAGTAGAGCACAGAAAAGTGAATCTTAGGTATCCCACTTTAAATTCAAAGCATTAATTAATCCAGATTGACCTCTCATGTATAGATAGTCTTTTAGAAAGTGAAGCAGGCAAGTTGTATTCAATATGTTGGGATCATATCATTCAATATGGGATCCATCCCTCAAGTTCAGAGCTTGGATTAGGGAACAGGCTCTCTAGATTGCAAGTGCTAAGTAATACTTGCTTTATGGCAAAAGTGCCAAAAAAGCTATTTAGCACCAGCTATTTATGTAAACACTGCTGTTACAATGCCCTGTGTGCACTCCTCCAAAGAGGATGAAGTTGAAAACCTCAAAGGCATTTTTCTGTGGAATTAGATAACCCCCATAAAGACTTAGAAAAGAATAATAATTGCACATTAAATTCACACCTGAGCTTATACAACAATAAATTCCCAGTATTGACATGTCATAAATGCACAAATCTTTTAAGTGGAGTGCATGCATAAAGTGCAGTGTGATCACAGCAGACAGGCAGCCAAGAAGCCTTGAGTGCTCCAGAGGAAGCAGCAGAGCTTTTGGTGGCTAATTAAACAATCATGCTGTTACAGAGCAAAACAAATGAAGTAAAATATAAGATGGAAACAGTTTTAAAATAGTCATGCCAGCTGGAAAGCTGTTGTATAGAACATTGAGTGATTTTGTGAAAGGGGTATAAAGATCTGCACTTAGAGATTTTAAGATATTAAGACTTCATGGAGCCTTGCAGTGTCTAATCTCTGTTTATAAAAGTAATCCTAAAGATGACCACAATTTTTTTTTAAAACAAATGGCCATGATATTTTAGTATTTTACTTGTAGTACTTCATTTTTAGTGTTTTTCTAGTATTTTTCGTGGTGTGCTGGCAAAAACAGTAACAGCAATCTTTCTTTATCCCCACTGCAACCATAAGCATTATTGTCAAGCTGAAAGTCACTTGTTTTGTACATACTAGTCTGGTGTTTCAGGTTGTGCATGTGCACAGAAGTGCTGGCCTTGGTACGCTTGCAAAGCACTGTTGAGAAATAGCACTTTCTCTGCTGTTTCTCTGCTTTTTCTGTGTTCTGTTAGTGGGTTTTTGTACTTCTTTTCTTCTTCACTCATGTTTTAAAGCCCTTCCAATCATTCAGTTGAAGGTTGCTTTCCAGACTTACAAGCAACAATGCCTATTAGGAAGACAGATCCCAGGACATCCCAGGACAGCTATGATTTCTCATTGCAGATGTTTCTGAGCAGTATACAGTGCTTAAAGCACCTATCTATAGATACAGGAAAGGCACAGCCTGGAAGTCAAACACTGAGCTGACCAAAAAAGAGGTGATGTAGCAGGTGAATGCACCTGCACCAGCTAGAGGACTGAGTCTGCAATCCCAGAGATTTGTGGTGATCAGACTCCTGGATTTGAACCAATGTTTCATACTGTTGAAGAGGGGCAGATGGGCTCTGAATGAATTTCTTTGTCAGTATTTTGTCTTTGCTTAGCACAGTTTGGGCTGAAGAGCTCTTTTGAGTTTAGAAAGTTCTTGTGTTTAGATTGGCAAAGGAGAGGTGTACTGAGGAAAGCAGCCTCAGAAAAATATTGCTCTGAGGCAATGTTCTGTACACAGGCAATGTTGCAGCACCACAGACATCCATTACTCTGCAAAGCAGCTGCTTTGCCATCTCCGTTTTCTCAGTTACTTCTGTGCAATCTTCTGTGCAATCTTGTGCAATCTCAGTTACTTCTGAGCAAAGCTTCTTGAATTCTCTTGAACATGCTCTTGATGGCCTTGCACTGTAAATGTTTTATGTGGAAAGACATTGCCCTGGAGCTAAGAGAACAGGGAGGTGCTTATCAAGCTAACCTGCTTGGTTGAGTCTGGGTAACAGAAACCCACATTCTGTGGGCTGTGACACTGTGGCTGAAACCCTATGCCTTGTTTAACCATAGCACTCCCTGCCTTAGCAGTGGACTGAAAGGCCAAGCTGATCTTTATGGCCAGCATGTCAGGAGTTACCTGTGCATGAAGCATCCACAGCGCTGGCATGAGGGGTCTTTGCAAAAACTGTCCATCTATCCACGTTTTTCAGACTGCACTTTCCACACAAGGAAGCAGGAAGCAAGTAAACTGGGCTTGGACTTGCTATGGGCAAAAAATGTTCCCTCATACGCCAATCTTCTCCTCTGGCTTGAGTTTCTCAGATCCTCACATCTGCTCTTTTGTAATTTATTTTCATTTTCTAATGAAATCCATGTGATGAAATGAGACAATGGTCCCACGTGGGACTTGGATAGGCCAGTTCATGCTTGCCATTAATTAGCTGGGATTCAGTTCCTGATTTCAAACTATTAAAAATAATTAAGTTTTTATGGAGGGTTAATCACAGAAAGTAGCCTTAATCTTACATTCAGTAATGTCAGCAAGAGTCCTATTGGATAACACATTTCCAGCTGGCCACTTCCCAGCATTGCTTCTGGTGACCTGCTTGTATCATCTAACTCATGGGTATCCAACCTTTTGATTTGTCTGGACCACATTAAGTAAACAGGAGTTGTCTTGAGCTGCCTATAAAATGTATTATATAGTTAATGTGTATCAGTGACTAAACAATTCTAAATTATTTTCATTAAAACATTAAAAAAAAAAAAGAGAGAGAGCAACAAAAACATAAAACTAGTGTGATATTAGGCCCTTCTTTTGTGATACTAATGCATCAATGTCTGGTTCAATGGAAGGAGCCACAGTTCTTAGTGAGTTCTCAAGGTTTTCATCAGAGATTTTTAAAGAAATATTACTCTTCCTGTACTTCATCCTTGACAATATGTACAATACATGACAATATGTACATACATACAAATGTATGTACTGCCAAAAAGCGATGACATTAATAAGGCATGACTATGAAGCAAGGGATATTTTTCTCTGTTAAGCCAGAGATAGTCTCCTGGTAAGGAGACTTGACCAAACTTTTCTTTGAGCTGAATGTTTGATTGCAACTCTATACATTCCATGTGAAAGTTTATTTATATTGACTGAAAATGGTTTCACAAATATACCAAAAAAAAAAACAAAAAACAGATTTTTTCTTTTAATTTTGAAACCAATACTCAAATTCCTTTATTAAAATAGAAAGCAAAGCTGCATGTTTTTTGCTGTTCACAAGTTCAGCCAATGCATCAAAACATACAAAATTATTTGCTGTTAACTTTAGCTTGCCATACATAATGTTTCATTTCAACTGCTGTTGTGGTTTGAAACACAGCACAGGTGTTAAAGTGATTTTCATCTTGAAGATGAATGGTTAATTAATTTAAATAAGCAGTCCAATTCACCAAAAATGGTACATCTGAGAGCCATTTAAAATCTCCAAGTTCTGGCACAATTTTTCCTTTTGATTCCATTAAGGACTTCATTTCACTTTGCAAATCATAAAGTCTATTTAGCATTTTACCCCAGCTTGGCTACCCTCCTTCAGAAAAGTAAATGGTGTCTGCGTAATCAGCGTCAGTACTTCTACAGAACTAGTGATGATTCAATCCCTTGGTCTTTATGGAATTCAGTTCTTTGATGATGACATTATCCATTTTCAAATCTTTTGCACAAAATTTTTCTTGATGTCTGATGCAGTGACATTTTCTCAAATATAAGTTACTGGTGGCAACTGCATCATCTTCTGTTGATTTTATGTCCCCCCCTTTTTACCATCACCAAGGAACCATCAGTAGCTACACCAGATAAGTTGACAAAGGTTGAAGAAAATTGCCTTAATGTATTTTTTTTAATGCTTCATATAAACCAAGAGATTTATTGTGTCTTTTAATGGCACCAAATAAGTCATTTCTTAGGTGACGTTATATTTGTTATCAATACCTCTAATGAAAATAGCATGTTGAGCGGTGTCTGTATCATCAGTACTCCCTCATATCGCCAAAGCAAAAGATTTGGAATTGTAGGTTTACATCTCCAAAATTATTTCAACAGATGTTCCTGTTTCTTCAATTTGCCCAGCCACAACAAAATGATTATAGAAAATATATATATATATATATAAAAATCTTTTTTTTTTTTAAAATCAGTACACACTATATCTGCCATCCTTTCCATACATTTCCTAGTAAACTCACCATCAGTAAACAGTTCTGCTTTGTTTGTTTGTTTGTTTGTTTTTCAGCCAGATTTGCTACCGCATTGTTTTATAACAGAGCGTATTTGAATTTTAACTCTGTCAAAAAGATTTTATTGAGGCGACAGACTTGTTTTCAGTTCTGCTATTCTATCTTTACCAAGCATTCTTCGATACACACTGAATTTAGCATCAAGTTTCTGTGTATAATGCCTTCTTAAATTGCAGTCTTTGAAAAGTGACACGATTTCCTTGCAAAATAAGCATGGTGCCACATTATTTGTCTTGACGAGGTAGTTCTCATCTGTCCATTTTTCCCTGAACACTTTCCCTTCATTCATGATTTTTTTTTTTTTTTTTTTTTTTTTTTTTTGAGTTCTGTTTTCTTTTGAGATGCCATTAGGTGGCATCCAGACAAGCCGGTAGGGTGGTGCCTTAGGAACTCATGTCGGTGATGTTATCTTACGTGCATCTTAAAAATACTCCTACATTCTTGGTTTAGGTAAGAAGGAAACAATACTTCACAACTTATGAGTTTTTTGAGGATGTTATTCTACAACATAGATATGAGATCATTTTTTGTTTTTTGTTTTGTTTGTTTGTTTGTCTCTTTTCCTTTTTTTCTCCCCTCTTACTTGGGAGAGAAAACCATACAATGGCACAAAGATGAAGGGAAGGGAAACAGCTCACAGTACAATAGTAAGAATAAAAAAAAAACAATATAGGAGAATGGGAATACTGAAGTATGAAAGCACTGGAATAGAATGTAAAATCATGCTGAAAAAAAAATTTAAGTATTCCTTGGTCTGAATGTTACACCTAGGTCTATTTGATCTGCAAGGTTTTAGAAACAAGTAACAGAAATAACAAGATGTGGCAGAATGTCAATAAGTAGTTGAATGTCTGCTGCGTAGAGTTAGGCAAGAGGTGGAGAGCAGTGGCAGGCCAGCCCTGCGTGAAAAAACAGCATTATACCATACTTGAGGGTTTCTATTCTCCCTATGGAATCATTCAGACATTCAGTTTTGGGTAAAGTGCACAGGTGACAGGCCAAAGACTAAGTAGATCAGTGTTTATGTTATGAATTGTTCTTTACACGGGCAATGTAACGCTAGTGGTGCAATTGCTTTTAATTTTATTGTTTTGTACTCTCTCTCTAAGAAGATTCTACAGCTCTTCCTTTCTGTGCGGCTTTATCTCTGCTAATGGAGATTAAATCTTTGCTGGAAGAGCAGAAGTGATTCAAAGCCTATTAGAAAGCAGCAGGATATCCGTTCTCCCCCAACCACCAGGAGCTGAGAGGTGTTGTCTGCACGTTACTTTGAAGCAAGTGCAGAGAGAGATAAGAAACGTTCTGTGTCACCTTTAGCACTGCAACAATGCTTGTTACATTCGCGGGCTGCCGGGATTGGATTGCATTACTTCCAAGTGTCCATCTGAATGTTCACATGCTCTGCCTTCATAGAAGGGTGCTTTGCATAGATAAGTGCTTAAGCAGGTTTTGGAGCGCTATTATCTGTTTTTGCCAGCATCTGGATGGACCTTTTTTCATTTTCTCTTTTTATTTCTCAGGCCTTTCTAAAAACTTTGTCAATATGCACTCGCACACACCGTGCATACAGTATACACGCACAGACTGCAAATTTAGATTTCTGTTAATGTCTGTAAGGGACTCAGGGCATGCATGTGAGCTTAATATTTTTCACTTGGGATTAGAGAGAGAGATCTCTTTTGTGGTTATGTTTCCCTTGACTTTCAGGCAATTTCTTCTGAAATGACCTCTCATGTAAATTACCTTTATTTAAACTGGCAGATACAGCCGTCCATATCCCCTTCAGTGCCCTGATGACCTTTCCTAACGTAAAGAAAAAACCGTAAAGTGGACAATCCAGGGTATGAGTGTCTCCTGTTCAGCACAAAGACACACCTTTGCTGACAGCCTCAAACATTTCTAACTTCCCATGCTGACTAGAACCAGTTGTTACCACTGATGGAACGAAGTTCAATCTGCAAGGCCTTGTGCTGGATGGTGTTGCACTGGGTTGAATTCATGGTTTTTAGGACATATTACAGGGTAGCTGTGTGTGCCCCAACAATCTGCAAAATTTGTCTTCACTGTTATCATGGCAAGCTATTACTCAGGCATCAAATTGGAGATAGTGCTCCCAGAAGTGCTGGTGAGCCTGGTGAAAACCTGTTATTGCACTTCTGCAGGGAAGTTTGAGTGTAACGGAACAGAGCTTGATGTATCACCAGCACAAAACAAAGGGAAATAAAAATATGGAAAGGGTCTCTCATATGAGTTGTAAAGAGTGCTGTTTTCTCTCTCTGAAGGACACTGACGACTCTGGATACTAAAAATAGGCAGAAGTGCATTTCCTATTTCAGAGATGACACTTTTAATCACTTGTTCCAGGGCTGTGTTACAGCTACATGTTACTGACTGGAAAGGTGCAAACAGGACATAATTACGGATTGTCACCCACTGTTTCTGCTTGCCTGCTTTTTTGCACATGATTGGATCTATTTGCAGAGGTCCTGACTTCCTAGTCTGCTGATTAAATCTTGCTTCTAAAAGAATATCTGGAGAGAAGTTTACCACAGCACTGGGACTCTGATTATTTCTTGATAAATCTGGCGGTTGGATTGGAGCTATGCTCCTGTTTGGTATCTCAGAAGGTCTCATGTAGTGTGCACACTGTACACAGAAATGCTAGATTTGATTGTAGTGAAATCAAGCTTCCACATCCCGCTGGAAGATGATGTAAGCAGTACACGTCACTGCCTGGGTTGCTTCCCTTCATCCCTAGCACTGTCTCTTTCTAATCCTTCTCCCATTGTCTTTCAGCATCAATTTTGCTTTATTCCTGGGAAGCTGTAGTAGAAATATCCCCATTTAGTTCCTCCATCCACAGAACAACTTGTCCGAACAAACAAAATGATTTCTGTTGTTCACCTTGGACCTTTAACCAAGCCATTGCTTTCCCAGCACTGAGAAGAGGTGGAAGGCACCTCAACCTCAGCTACTGTTGCATGGTATAATCACCCAGTCACTGGAGCCGAACCTGCTGAGAACCAGGTGCATGCAGGGCTCTGGTGGCTGGGAGTGGGGGAGGTGGTCCTGTGGGACAGCTGCTGCCATGAGCTCAGCAGGTATGAGATCAGCCCTTCTTCATCCTGAAAAGTGTGCTATGGGGGACAATTTTTATGCACAACTCTCCAGTAGCCTTTAAAACTTCGTTTAAGAACCTTGCCTTTGCTAAACTTTATGGATTGTAAAGGAAGTTCATTATTATATTACTTGTTTCTCCTGGAAGAAGCATGGGAAATATTAAGTAAAGATTGTTCTAGTATCTGATAGTTATTTATTCCCCATAAGTGTTCTGATCTAGTGTTTGTATTCCCGTGCCACTTTCTTTTTCACATGTTTTTGAGGCTTGTGCATCTTTTCATGAAAGGGCTTCCTCTAAACCCAAGCCATTACCAGCCACAGAAAAATGAGCACAACAAAGCAGCTGTGCAGCTCATTGCACATCTAAGGCAGGCACCAAAAATAGCTTTGTCCATGGATCAGGAAAGATGACCTCTTTTTTTTCTGAAGAAAGAGACATTGCAGCTACAGCTGCCATTACTCTGCAGGAGGTGCCTCATGTAGCAGCTCAGATAGCTGATCCCGAGAGAATGGTTCTCACTATAAGAAATTTAAATGCATTATAATTGTAGCAGTACCTGACAAATCTGCTGCTGATAAGCAGAGTTGTGGGATTTAGCAGAGCAAATAGCTTGGTTCCAAAGTGCTATTATTATTATAGGGAGAATTATCTCTCTGAGAGGATAAATTGTATGCACAAAATCTGGGTGTAACAACACAAGAAAAGAAAAGGAAAGAAAAGGAAAGAAAAGGAAAGGAAAGGGAAGAAAAGAAAAGAAAAGAAAAGAAAAGCTCTTTTCTTGCATATGCTACGTAGCCTTGGGGAAAGCAGGTTGTGGCTTGCTCTTTTTTCTGAGATGAAGCAATATGAGGGGACTGCCATGTTGCTGTGCCATACAAAGGCTGGGGACAGCCCCTGCATCCACAGTACAATTTGCCTTCTTCGTCCATGCCTACTAGCAGGGGCTGTGGTAAAAAGTGGGGCACAGAGCTCATGTGTTAGTTTGTGCTGGGTTCTGGCATGGTGGTGGCCAGACCACTTTTGCCCTGTACAGGAGAAGCATTGCATATAGCACAGCCATATGGATGGAGCACTGCGGGACATGGTTAGTGGGCATGGTGGCGATGGGCTGGCGTTTGGATGTGGATAATTCAGAGGTCCTTTCCAACCTTAATTGTTCTCTGATTATGTGATCTACTTGTACTTCGTGCCCTTTAAATAGGAAGTCTTTCTATCTCATTACAGTCATTGAGGCTAATAATCACTGACAGATGGACAAAGGTCTGAACACAGCCAGAAATCACCAACACAGCAGTTACCTGGGTGGCGCAATAGCTGCTTTCAGTGACCAAGCTCTGCATGTCACCTCAGTGGGGCAACTGAGCCTCTGCTGTGCCTGCAAACTGCACACCTCGGCTCCTGGTTTGAAGCATCTCCATGTGGGAGCCGGGAGATACTGAAAGTTATCCTCCACACTTCAGTCTGTCCTTGGCCTTGCTCCCAGAATGCAGCACACTGAAATTTTGAATTTAATGTTGCAGGGAGGTTGGAAGGTTTGTTTATCAAAGGAGGAAAAAGCTTTCACAATAAAACAAAATCATAAATAAGGTGTATTGTGGCTGGAACTGAACATAACGAAGAGACAAATCTGAAATGATAGAAGGAACATCTGATGTGTTCATGTGTACAGCCTTAGTCACCTGCCTTTAATTTTTTTTTTTTGATATACCAAGCTTTGAGAGCTTGGTTACAATGTTACAATGGCAAATATAAGAAGTATTGAAATTTTAAAAAGAATTAATTGAATTCAATCTGTGAAGGCAATCTCCATTTCCCCCCCCCCCTCCCCCTCCAGTCTGTACACACAAGACATACTGAGATAAGCTAACACTGGAAATACAAAAAGGACTGTGATCTTGAAGATTTATGAAAAAACTGTTTGCAAGTATCTCCCTTAATTAGAAGATTTCCAGTTATTCAGTGAATAATCACTTCAGGGCTAGAGAAAAAAAATCCATCTGATTAATGCAGTTTACTACATTTCAAATTGTATGTTTGATTGCTGTGTTCATAATCTTTACAATAATGTAAATCATTGTGTAAAGAGGAGAAGCAGCATAACATAAAATTTTTCACCGTGTGAATGCAGACACCTTAAAAAGCATTGTGAACAATTTCAAAGCAATTAATGAAAAAAAAAGTTCCTAACTTTAGATTGTTTTAATGATCTCTGTTATTTTAAAGCACTGATCAGTCCCTCTCTGATAGTAGGTGATAATTCAGAAGCATGAAATTCTTTTAAAAATCACTTTGTAGGTTAGACTCAGGAAAACAGTCAAATTGTGTCTAGTTTGTGTTACGACTGATCAGTTAAAATCAGTGGTATAATGAAAATATTATATTCTTGGCACTACATATACTTACACAAACCAAATCGAGAGCACTGATGTGCATATGCACTGCAATCATGCACACTTGTCCTTTGATGCAAGAACGGCTGTGAATAAACAGTAGTGAATCACATTGCCTGGTGATGTTTGGAGTGCATTTCATTAGCATTACCAACCAGCTCCAAGCTTGCTGGATGACTTGTACTTGATGTACAAGCTGGCAGAGAAACAATCACCTTTCCCAGAAAGGAAAGCTTTGTTTTATGTCTGAGAGTCCACAGTGACGTTCTGCATCTTGTAGGGCTCTACGTCAGTCTGTTGGACTACAGAAACTGTGGGGTTTCCATTAAACTGGAGGGGTCCATCACTCTAGCAGGAACAATGGGAAGTGTGTTTATTCCACTAAATGGTCTCCCAATGTGTCTTTCAGGCAGTGCACTGCTAAGGCAAAGATGATCAGGACTACTAACATAGCCCAATATCAGTAAATATCCAGTTGCACACAGGGAGCCTCATGAGGTTCAACAAGCCCAAGCTCGTTGACCCCCCAAATTGGGGACAAAAGGATAGAGCACAGCCCTGCTGAAAAGGGCTTGGTGTTCTGGTAGGTGGCAGCTGGGCCCATGGCAGCAATGTGCCCTCACAGCCCAGAAAGCCAACTGTAGCCTGGGCTGCAGCAACAGCAGCATGGCCAGCAGGGCAAGGGATCCTGCCCTCTGCTCTGTGCTGGTGAAGCCTCACGTGGAGTACTGCGTCCAGATGTAGAGTCCTCAGTGCAGGAGAGACATGGGCCTGTTGGAGCATGTCCAGAGGAAGGCCACAAAAATTGTGGCAGAAAATTTGTCTTCTGGTTGTTGGTATTAGTTTATTCCATAAAAGCTGAAACTCGGCATTTAAAATCAATGAAGGAATTAGTCCCTGTTTCTTTCCTCTTTATACCTCAAAATATACAAGGTTGTATAAGGCTTGGATTATAATTCTCCTGAAAATCATTTCTTAAATAACCTGATTTAATAATGAGAAAAACTGCAGTCCCAATTTTCTGAACTAAAAAATTTTGCATGGAAAGTGATCAATATTGAATTTAGTTAAGTAATTCAGGAGCTCTGCAGCACAGGGGTCTGGGAGATGCCTGCCTTTGCTGCTGTTTTACAGGCTCCTGGAAGGAAGCCAAGTCTTCCACTCTTGTTTCTGACTTAGAAAAAGGACAGGCGGTTCTTTCTGCACTAGAAATGAAAACACGCTTCATTGAGAGACACCAGCTACATTCTGAGATCATAAAAACAGTGACTATTTTATAAAAAGATGTGGATGGAAAGGGACTGGATGGTAGTATAAAAAATTAGATACATTAAGTCACTGAACTTGTATTTCATCTGATGAGACATAAATTCTTCATAAAGCTTGAGGACCTGGACATGGGGCAAGCATAGCCAGTGAATATCAGTCCTGGCAAGATCAGCGCTCCCAGAATAAAGTGGAGGTGGCTCAACATCACATGAAAAACAATATGCTGTTTTGATTTTTTGCTTGGTGTTTGTTTTTGTCCAGCTCCAGAATTTATAAGTGGTGCCAAACTAGCCATGCAGGCCCTACCCCAGGTCATCAAGTTTCTTCACTTTCGAGCTCACACTGATCACAACTCTAGTCCAATGTCTATGTGAGAAGCAGCATCTAAATAACTACAGAGAGCACAGCTTTCCACCCTTGAAGAAATGTGAAAGCGAATGCTTCATAGAGTGGTGAGAGTGAAACTGTGAGACATTCACTTAACTTAAGCCAGGGATGACCAATGAGTGTTCATAGATAACAAGGCTCCCAAAGTTTCCTGCTCATCTAGATCACTTTTTACCAATTTTGCTATGCTTATGTATCATTTTTTTGGAAAACACAAGCTGAAGTTTGTTCTGGCTGCAGTATGGATCCCACAAATATACAAGCAGTTCCTTGCCATCTATCTCAGGATTAGCCACTGTGTTTCTGACCCATTCTTGTTTGCCTCCTTTTCCTCACTACTGCCCTGCTCTTGTGACTAATTCAGTATGAATAGGCAGCTTTTGAGTACTAATATTTTAGGTGGTGTCTGGATTCTGCATTTGAAAATACAGTGACCAAATCTCTGCAGCCTCTCTTACTGACATTTACTGGCTTTCTTTTCGTATCTCTAGAAGAGTACATCTGTGTTTTCATTACCTATACCCAGTTAACCATACAACAGTGGACAGTGATTCTCACATCTCTGGCATAACCTCGAGGAGCACGTTCTGATCCTAAATTATATGCTGTACTAATTGGTAATCAATTTCTGAGTGTTATCTTGTTGTTCCTTGTTGTCAGATCAAAACCAGGAGAACTGGTGGATAGATAGGGTGTTGCCTTTAATCTTCAATCTTTCAAAAGCCTCAGCTATTGGGAAAGATTAATAACCTTGGCCTGCTCCACTAGTCCAGCTTCGGCTGCAAGACTTTTTGTCTGTGAAGTCTGAAATGTTATGCATGATCAGGAGATTCTGCATTTCTTCATTGCTCCTGATTTAGGGAACAGAGCAGACTGCTGAATTCTGGCAGAAGATTTTTTTTGTTGAAGTATTTTTAAGAAATCCTTGCAACTTCAGTTATGCTAGCCATTTGAAACTGGATAGTTTCCTTAGTATGATACAGAATCGAGTCAGTGAGTACTGAATTCTTTTTCACACTTTACCAGTGGCAGCCTTAAAAAGGTGAAAAAGCTGATAGCTTCTGGGTAAATCTTCTAAATATTCAAATATGTCAAAGAAATAATGAGAACTTCCTCTCCTAGTTCACGTTTTTCAGATGACCTCTATAAGGCGAAACTCTCTCTGAATAGTGTCATTTGAATCCATGAATCCACAGACATTTCCAATCAGATCATGTACACTATGCTTATACTTATCTCATAAACTCAGAAATACTGTGAAGTAAATGTCTGGTGAGAATTTCAAAAAAAGAGAACTGACATGGGGAATTTTAGCCCTAAAGACTACCTGTCACTTGCATGAGTTTGCAGCCTTCATCTGCATGCAGATTGCTGGTGTCAGAAGAAAAACTGGGCACTTTGGCTTTAGAGAGAAGGGCCTCAAGTATTTATACTTTTTTGTCCTTTTTTGTTTGTTTCTGAGCGAAATTTTGAAAGAAAAACAATTTTAAAGCTTCAAAGATTTCAAGTATCAAAGAACAGACACACAACAGAACAGTTCCATAGTGTCATAGTCTGCTTCAGGAAATCACTGCATCATGCTGATAGCATTTCTTCCAGAATTTATCAACCTCTTATATGGGGCCACTGAAAAAATAGAACTTATCTTAGAAATAATCTCCTAGTACAGAGTTTTTGGAGAAATCTTTTAACTTAAAATCTTCCCAATGACTTCTTTCACATAATTAAGTCTTTATTCAAGTTCACTTAAAGCAAAGTATAACATTCTCCCTTTACATCTATTTCGACCTCTACTTTAGATGATCTCTTTCCTTATCACAATTTTGCCAGCTATATTACTAGCATCGTGCTTGTTACATCGCCATCTAGTGATTTAAACGAATTGCAAACCTTTGAAGAGTTTCCCTGACGACCAACAGTAAGTCACAGCGCTGAAGACACTGTGCTTCCTTGCCAGTGCTCTTATAACCGACCATGAATGTTTTCTAAGAATCTTTTCTCCCTATGCATTTTTATATGAAATAGATGCAACTGAAGGGAGGAAATGCTCCACTGCCTGAAATATTCTTCAGAGATAAGTACCTACATGATCTGGCATGCTGAAACACAGCACCACTAGCTGAAAATTGTATGTGTCTCAGCATGTAAGAAGTCTCCTGCATTCTGTTGACTTTTAGCATGACCTTCTGTTATCTATTTGTGTACTCTGTATTCCTGCGTCTTCTTTTCAACATATGGTTAAGAAAGTATGCAAAACAAATAAACTGCATATTTTTGAAACATATTGGTGGTTCTACTGGTCAGTACTAGGTTTATATATAAATCAGTACTTGATTTATTGCTGCTGTTTGCAAGGTGGGAAACAATGGGATGGCCATGTATGCATGGTTGTCATGTTTATAGAGGGAGATTATACACGTTAAAAGAAAGGGTGCTTCTCTTCATTTGGACAGCATTTCTTCATTTGGGTAGCATTTATCAAATATTTCATAGTTAAGCAACAGATGTTAGGTCGGCTCAGGATCTCTGGTATCATTTATCCACTGCTATGTGGAATGGGCAAGATGTCACTTCCAATCTGAGAGACCAACAGCCCTTTTTTTTTTTTTTTTCCTTGCAACAGCATCATTTCTCACTGTTCATCCCTCTCAGTGTTCTATATCTGACCATGTGTAAATGGAGCCATTTTTATTTGGCCTTGTCTGCAGAGAGAATTTCCAGCAAACCATGAGCAGTAAATAGAAGAGGCTTCTGCAGAGGTGATGTCTCATGGCTCTGCCAGTTTCCTGTCTAAAAGAGATTAGCAGGATGTGACAGCTCTAAATTATTCCTCAAATATTTCCTTTGCAATGCTAGGCTCTACCAAAAACAAACTACATGTAATATCAGTGACTGAAATAACTTTCTTAATGAGTATTAAACTAGAGTGCACCTGTCCTCTTGAAGGAAGTTTATAAACAAGAGGGAGACCAATATTTTACACTGATAGTGACAGGGAAAATGGGATTGGACTTAAATTAAAAGAGGGGAGTTTGGGGTTTGATGTCAGAAGAAACTGTTTACTCTGGCATAGCTGCCCAGAGAAGCTGTGATGTCCCATCCCTGGAGGCCCCCAAAGCCAGTTTAGATGGGGCCCTGGGCAGCTGAGATGTTGGGAGACAGCTCTGCCCATGGCAGTGTTAATGGCTGTGACTTGTATTACTGACGAAGAAAACACTGATTGCAAAAACCTTGTAATGATGTGTTTTCATCAAAAGCGTGTGCGTCTGTATACCTGCAAGAATTTTCCAGAAGTGAGTGTAAATATCTGTGTTTTACAAGGCAAGAAGAGTGAGTAACTGGCTGTAGACTACAGCAACTTAAACAATTTCTCCCTGTGAACCAGGAAAAAAAAAAAAAGCCAAAAAAAAAAAAAAGCCAGAAAATGAGAAATTGTCTAATAGCATTATCCCCAGAGAACATACAAAAGGAGCTTCACAGAACATCTGCATATTCAAGTCTGGGGATTCCTTTTCTCCATAATAGTTAATGAGCTGTTACTATGTCCCTTTTGTGAAGTGTAAGAAAAGTTTCAACTGCCATGAGCACTGAAGTGGCTCTGGAAGTGAGGCATACCCTTACATGATGTACTGCAAAATCATACAGTTCGTCTCTGAGAAAGCACCACAGATGATTTGAAACTGAGGAATGTGTCTTCTTTTTGTCTTATTCCTGTGCTAGATTAATTACTGGTAAGCTGACTGCACAGATGACTTGTATTGCTGTGTGGGAGTCATCAATTTGTCTGTATAACGCATTGAGTAAAGAAAGGTTTTTGTTGGTTGGGTTCAGTTATGGATTTAGAGCTACACTCCTTTTTTTTTTTCATATTATACTCAGGAATAAGCATTTCCATAGCTATCGCTGTGCATATAATGACTTAATTCATCCCAGGATGACAGTACAAAGTTATTCTGACTTTAAACTCACTATGCAGTACAAAAGTAGTCTATGTTTGTGGAATTTTATGCAGAGATTAAGATCACAGTAGAATTTAACTACAGACTCTTAGGAGATTATAAGATTTTTGCTGTGGGTGTTTGAGGGAGGTCTGTCCAACTGAAAATCATTTTCTGCCTTAGAAATGTGCATCTCCTTCCAGTTTAGACTCAGGACCGAGAATAACACTTCTCGATAAGCCACTATCCCCTCCAATGGAGGTTGTGGATATTTTGTCTGTAATTGCTGGTTTGCTTTAGCTGTATATTTTAGATTATTTCTTTGCCATTACCAAGTGATGGACCTCAGTACCTGCTCTTGGAGAGTGGCAAAGCCAGGCCTCATGGACCTGTTCACAGTTTCCTCAAAAAGCTACAGCCCTGTTTTCTCAGTCTTTGCTCTCTTGTGATGGTATTAATGTCCAACAATGCAGAGGGTCTGAGCCTTTTCCTGTTGTGAAATTCTTAAAGGCTTTTTCCTGTTAAAATTCCCTGGCATTGAAAAATCTACTCTTCCATCCTTTGCAAAAGGAACAGACTGTTGTCTGACAGCTCAATTTTGCCATCTCTTTCTCACAATTTTCTCAAGTTTTAGAACTGAGCAACACTGAGAGCTCACTCTTGCAGTTAAACTTAGATGAGGTTGGACAAAGGGTTTGTAAGAGCTGCAAATAAGCAGCAATTTGCTCTCAGAGGCAAGAGAGAGAATGCACCTCACCTTCTTTGAATCATTACTAAAAGATAAGGCATTTCTGTAGCCTTACACTGCTATATGAAACAAGTGTGTATAATCTTCTTTCATTGTCCAGAACCAAACTGTTTCAACAGTTCTTTGTACAACTATACCAACATGAAACTTTTCATATAGCTCAGGATTACTTAAGAAGTACATAGCAATGCCTCCTTTTTCCAAAAAGGAGAAGAAGCGTATTGATCACATGCATTCTTTAGTAGAAAATTGAACATAATTGCTGCATTATCTCTATTTGGGTCTCAGTCTACAGCACTAGGAATCTCTTTAAAAGATTTGACATCCTTTGTCTGGCTGCTAATTTCACCTGTGGATGTAAGCAAAATTAAAAAAGAGAACATCCTTGATGGATAGTTCTGTCCTAAGCAGTTCCACTGAGTGGTATAGCAGCAATCAGACATTTCACTTTTGTATATGTTGGGCCACGAGGCATGAAGGTGATTCTTGGAACCTTGCAATGTAAGCACCCAATATAATAATTTCTAGAGCTGTAGATTCGTTCTGCTCTATTGACTATTTGGTGAAATTAGCTGTTAAAAGTACACTGATAGGGCAGGTCACTTTCTGTCAGAAGAGATTACTCTCTTTAGCCACTTGTAAAACTTAACATGCGAATGAGCCAGGGACATCTCAGGGCTTCTTGCAGCAATCAAATAAAATACAACAGCAATACAATAAGATCAAGTTTTCTCCTGTAGTGAACTGGTTTATCATCACTCTTTTGGATTTATATCAATTGAGCATCATTTTAACACGGTAATGTTGAATTTACTGGAAGTTTTCTGTTTGGCTTACCTATTTACTACCATCTGTTGGCAAAGTTTGGAGTGCTTATTACTCAGTATGCAATGTTCTAACAGTGACGTTCTGTGAATAACTGCTTGATTTACCCTTTATTAACAGAAAATAGAGTGCAGAGAATTGTATGGCCTGTTTGATACAGAGACTCATGTATAAAGGCACCTGCCAATCAGAGTTCTATTGGACATGATGATCTACAAATGTTTCATAGGAGATGACCGAGTTCAGACATGTTTATGTTATATGAAGAATGACAGATATGAAAGGAAGCAGTACTATTCCCAAAGTCATGACAGAAGTCTACGTCGGAACGTAGACGTAGAACGAACGTACGTAGAGCTTCCTACGGAGGAAGCTCTGCTCCCTCCTCCCCTTGCTCCTTATTATCTCCATTGCATCTTGAATTACTCTGGATGTAAACAAATCCTTCAGCTAAAACACATGTATTACAGTGAGGGGGGAGGTTCTGGGAAGGAAAATGATTGAGAAAAAAAGCAATTTGGTATCTCAAGATTTATTAAAATACATTTAAGTTTGCATAGTGAAAGTGTTCTGGATTAAAGAGACTTCTAATACAATACAGCTACAATCTTTTAAAAAAGAAATGAGAGAGAAAAAGGCATAACTAGTGAATTGCAGGCAATGAAAAGTTAGATTCGATTATTCATTAATTACCAGATCTTTTATAGCATTTCTTTAATCAAGGCAGTTTTAGTTTAAGTCTAGCCAACAGTGCCTCCTGTTGTTCACAGTATCTTGACAGTAAATTCTTCACAGTATCCACAGGGCAGTATCTTGATCAAGCAGATCTGAAGAGTAGAGGTGATGTTTCTGACTGGGGTTTGATTTACATGTGTGAAACTCATGGGCCATAAGCAAAACAGCAACAGCACTACTGGAGAGATAAGGCTGGGTTCCTAAAAGGGGATCTGGAGGTGGAAGTGAGCTCTGAGTTGTAGGTTGCAATCATGCTGTCTTTGGAACAGCACTTTGTACCAGCCTCGACCAGCACAGCTGTGACAGCACTTCTGCAACACAGTGAAAAGCGTTGATTCTCTGTTTGAAACAGAAACCACACAGCACGAAGCAGAGAAAACTTTCCAACGAACTAAGCATTAGCATCTTCTTGTGTCAGTGCATCTGGTAAAAGCTAACATAATTTTCTCTAAATCCTTTGATCAGCTTCGATCCTTTGATTACAGCAACAACATAGAATTTATGGGAGTCATACTCAGAAGCAATTGACTCTCACTTCTAAAAGATCTCAGTAGTGCTACTTTTCCGAGATTTAGTGAATTTTCAGGATGCAACATAGAACACATCTTAAAATTTTGTTCATTATGAGTGACTTGCAAGTATAAGTGACACATAACCAGGAAATCTTCAAAGCATAAGAACTTGATGCTTTGCTGTTCTTAACTTCCATCACACTATCAGGATGTTTTATTGTCTGGTAAAGTTTATTTTATGTTGACTGAGTAGCTGCACATAAATATGTGTGCTGATTTGCTTACTTAGCAAGCTCATGCTTTCTCTCAGTCTCCACTCTTCTGGAAGAGCTGGTGTGCTAAGGGCTGACTGCAAGTCATGCTGTTGCATGCTTGTACTGTAGATTTCTCTGTCTGCGGAAAATACTTGAGTTTGGAGCTCCTAGAAGTGACCAAGAGCAGAAATCAATGGGACTATAAGCAGTCCCATCAACCCGTATGCACATCATGAGTGATTTTACGCCAAGTACATTGAAAGACTGAGTCACAAGGAATAAAAGTCCCTCCAGGCTTCACTTCCCAGCACTTCAAATGGTGCAGATTCTCAAGGACTAGGAAGGAACTGTACATGCACACTTCAGCCTTCTGCTCATTGTTCGCAACAGTCAACTCTTGGTTTCCAAGTCTTTCAGCTTTCTGGCAACAGAAATTGCCAGCAGGAGGCGATGACTTGTGCATGCCTTTTCAGGCTCTCCTTCGCCAATCATGGCTAGATAATTATTTAGCCAGTAGATGGCATCATCAGTATAGGCAGGCTCCGAACCGGCTGGGAATGAACTCTCCAGATTCAGTTCTGCTGTGAATTTGAAACCTCACTGGGTTACCTGGGTTAACTCCAGAAACCACTTGGGCTGTTCCTGTACATTAAGGCAAAATTCCGAGCAGCTCCTCTGTCTGCACGCTACAGAGGGGTTTTCTGATCCAGGTTGGAAATAATGAGAGAATTGCCCAGCTGTGCTGTGTTCAACCTGATCTCTGGTGACACATCTATTTTGCTCCTGGCATTTTTGGGTGGCCAGTACTTCTGAAAGCTTCAGTCTGTAGATTTGACAGAGCTGTAATTAGCTATGTAGTGGACTTGGGGAATAACTAAATGAAGAGAAACAAAATTTGTGAGTCACTCATCACATTTTATGCTTGTCAGAGACTTGTGGTCTAAGCAGCCCTTTCCAGACCAGTATCATCTTCAAACAAGATCTTGTGCCATTGTCTAAGGCTAACTCTGCTTTCCCCAGTCTGCCATGAGGAAAATAAACTCACTGCAGAGTTTAATCTTCTCCTGGAAGCCTCCACATTGCGTGGTGGGCATCAAGACCTTTGTTGTCAGGAGTCAATGTTCAGACGTCATCCAAACTGGCATTAAGTGCAGATGTAATGCTGGTTTGCTTATCTTGAACACTTCCCGTGTTTTCACATGCATTCCAAAAAGCAAATGAAGGCATAAATATCCAAATCTTTCTAATTCTCTTTTTCTTTTTTCTTTTTTTTTTTTTTTTTTTTTTTTTTTTTCTTTTCCCTTTTTAGATTATTTTAATTTGCTGAAGTACTTCCTACCTCCCAGTCACCTTTGTGGATATTTCCTGAACTTTTAGCCCTTGTCGTATTGTCGTTCTCGTGGAAGGTTACATCATACCCTGACTCTTTTCTCCTGCTCACATAGATGGTACAGCTGTCTCTACTAAAATGATTAGGCAGTATGTTCTTAAGAAGCAGGAGGAACCATTGAGATCTTGGAGAGCAAAGGGCTTTGTGAACTCATGGGCTGACCATGCCAGCTATCGTCAAGAGCATCCACTCATTTCACATTTCATCCGAGTAGTAATTTAGCTGTCTTCCAGGACACTACTGTAATTATCAAGGGTAGAAGTGGGTGTACTGGGTTGTCTTCTGCAGAAGACTGCCTCAGTGTTTCCTAGAGGGGTAGAGGCACAAGCCATCTATGTCAATTCCTTCACGCATGTGTATCTATGAAAGACTTGCACTAGGTCAGACTAACAAGTTAAGCAATCTCAGCAACCATGAGAAGAAAAGACTGGTAATGCTCTCCAGCAGTAGTTTTTTGTCCCATATTAGCAAAATCGCACTAGTGATAAATTTTATCTCTGACTTGCACAATAACAGTGAATGGAAAAAGTGGATACTTCACAGAACTCCAGAAAAAAGTACCAAGCCAAGTTCCTCGTGAAGTGGGCTGTGCTTTGGCAAAAGTTGTAGTGGTTAATGAGTTCATGAGTTAGTGAAATTAATGTATTAGAATTTCTTAAGTGTTTAGAGATTGATTAGAGAACTTTACGATATCGCTAATGACCTGATGCACATACATATACATTTTAGATCCTTTTGTATTTGATTTCTGGTTTGAGCCTTTTGGGTGTACTTCATTTTTCAAGTTCTATGCTCCATAAAGGACCAGAAACTTTTTTAAAAGGATCCTAAAATTCTTACTTGCTGTAAATCTACTCAAGAAAATTGGAGGGATGCAAATCTCATAACAGGGCAGTGAATTTGTCTTGATGGGTGGTATTGAGATACACATTCTAAGTTTAATAAATGCACCATGTGCTCCACCCCAGATAAATGCTTCTAGTCTCCTGACATTTGGCTGTCTTTTCCTGAGGGGGAGCTCTTGGTGCCTTTTCACAGTTTTGAACCACTGTCCTAAAAATAGGTGTTGTTTGGACAAAAACAGAAATAAAAAACAAAACAAAACAAACCAAAAAACCAAAAAACCAAAAAAACAGGACAGAGGCAGGTATCAAGAATAGCAAGAAGCCAGTACAGAATAAACTTTTTTTTTTTTTGGAGCAGTTTGAGATAAGTTGAAGTTGGAGATAAGCTAAGGTACAGCCTGGAGTCAGGCTCAAAAAGGAAAGAATAACCTGGTGGGCTGTGTGCAACCTAGGTGTGCATCTGCACAGCTCTCAGCAGCATGTGCATTGCACTCAGCTCAGAGAAAACTATTTTTCTAAGTTGTGTGTTTCTGAATGGGTATTTTGCAAGACCAGACAGTCTCTGGCAGAGTTTTTCTTGGAATTTTGATGTTGCCATTTCTTCATATAGGACTTTTAAAAATCATCTATGAGTTTTCTTTTGATTGCAAAGTAAACAAGTAAGGCTAACACCCAGGATGAAATCAGCTGCATTCGGGACCAAAAGCTCATTGGTTTAAGATTCCAGCAAAAGCACTTTGTTATAGCTTTTTACTGTATTTTTTTCCCCTTCAAACATAGGCTTCGTGCTAACTGATTTTCACTGTGGTTTTATGTTTCCACAAACCATTCAAAACTCTAAGAATCTGAGCCAGCTTGTGGATTTCTTCCTTGTTGGTTCTTAACTCACTCACTGGCAATTTACTTCATCCTTTCACTGTCTTGCCAGAACATCTCAGAACCCACCAGATCAGCAGATACCTTAAAAATCGCAGAACTGCTCATCACTGTTCGCTATAAGAAGAGCTTTTGGGCCTCAGCTTTTTTGTATTTCCCACAGTCCCTAACACAGCTAGGAAGTCTAGACACTCGCTTCTTCATGAAAATCGGGCTTTTATCTACTTACTTCAGAACCTGTGGAGAGGATGATGAAGTTCTCAGTATAATTACCAGCATTAGTAATATTGCTTTTCTGTTGCTTCTGAAGTCTCAGGCTGAAGTATTCACTGTTGTCTGAACTCCCCTCGGTGTGACTGTCTATCAAAATTAATAGGAATGACCTAATTAAGAAGACTTCTGCAAGGGATATGGAAATCATATTTCATATTCAAAATTGTGCTTCATATTCATTCACACTGTTAAAATAGTTCACAGTGCAAATGACATCAGAATTTATTTTGAACCATGGAAATAATTTCAAATTCTTACTCAAGTGACAATTCTCTTCCAGTTTTTAAGACATAATCTGAATTTGCAGCTTGCAGTTTCTACATTTTCTTCAGTTTCACGTACCATCTCCGTATCATCCTTTGACAGCAGAGAATTGCTACTTTGTATCACTTCTTCAGAACAAGGTTGTATGCCATAGAGCCATAGAATAGCTTTTGAGTTGGAAGGGATCTTTCATCTGGTCCAACTCCTCTGAAGTGAACAGGGACACCTACAGCCCCATCAGGTGCCCAGAGCCCCATGCAGCCTGACCCTGAGTGTCTCCACTCAAAGAGTGGAGCATCCACCTCCTCTCTGGGCAAACTGTGCCAGTGTCTCACTACCCTTATACTGCAAAAAACTTCTTCCATATATCCAGTCTAAATATCTCCTCTTTTAGTTTGAAACCATTTCCCCTTGTCCTTGTCCTGCTGTCCTATCACAGCAGCCCTTGTTAAAAAGTCTGTCTCCTTCTTTCTTACAACCCCCTTTTTGGGTGCTTATATTGGGTCTCCCCGGAGCCTTCTCTTCTCCAGGCTCCTCCAGACCCAGCTCTCTCAGCCTGTCCTCCAGGAGAGGTGTTCCATCCCTTGGACAATTTTTGTGGCTCTCCTGTGGATGCACTCCAGCAGCTGCATGTCTCTCCTGCACTGAGGACTCTACATCTGGACGCAGTACTCCACATGAGGCTTCACC
This sequence comes from Lagopus leucura, assembly GCF_019238085.1. NCBI lineage: Eukaryota > Metazoa > Chordata > Aves > Galliformes > Phasianidae > Lagopus > Lagopus leucura. The sequence continues at coordinate 9,315,536 of NW_024962261.1, read as the reverse complement.
AGCACAGGGCAGAGGGGCAGGATCACCTCCCTTGCCCTGCTGGCCATGCTGCTGTTGCTGCAGCCCAGGCTACAGTTGGCTTTCTGGGCTGAGGGCACATTGCTGACACATGCCCACCTGCCACCTACCAGTACCTGCAGCTCCTTTCCAGCAGGGCTGTGCTCTACCCTTACATTCCCCAACTTGCACAGTGGGAACTGCTGTGATCCAGGTGCAGGACCTTACACTTGGATTAAGATGCTTTAATTTTGTATCCCTGTAGGCTCAGTAGGTCTGAAGTCACAAGAGATTTTTGTGTGATTGAAAAATCCTGTGTGGGGCATCTGTGGATCATCTGTGCTATTCAAGAAGACCAGAAAGCAGATGAAGCAGTATGATGTTACCTCTCAGTGGACCTTAACAAAAACTCACTGAAATTAAGAGCTGTCTCTCTGTTGGCTTAGGGCTGAAATTGCTGCAATACTGTGGGTGTTGTCTGTGCCATTACTGCATTATCAGAGGTGGCCCATAAGCAAAACAGCTTGCCCAAAGATGTCCAACAAATGAGGGCTAATCAGAGAAACAGCACTGATTGTTTCCAGTCCTTTAATTTTAAACATATGCGAAATGACAAATAGTCTTTACAGACAGGAAAACACTAAACACCAGGGAAAATATATCACTGAGAAATGTTGAACCTGGTATTACCAGAAGTGCCTTTGATCTCACTGAACTGTTAATATGCAGCATTTGATGACCAGCTTGGTGCTGTCATGTTTTCACTTTCTCAAGATTCTATGCATTTTTTAAGAAACAATTCACTACCGCATTCTTGTTGCCTTTAACAGTAAGTTTACAAACAATTTAGTGGCAGGTATTTTTTGGCGAATGAACTTGCTAATAGTTTGGCTATGAATTTGATTTTGCATAAAGCACTTTCCCCTTTCTTTTGCTCTCATTGATGAAAGTATGCCTATTTAAAAAAATAATTTAAAAGTCTTGAATAAGTGAGTAAGATGGCAAATAATTTTGTTATTCTACAGCTTGGCAGAGTAAGCATACATTTGTCACCAATAAAATGACCTATACAATATAAAAAATATACAATGATTGTCTTGCCTACACCAAGAATTTGACTGGTGCAACTTAAAATGTTTCGTAATGAAGAAATGAAACTATTACACAGAACTGAACTGAAGAAGGAACCAGCAGCAAGAGATATAGGGGGTAATGTTGGTTTCCCACTGGAAAAGTAATCATAGGTGAAAGCTGTGGCCACTTCCCATACCTTGTTTGCTTATGCTTATTTATGGTGTATGCACTGCTCCCATAAGCAGTCGCAGAAAGCTCCTTACCTTCATAATCTCACCCAATACATCTGTGTCCTTTTTCAAGAAAGCTGCTTTTCCCTGAGAGTTTGCTCTGCCAGAAAGATCTGATGTGGTCATGCAATTCTCTGTTGCTTGTTGCAGCTCTCTTGCCCCACAAAAACTTCACGTCCCACTGACTAGCTGCTGAATGGCTAAGGAAAAGGAATCACAAAAGTGTGTACATCACTCTATCACCTACTGACTTCTGTTTTAAAAATTCAGAAAAAGAGTTATATATTTGATGACAGCCACACAGACTGTAAACTGGCAAGCCAGCCAGGAGTTAATCAGAGTAGAAGATGTCTGGTTATAACTGTAAAATGCAGAATGAATGAATTGGATAAATCCCAAAAGCATAACGTTAAAAAAGAAGGCTGAAAGGAGGCTGAAAAGAAGTTGCTTAACATTTGAAATATGTGATAACAGTGCATACCACTTTTCGTAAACGGCCCGCTTCATTACTTGGTAGGAAATTCCAGAATGATGAAACCGGAATGAATTCTAATGCTAAGAGATGCTTTTATCTAAAATAATAAGTACTTGAACTGAAAATATGTTCTACATAATTGGATTTTGTGCTATTTTGCTGCTCTACTGGCATACGGATTATTGTTTTCTGAATGTTATCTTATACTTTTCACACATAAATCATCAGGAATGATTTGAATATTCTCAGTAGACCACGCGTGCTCTACACTTACCATTTTGTGCTTTGAGAGCAGCACAGTGATGATCTATGGCAGGCTAAGTGGCTTCAGGCAACGAATCAACGAGATGCATTTTCAGGTGCAGTTTTCCAACCTGAAAGGAATAATTAGACTGATGCTTCAAAACTTGAATTCTGCAGAACACTGCAAGATGTGGCCATAGGATACAAGAATGAAAAAAAAGTGTAACGTAATCCATTTCACAATTGTAACTCCAGTGTTGTTTCCTTATTATAATGTTTATGCATCAACGGTGTGTTTGCAAAAGGAGAAAATAAATATTCAGAATGTTCATGACTCCATTGTACCAGGTCAAATATAACTCTGAAGAGATGCTTTTGCTATTCTAATGGCTGGAAATGGAAACTAGCAGTCTTCATGCACTCACTTGCAGATTTTTCGACTAACTGGGTACTGTGCCCTGCAGAGTGTAGGCACATGTGTAGTCACAGTGTAGGCATGGACCAGGACAGAACTGACTGAAGATATTCTGTACATGAGAAGCAGCTAATTTTACTGAACTCCAAAATGTTTTCAGAATGAGAACATCAATTTACTATTGTTAATGCAGATCACATAAATCTAACCCAAAGTAAGGAAAATTTCTGTCAGTGATAGCAGAAGTTGAAGAATGCAGAAGGCAATTAGGCTATGCAAAACCAAGCAAACATGCAAACAGACAAACAAACCCAATCTGCCTAGTCTCCTGTTTTTAACTTGATGTCAAAGTTATGAACCTTTTGTTTCAAAAAGTTCTGTTATCTTCTAATTTGAAGATGACAGTAAAACCACAGCTTAAAATGCAGGCTCATGTGATAGCTTATTTCTCTTGATTTCTTTTTGAACTTTCCCTAAACTACTGCTTTGCTATCCCTGAAGAAAATATGAATTATGATGACATCTCTTGGCAAGTGCTGTCTTCAGAATCATGTACTTATCAAAATATGTGATGAAGTCAAAATGGCCTCAAGGGAGGAAGATATCTCTCCTTTGTCATCATGACAAGTAATATATCCCTATGAAAGAGTCTAAGAGATTAGTTTATCACAAGAATCAAAAAACTTACTTTGATAATCAAACTTCTTCACAGCATACTAGCTGTTTCCTCCCTTATCCCTTTCTTCCTCACTCTATAGTTCTCCCCATATGGTTTCATTGATCCTGTTGAAGTGAGATTTCCATCCATAATTCAGCCATATAGCAAAACAGCATGCTATCTTCGTGGATGCAGGCACTGAACATATTTTAAAAGGGTCTATGATTTGTATCAGGTGAGATACCTTTGCCATATACAATATGTCCTACGTGCTGAGTATTGATATATGAGTTGATCATGTCTAGGGAAGAAAATTGAGTCAATTTCCTCTGGAAGTCATTCCCAGCATTGCTCTTCTGGGGTTCAAAAGGTCTGTTGCAGGAATGGTGAGAAATCTGCTGTGAACTTGTTGACAGTATAATATCACAGTGCAGGTCTTGTGTTCACCTGCTTGAGATTCACCAAGGCTGTCGGTAAAAGATTGTTTAAGCTGCTGGTTGCAATGTTCAAGACCATTTATGTACCTTAGAATACTTCACTTTTGAGTTAAAAAAAAAAAAAAGGGGGGGAAATATATGAAAATTTTCACTCTAAGGGAGACAACTGACTCCAGCTTTCACTTTAGAGCAGACCTATCCCTAACTGTTCATTAGTGCAGCCTTTTCTTTTTTGAATCAGTGCTGAGCTGCAAGGCTGCACCATCCTCTGCAAATTCCAATAGGTTTTCCACTGTCTGACCTGAATCCTGCCCTGAGTCCATGGCCTGAGTCCACCTTCCTACACCACCTGCAACTGTTGAAAACAGCTCTTTGTAATTCCCCTCAAATAAACTGCTACTAGATCACCTCTAGCATCTTCTTCGCATTGCCAAACAAGCCCCGCACCTTTACCTTCTTCTCTGAGTTATATTCTAGGCCCTTGATCATGTTGACATCCTTAAACTCTTCTGAGCAGAAGTTTCTGAGACAGAACTAGAAGACTAGACAGTTTTGAGAAATGAGAATTTAATCCATCTCTTTATTCCATCATTAGCTGCTCTGTGTATGTTGATTAGTTTTGTTTTCCCATATGGTAGGAAGGAAAGCAAAAAGAGGTGCTACATCTGAAATGCTGATTTGGAAAGACTACACAGGGAGAAAAGATGACCACATGAAGAGTGGTGGAGAACAGGTGTCCTCCTTCCATGGTATGCTAACAGCTAATACAGATAGAAAGATTGGTGCTGCTTGAAACTCCTCATTGTTTCCTGCTCGGTTTGTACCTCAGTTCAGAGATGCTGATGGAATTTTAAGTGACTGTTGACAGCAGTTGTGGAGTATGAGAGTGCTCTGTTTCAGCACTGAGTGTGGTACACCACGATGATGTGCTTTGGTCCGGATTTCACCTCCTCACACACTGACACAGTTTTGGAAAGGTAATGACAGGATTGGAAAGGTAATGAAGTTAAAAAATGAAGTTTAAAAAGTTGTGGCTTTTCCCAATCTTGCAAATTAAAAAGGTGATAACAGCAAATGCTAGCATCTTTTTCAAGTCCATAAGATCACTGTCACTCTCATTTGCATACAAAAGCAGGAATGAAAGAGGTGCTGGAAGATCACTATCCCTCTGGTCATCTGGACAAACAAGATTTGTACCTCTGCTGATTAAGTAGAAACAGTCTGATGCATCTGCTGAACTCACAAAGAGTTTAAACTCCAGAGTTACTGTATTGTAAAATAAAGTGTATATCAGCAAGCAACCAGAAGAGATGCAAGAATGAGCCTGCAGGCATATGGCTTGATAATATTGAGGTTAACTTCAGAAATTCTATCCCCAGTATTCCCACTTTGCCACACAGTCATCTTGGTTAAGTTTCCTTATATTAATTCAGGGGCATGTTTGTTGAATATATGATCAAGCCAAGCTCAGCAGGATTACACCAGCAGAAAGATTTGCCTGGAAAAGGAGGTAAATGACAAAAGCATATTCATGCAACTACATGGATTACTGCCTGCAAAATTAGGGTCCTCCAGTGACATCTGTAAAAATGCACTAGGTTATCATTAACTATACTACAGTGAGCAGTGTAATTCAGAAGAAAGCTAAGCTCTAAATGCCAATGTGTTGTAGTTTACAGCATCTTCTTGTTTGTTCCCATCTCAAGCATCACTTATGTGGCCATTCCTGTGCTCAGCTTTTCTCTTCTCTAACTCTTTGGCAGCCAAGCAACAAAGCTGCTATAAGCCTGAATTATGTGCCTAGGTAATAGGTCTTCTCACCCTGCTTAGTTGGTAAGTGTCAAGTGCTGCAGTAGAAAGGATTTAGCAGCAACCTATTCAAGATTATGTGTCTTGTCACATTTTGAATATGACATGTATCTGAGTTACCAGCATTTTTCATTGCAGGTAATAGGTGAGAGTGCAAGCGTTTGTATGCAGGGGAGAAAGGCTGTAAATCAGACAGTTTTCCACAGATAAAGAAAAATTCCTTTCTACAGCACTTTGCACTGACACTTCCTCAATTTGTTATAAAGAAGGCTTGTATCGTTCTAGTATCAGAAGTCTGCTTGGATGAACGACTTGCTGGCTGTGTAACAAGGAGCCCAAGTCCAAACCTTTGTTATCTGGTAAGGCAGAGAGCTAGTAGCTCCACTGACATGCATCATGTAAAGCTACCCTGGCAACTCCAGCTATTCAGACAAGCCTGAGACATTCCTCTTGCAAAGTCTTGGGTGAGTTAGTAAGTCTCAGCGTTCTGTGAGCTTCAGCTCTTGGCTGGCTGTGTTCAATGCTCAGTCATGTAGGAAGCCTTGTGTCACTACGAAAATGCTATAAAACAGTGTTTTCTTTACAAGAAATAAGCGAGGGCACGGCAAGGATGTCAGATGTTCAAGGCAGAACCTTGGGATGCAGTGTCTGTGCACTTTGATGGGAGGAGGTTGTGGCAAGAGGACCAGCAGTGGGCATGAGAAGGAAATAGACTGGTGAGAAAAAGGCAGATCCAGCTGAGGTCTGAAACATAGTCTGGATGAGGATCAGCTTCAAAACAACTGAAATACATATGTCTTAATGATGTAAAATAAAAATCTTTAGAAGAAAAGTACAGAGACTGCAAGAAGCAGGTGGCTTAAATGAGGCATGGATGGAAAAGACAATGCAAATGTAATGAAGGAAAACACATGCAGCTGTTAACATACTCAAGGCTGTGATGCCTGTGATGCAACCTGACATAAAAGCCTGTCAGAGACACTAGACCAAGCTTCTCCTAGGCAGGATAGCCTTGGGGTGCAGAGTACATGCAAGGGTGGGAGGAGGCTGAAGGCAGGGCTTGATGCAGCCTGCTGAGTCCCAGCTGCAGGAAATTTACTACTGACATATCCTGTTGGAAAAAAAAAATGAATTTTTAGAGGCTAAGAGGTGGCCTGTGGCACTGCATGGTACCCAAAACTGTATTCATCCTACTTGAGAACGAATATTTCCTTTAACAGATGGGTAAAGTTGTGTACAGAAACGAAGTGAAGCCTTGAAAAAATAATTGAGTAAACCTTATCCAACAGTTACAGCTGTGAAATACAAAGAGATCACACAGTTCTGCTTTGGAGGTTTACATGTTTAGAGATTTACTGTCTTTTATGTTCAGAAATAGCCAAAACCATGTACAAAACTTCTGTAAAGAGCATGCAAAGCAAGTTTTTCAGGCATGGCTAGCAAAAGTAGCACCTCAGATGCTAGTTATCTCCTTGACACTTTGACAGAAGCTCTCAGAACCCACCCCAACCACATCAAAAAACAGCTGTGAGAAACCCAAAACCATTCTGCTAAGGAATGGGCCTAGCATTATCACTGCAGCCTGTGCCTGCCTACATGCAGCCTGCAGCTCAGCGTGGGCTGCTTGGTCTTCTCTGTGAGAGAGGCATCTTACAGAGAGCTCTCATCACTCTGTCCTATTTCACAGTACAAAAACAACCTCAGGTTGCTTGTAGAACACTATTTTGAGCCATAGAAAAGCAATTTCCATCAAAGCAAATGGCCTGAAAATGTTCCTATAGTATGTGGAGGAGTTGGTCTTGGTATTATTGCCATTTTGTCTGTGTGACAGGTTAAGCACTATTTTCCAGATTTATTCTTTAATTGAAATCAGCCTGGCAGGGGGAAAGGACAGAAAGAGGGAAGCTTTGCTTCCACGATGCTCAATTCTGCCACATAGAGCTGCGCCACACAGAGCCCTTGCTGTTGCTGGCCTGCTGTGCTGCCCCTTCCCAAGGTCTTTCACGTTGCTTTTTTCCTCATAGAGAACCTACTTCTTCACCTCCCCAGTATTTCCCAGATGCTCAGCTCCCCATGCTCATTACTTTCTTTTCCATCTGATGGACTGGCTTTTCCAGGCAGTACTGAAGCTGACCAGGCTGGTATGCATTACCCTCACTCACACCATCAGATGGATTAGGTGAGGATGGTGAAAATGTAAGTCACTAACTGAAGTTCTTTCTTATGAAAGGACTTTTGGGCTCTGAACTGTTTTGGACCTGTCCTTCATCACTGGCAATTTTCTGCTTCAAGGAGATATCTGTTTTCAGATCTTTCCATGTGCTAAAAATTGTAAGAAATACTTTTCCTGGGAAGAAATGTTTTACAGAAACAATTAAGCCTGCTATTCTTCTAGAATTTCTGGATTAAAAAGCCTGTCATTGCAGATAGCTAGCGTAATTGCCAGCTTATTGCACTGACATGACCCAGAGCAAATCCAGTGATGGCACCAAGCACTCAAAACCTTTTCAGCAAGAGAAGACCTTCTGATTTCATTTCCTCTAACACCCCATAATAAATTCCCTCTGTTAATTAATGTTTTGGACAGCTGAATGGCAGTAAAGCATTTTGTGTTGAACCACAGCCCAGATAAGTATGGACTGCATCTGAATTGTCAAGTTACGGCTATTTAACAAAGGAAAAAGCCTGAAATGCTTACATTTCTGTAGTACTGAGTAACAATGCATGTGGAATCTTTGCTATTAGATAGACTGACATTCATACTTTCCAAAGCAGTCAGTAATTAGGACTTAGTGATATTTCCAGTGTGTCAAATAATGATGGCTGCCATCCAAATGTGTCACTTCTGGACACTGACAGATTCATATGCTAGCAGCACAAATACTGTATTTTAGGTTGCAAGTGTGTATTCTCATGGCTCTCTCTTCTTCTATACCCAGGAGTGGGTTATAACAACAAAATGCTCAAATCCATTTTAAATAATTAAAAGTAGGGGAATTTGCTCCCTTGTGTGTAGTAGTTGGAAGATATAGGCTTGCTAGCTGAAGTGCTTTATGGTCAGTCTGTAGGGTGTCTCAGACACTGTTCCCCTCCATCAGCCATTTTACACCAATCTGCAGCTGGGGTGGTGCTGTTCCAAAATGCCATTTTTCCTCACTTTGAGATGACCTGGCAGCTGCCGCTGCTCTCAGCTCTGCAAGTGAGCAGGACATTTTACTTTTACATTACACTTTTACACGGAGTGGAGTGCTGTAAGACAGCAGAAATGGCCAGAGACAGGTAATCTCTCTGTCCCTTGGGATCCTTCTGTCACAGCTGAATGTCTTGAGAATAAAAAGCCTTATTTCAGCCATAAGCTATGCCGAAGTCAGTAGGTGACGCTAATGACTCCTGCATACAGCAAGTTAATTAATTTCAGACTTGTTTCTGGACTGCTGGTGTTCATATTTGGAAATTCAAAGGGAGAGGATTAGGTCCAGGCAAACTTCCTTATCAGGCACTGTATGTTGAAGCTCTGCAATCCTTCCTTTCAGGAGAATCAAACCTATTTATTTATTTATTTGAAGAAAAAAACAGTTTTCTTGAGTGTAAGAGGTGGAAAATTTCTAACAAAGTGGTTGTCTAGAGGGTGCAAAGTAGAAGGGAGATGTTCAGTGTAGCAAAAAAATTCCCTTGCTCCTCTCAGAATGGCTCAAGATTGCTGAGAATAGTATGGTATACTGAGCACATGACACCAAGAAAATGTCAGTGAGCAGAGTTAGCTGTGTGTTACAAATGAAGCAGTAATTAAGGGCACATATTCTGGACTCTGTGGCCTTTCTAATTTCCAGGATTTTCATTCTCTGCAGTTGCAGTTACCAGCCTTTAACATAATGGGTTAAAGCAATCAGAGCCAAACCTAACCAGTAAAGAAATGCAAAATAAGAAAGTTGTGAACGGGGCTGACATCTGCAAAGGTAGCTCTATCTACATGCTGATTCTTAGCTAGAAATAGAGCTATTATCAGCGTTTCTTCTTATGACATGACTTTGACTGCAGTTTGGAGCTTACACCCTGAACAAAAGGGATTGTGGGTAGGGAAAATGGATGCACAAAGCAGGGAAGTAGCTTACTCAGATTTAGCACAGAATGTGAGAATTGGCACTTCAGCAACAGATGGGCCACCATGTGTTAGCACTTTTACCCATCTCACAGGCTAATAGTGCTGAGATTAAGTAGTTGCAACAGTACTTGGAATCTTTAATATGGCCACTCTTAATGACTGATGAGGCTTAAAGAAGCAAGCAGTTCCTTACTACTTCAGATATTTATCAGGGAAATGCATCCATTGATTGCCTCACACATGCTATCATGCAGCCCTGAGCTGGGATTAAGCAGGTGAGACTGACTCTGAAGTCCAGTGCAAAGATTAGAAGAGATCTCCGTTTACTGGGGTCAATAGTTTTCTTGTCTCACCTCAGTTTCTATTTCTGCCTTTTGTAATGTGGTCTTGAGAAGGATATTTTGATTATGCTCCCCCAATAGAAGAATGCAGCAGAACATTACTGGAACTTTCAAAACTACATCTTTGTAGTGGCAATGTTAATCTTGCTGCTGTCTGTCTTACTCAGGATGGTGGAAGTGCAATCCTGCCATGATATATGCCAGCCAAATTAGAAGCTCATCAAGAGCCCAGATGTGCTTTTTCCCTGCCTCAGATGAGGGAATTTTGTGATAGATTGTCTCTGTAATGAACCGTGAGGGAACATAATTCAAGACTTTAGAAATCCATGACACAAACATGGTGGAGTTCTTTGCCTTCTCAGTTTCAGTCCTTTGAATATTTCAGTGCATTCTGTTCCAAAAGAAAAGGTGACATCACTGTTACCAGTTTAACAGAAATGAGCTAATATTGAAAAACTCTACATGCTTACCTGCAGGTATGGACCTGATTTCATGCATACCAGATGGAAATTTACTAACCACAGGAGTTCTTCTGAAGATGGCACTCCAGAATGCTTCACACTTTTTTCCACAAATTGCCAAGAATAGCCCGCCCCCCCAAGGGCTTCAGCGTCTTTGTGTGTTTAGTGGCTATCATCACACTAGTTTTAAAAGTGTTCTCTTTGGATTTCTTCTGTCTCTCATGTGGTTTCATGAAAGAAACATTCCCTTACTCCTTCCCTCCCTTCCCCCTTCCCTGTCTCCTCCCTCCCTCCTTTTCTCCCTTCCTTCCTTCTTCATTAATAATAAAATATAATAATAATAATAATAAAATAGTATGCTGCAGCAATCTGGAGAATTGCTGTGGTTTGAATTAAGTGTATGCTTAGAGAGCAGATGGTTTGCCTCAGTTCCTCTCTGCTTTTTGTAGGCTCTGAGCCATATAGAGTTCTCAAGCAGTTTCAGCAGGGAACTACAGTAAGCAGCATCAATGGAGTATGGAAGTGCTCGAAAGCTGGGATGTAATTCCTTTTGTGGACTCGGCTAAGGTTGTTCCTGCAGCTAACAAGCCTCAAGTGGACAGTTACCACCCTCTTACCCTTTCGGACAGGAAAAGGAGGATATGAATTTTCAAATGTGTTAGTGCAATATTAAAAGACGCTCTGGGAGTGCCATAGAAGAAGCTGTTGGGAAAACTTGTCACACAGGCAGTGTGAGGGCTCATCCCAAGTGGAAGCACGGAACATTCTCATTAAAGCAATCAGCTGAAGACCATGCATACTGTGAGGCAGCATGTTTTTTTCAGCAGACATTTGGAAATGCCTCTGCTCTAAATTCCCTTTTTTTTTTTTTTTCTCTGACAAAGGTATTTAATGAACAATCCAAACTCACCTGGAAATTATGTATTTTGGATTTGTTGATAAATTTTACTTAGAGATGTGTCTATGTGTGCTTGAAAGTGGACTGGAACAATCTGCTTTGCTCTTCTCCAGTTGGCATTCAGAGTTTGCAATGCAAACTGAAATCAGTTTAGACAATCATGATTCCTTTTTTTTTCCTTTTGCATGCATCATTCATTCCAGACTATCAGTTTTTTTGTTCTTGAGGGTACAAGGACATGCCTGAGCTTTTGAGATCAGCTGTTAACATCTGCTATAAATGTGATTTTATTAGTTCAAGTCTTCAGTCAATAAGTGTAGAGTGAAACATGAAATTGCACAAATAACATGCTGTACACAAAATTTGCACAGGAATGCTTGTCACTAGAGTAAGGATTAATTTTACTGTGTGTTTCAGGCCAAGAACCATCAGTATTCCCTCCTAAAAATCCCCAGTTCATCATTATGTGTTTATCATAAACATATGCACAGCACTTAACAAGATCACCTTTGAAATGTCAAACTTTCCACAGCAGCTCAGCATTCCTATTACTTTCTGCAAGAGCAAGTGCAATTTTTGAGAGATTTTCAAGCTTGGGAAGTGAAGGTGACTTTGACAAGGTGTTTAAGAAGACCCTTACTTTCAACCTTTTTTTTTTTTTTTTGAGAACTTTAAAGCTCACAGTTATCTAACACAGGAAGGAATATGTTCTTCCTCATAAGAGCCTGTAGCCAATCCCAAATCTAAGGAGCACCTTGGGGAAGACTAGATAGAGTGAAAAAGAAAATGGCAACACTGAAGGGAGGAAACCTGGAAGTGTCTTTCTCTATCTTTCATAGAATCATAGAATCATAGAATCACAAGGTTGGAAACAACCTATGAGATCATCCAGTCCAACCGTCTCCTCATCACCATTGCCACCACTAGCACTAAACCATATCACACAGCACGTCATCCAGACACCTCTTGAACACTGCCAGGGATGGCAACTCCACCACCTCCCTGGGCAGCCATTGCAGTACCTGACCACTCTCTGAGAGAAACAGTTCTTCCTTATGTCTAATCTAAACCTCCTCTGATACAACTTGCAGCCATTGCCCCGTGTCCTGCTCATTGTCTGGGACAAGAGGCCAAATCCCTCTTCACCACAACCTCCCTTCAGGAGGTTGTAGAGTGCAATGAGGTCTCCCCTGAGCCTCCTCTTCTCCAGTCTTTGCTGCAGCCAGGCATCAGAAGCCTTCTCTTTCAGCAGAACAGATCTCACCAAGCAAAGTACATTCGTCAGGAAATGAATATCAAGAGGTAAGATTATCTTTCATACTGGGTCCAATTCTATTGAATATCGTCATTAACAATCTGGATGATAGAGTGGAGTAAATTCTCAGTAAATTCTTGAACAACAAGAAACCAAGAGGGAGTGGCTGATTCTCCAGAAGGCTGTGCTACTACCTAGAGGTACCTCTACAGGCTGGAGAGTAGGACTGGTAGAAATCTCTTGAAATTCAACAAAGGGAAGTACAAAATCTCACACCTGCAGAGGAATAACCAAATCACATATTGGAGACCATCCAGCTGAAAAGCAGTTTTGCAAAACCAGGCATGGGGATCCTGGTGAAAAAAGAAGTTGAAAGTTGACAGTATTCTTGGCTGCCACAGGCAAAGTGTTGCCAGCAGGTCAAGAAAGGTCATTTTTCAGCTCTATTCAGCACTGGTGAGTCTGCACTCAGAGTACTGTGCCCATTTCTGGGCCTTCCAGTACAAGAAAAACATGGAAATGTCTTTCCATGACATATCTTTCTTCTAGGGCTACCAAGATTATGAAAGGACTAGAGAACCTTTCCTGTGAGAAAAGGCTGGTACTGTTCAGTCCGGAGAAGAGGAGTCTCAGGGAGATCTCATCAGTGTCTATAAACACCTGAAGGGGAGGATACAAGAAGGAGCCAGGCTCTTTCCATTAGTGCACATTGCCAGGACAAGAGGAAATGGGCAGGATGTTCCCACTAAATATCAGAAAGAAGTTTCTCTGCTGTGCAGGTGACAGGGTAGTGGCATGGGTTGCCCAGAGGTGTTGTGGAGTCTTCTTCTTGGACATAATAAAAAAATGCTTGGATGCAATCCTTTTCAAACTGTTCTACATGTCTCTGCTTGCATAGATGTTGGACCAGATGACACTCAGAGGTCTTTCCAACTTCAACTGTTCTGTGATTCTGATTCTGTGAGGTGGGAGAGGCCTTCAAGCACTGTTACCTCTAGATAAGCAGAGAGCAGACTGTACCACTAAAACTGGCATGTCCATGCTCAGTACTCAGAATGTCCTGGAGGAGCTTATGTCATTCTCAAAGAATAGAGAGTAGGTTGGAGACCTGGCAAAAACAAGGATGTGCCTTGATTTCACTGTCCATTCTCCAGGCTAGTACTGTTAAGCTCATGAATTTCCTGTATAGTCAGTCATCAGTATCTTGCAAACCTTCAAAAGAAGAGAAGTTGCATTGTGACTGATAAGAGCATTTCAGCAAATTGGTGCCTGTGTTCTTTACATTCATGTCCTCAGAAGCACTGTTGACCTGGTACCATAGTCTGAGGGCTAAGAATTATATGCCCCTGAAGCCAGTGTCCACTTTTTCACCCCAGTTACACCACAATTATTCTGCCTTATGAATTTGTTTAACTGGAGGAATCCCTTTTAAGGGGTAGAGGAATCAATGAGAGAAATGGAAAGGTGCACACTGCCCTGCATTCAAGATCCAAATTGACTGTTGATCTTAACTCTAGTTTTCTATTACTGGAAACTTCAGGAATGATCCCTCTAAGGCCAATGTTGCTCCAGATTCAGGATGGTCAGCACACAAGAATGTCATCTGCCCAGTCATTTTCAAAAGGTAAAGAATTTGTATCCTCTTATCTCTGCAACATATCTGGCCCTCTGACTTAGCAAATGGAATATGTATAATTTATATATTTGTTTTACTTTTTGCAGTATATGATTTTATCATCACTTTCTTTCAAAGTTAGCTCAGCTATAAGTCTCCTGAGAAACAAAATGGACACTTCTCTGTTTGGCCTCTTAGGGGCTGACCCTCTCTATTCTGTGCCTCTATCTCATTAATGCAAACTTCAGGAAGCAAAATACAGTCTCATCTACAAGATCTGTGTCAGATAGGGTGTTTGTTGTGTTAGGCACTGTACAAAGTGAGAAACCACTTCTTGTTTGAGGAATGTAAAGTTGTAAGGAAGTCATGATTGCTAATCAGGGCTCAAACTGAACATCATTTACAGAGATGAGACAGAGATATTTTGACCTGTCTGCCCTCCTTGCCTGCTGTCCAGCAGTGTTCAGCTCAGCTGCTAGAAGAGAAGGGGCATGCAGGATGGCTGAAAGTACTCAAGGGCCTTAGGTGAAAAGAAGGAGCAGGTGGATTTCTTCAGGAGACTTATGTGAGAAAATTGGAGGCCTCTTTTCATTCCCTGTCCCATAGACTCCATGGGAAAAAATGGAAAAATATTGCCACCTGATAATCAGTGTGATTAATCTGTAAAAAGGTTGGTTACAGGTATAGTCAGATAAGTTCTTACTTGTTTTCTAATGGTACTAAGGTAAAAAGCTTATTGTCTGAAAATTCATCACAGTAGAGTGGTCAAGAGCTAAGTTCAGAGCCATTAAAAGGTGACCTTCCCCTTCTACTTTGTCAAGTTTTATTGCCTACATGAGGAACAGACCTTCTTCTTGGTTCCAAAGCAGGAAGCCCCATGGTATTTTTCACTGGGTTACATAGTACATAGTCTCACATTTATAAAAGTCATTGAATCTGACTACATCTGCAACTGTGTGTGCTCACTTAAGAGCTAGATACAGTGTAAGAAAGCAAATTCAAACATTAATGCAGTAATGGGCTCCAGCGGGAATAAAGACAGTGTGTATTCCAACCTAACTCAAGCACAGTTATGTTGCAAATATTAAAAAAAAAAATAAAAATAGTCATCCTGTTTCCATGCTTTTACTTTTCAAAGATTTTCAAAGAACTCATCACCTCCACAGTTTCACTGAGCAAGAATTGCTAGCTCAGTAGTCAAAATTAGTCAAACTGTTTCTGTTTTCCCCTTTTTGAGGTTCTTTTTCAGCCCCTCCTCCTCATTTTCTCTTCAAAAATACAAAAGGTGGGGAAGGTAATGGCTTGCAAGTCAAACTTGGATCCCTCTGAATTCTTACATTTACTTTTTCTCATCTCTTTTTCCATAGCACTGGGTAAGTTATTAGTTTTCCTCACTTAAAATGTAATAATGGCCATCAACGTGTTTCTTGCTCACATCAGAGTTCTCTGAATTTGCTGCTAAATGTTTAATATCAGCACACGTGTGGAAAATAAAGGTCATATTTCATTCTTACTAAATATGATACAGTGATGATTGGCTTTACAGATTTTTTGCTGGTATGATAGAATTTGTTTTTTTTTGTTTGTTTTTAGTAAAGTAAATATTGGTAGACCCAATAGTAAATTTTTGAATGTGCAGATATTTACAGAGCAAGATATATCCTTGGCAAAGCAGGACAGCACGTTTTCTTTGTAGACAAAAGAAAAAGCATTCAACATTGAGCTAGTATCATCTTGGTGGGTATAAATACGTGGTCACAACAATCTAGCAGGAGGCTGTCCTGACATCTTTCTTCTTCAGCTTAGCACTTACTTTAATCTGCTCAATTTTCTCACTGCAAGAAACTACATAGTTTCTGTCATCCTACATTCTGTGCATTTCTGAACAGCAAATTTCAAAGAATACACAAGTTAGTTAGGAACAGAGGAAAAAAAGAAAAGTAAACTCTTGCAATGATTCTAGTAATGATGAATGCAAATTAGGTAGATACACACATAGATTCAGGACATTCAAGCAATCATATTTCTAAAAGATCCCATGCAAACCTCCAATATAGCTGCACCAGATATGTGCACCATGGTTTGCACCAGCTCTGTTCAGTTTGAAGTCTGAGATCATTTGTTCCACACATGGTTATCCTGACGACTTGCTGATCCATACAAAAAAGATTCGTGCAGCAACTGGCAGTGTTTTACAGAAATCCAAAGAGAATTTCTATCTTGGCACCAAATGTAGCCAGATTTCTCCCTGGATTTTGGTTCACAGCAGTCAGAAAGACATGGTTAGCAGCACCATACACAGAGTTTATAAAGCACTGAATGGTCTTTGCTTGGTTTAAAGACTGTCTTTTGTACATGTTCCACAGTTTCATCAATCACTAATATGGTGAATGCACAATGGGCCATTTTCCTCAAAACTATTTCTTCTGAAAAAAAAAGTTGCAAAGCATATCCACAGATTTGTAAAGGTTCGGCAAAGTTTACAGAATAGAGTAATTGCATTGAAATGCCAACAACTTCATAAATTCTTACCCATGATAAAAATGAAGCATCTTGGTTATAAAGAGGATGACATGATTACCAGATAGCCCATGTTTTTGCTCTTCTGTTTAGGCAATTTGAATGTACAGCAGGCATTCACTCCAGTATAAATGATCAGACTTTTATCTTTTGGCAAGCAGAATGCATATGTGTTGAAAGCAGCTTGTTATCCCACTTTTTTTTTTTTTTTTGTTACAAGTCCTTAAAATATTACGGAAACATATTTATAAGCTCTGGCTCTCAGTGAAGCAGAGTTCTACTAAAATAAATTGGAAAGACTGCATTTCTTGAACTGAAGGGCTCAATTTTCAGAGGTACCCAAACCCAGCATGATCTGGATGTCAAGAGACTGTGTGAGAGCATGTAAAATCTGGATTTTTTGGGGATGTGAGGTGAAATACACAGTAAATTCCTCCAGTTTTGAGGGAGTACAGACAGGAGTTTGGAATACAAGCCATTGCAAACTCATCCTTTAACTCCTTGTTTTTTTTAAGAATCCTTTTTAAAACTCTAGTTTAAAACCCTTAACATTAGCGTCATAGCAATAGTGTCATTTGTCATAAGCTACGGGGTATTTCAACATTGTGCCCCTCCTCTCTGTTAGCACTGAAGGTCTTGATGTGCCTCTTACAGCTTGCCTTAGCTGTTGTCTACACCACTATCCTTAGAGGAGTCCTCTACTCTGCTGACAAAAGTGCTCACAGAGGACTTCACACTGGATATCAAGAAATTAACTGGAACAAGAAAGTCCAGCAGCCCGTGCATGTTGGCTGTGCATTCCCCAAGTCAGAACAGAACATTGTGGAGCAATGATCGCTTTTCTTAAGGATCTGTTTTGTTTCTGACAAGTACAGGAAGCCCATGATCATAAGAAAGTCATTGACGTGCCATTTTACTTTTTGGCACACCTTGAAAACAGAAGTAGAAAGGGTGTTATGTGATATTCTTCACTTCTGCAAACCCTTTATGAATTCATCTCCAAGTAGCATTTTAACCAGAGAAAGGCAGGGAAAGCACTATCAGAAGGAAATGCAGAAGCAGTAGAAACTGCAGCTGATCCTGCCTAATGAACTCGTGATTCCCTCACAACACTGAAGTGATACTGGGGCTGTTGCGTTATATAGATTATATGTATTCCTCTCCTGAACAAGTACTGCTTCCTCAGAAGGAATTTGGTGGGACCAAAAAGACTGATGATTTGAGGGTTGGCCACTCCTGTAGTTGTGGGCTTGTGCAGCAAGCAATGCCACAGTTGCTGGAGCAGGCATTAGGAGGAGAGAGCTCGGAGCGAGTTTTGAGTTGCAGCTCAGTGTGAGGCAGCAGGAGTAAAAAGCTACTGGAAAAATTAATTACTTCACTGAGTAGAGATGCAGAATCCATAGCTGATCCCATTTAGTCTGTCAGATGTTAAAACTTAGTGTTCTTGTTTTGTGCCTTGCCAAAACTATTCCACTGCTTTTGTGAAGGTTATAGATAAATGAAGCATAGCAGACCTGTGTGCTAATAGTGGAATAATTAAGAAAGCATAAAGTACTATGTGAGTACCTTGACAGGATGTTCCTGTTAGCCAAAGTGGTATATTGGATCAGGGAGACGACTGACCTATGATGAAGAGCCAGGTGGAGAAAGTCCCTTGTGGCTCTTTTATTCCCATGTTAGAGTAGGTTAGATTTCAAAAAGTGACGAGCATGGCTTTGGCATAGAAATAAGCAGAGTGGGAACGCCTGGTACAACAGAGGAAAGACTGGATGTTTTTTACAATAAGGGTGGTGAGGCACTGGCACAAGTTGCCCAGAGAGGTAGTGGGTGGCCCATCCATGGGGCGCTCAAAGTCAGGCTGGATGGGCTCTGAGCATCTGATGTAGCTGTGGGTGTTCCTGTTCACTGCAGAGAAGTTGAATTAGATGGCCTTAAAGCGTTCCTTCCAGTTCAAATGATACTATGATTCTATAATCAGGAGATCACTTCAGGGAGACTTGAGTCTCCCTGTAAACACTTTGCATACACAGGGGAGGTGAGAAGCACGGAGGGAGTATGTTATTAGCCAGCTATGGTAAATTTCACAGCAGCATCTAATCCTGTCTCCAAGTGTTTCTGATACTTGAGGGCTTTGAGTCATTCTTAATTATTGGGAATTTCTTCCAGTCATTCAGTTGTCAAAGCAGCATTAAAATAATTTCCAGAGGAGTGAATAAATGATGAAAAAAGAGTATCTGTAACTTGCACAGAGTATGGAGCTAGGGAAGGCAGCAACAAATAACCTGTTGCACATAACTGAACATCATAAACTTGATTTTTTGTTTGTTTTTCCTTTTTTTTTTTTTTTTTTTACCTGTCAACTTTTCAAGGTATTGTCTTATTCTCTTGCTTCTTTTTATGTTTCTGTAATGTCTGAGGTGTGAAATATATTAAAAAAAAAAAAAAAAAAAAAAAAAAATACAAAAAAAATTAATTTTAATGTTTGAAAAATTAAAGAAAAAAAAAACATGCCATTGAGTTACATTTTTGTAGCATCTTTGTTAGCAAAAGAGTGCGGAGAGGATACTTCTTTGTTTATGGTCGCTGTATTTCAGCCATCAAAGAGAAGCCAGTATTAAAGATCAAGAGGAGTTCTGAAGTGGGCTGTGCTGAAGTCAAGGCATGTAGAGGATCTCAGCTGCACTTTTCCCCCTTGGTGCTTTTTTCCTTTTTTTTTTTTTTGCATTTTGGCAATAGCTCCTCTTTCAACAGCTGAGACATGAAGTGTCTCATAGCAGAATGCAGGAATCCAGGGATGTGATGAGAAAGAATCAAGTTTTAGAATAGGCTCCAGGGATGATCTGGACATCTGTCTTCTCTTGCTTTGATCTTCTTTTATAGTTCATCTTCTTTACATCATGTGTGGTTTTAATCTAGGACATGGGAAAGTGTAACCCTGCCTTGCACAGTGTTTCTCCTTGCCAAGCCCATAATTAACACCTAAAATGTTGAAAAAATAAAAAGTTTTCAGGAGGAACTCATTCTTCATGGTGGCTGCAGCTCCTCACAGGGAGCGGAGGGCAGCACTGAGCTCTGTTCTGTGTGACAGTGAAAGGCCCAAGGGAACGGCATGGAGCTGTCAGGGGAGGGCAGCTGGGGGTCAGGGAAGGGGTCTGCACCACAGGGCGGTGGGCACGGAACAGGATGCACAGTGGGCACAACCTTGAATTGCTGGACGTCAAGGAGCATTTGGACAGTGTGCTCAGGTATAGTGTCTGAGTTTTGAGTGGTCCTGCGTGTAGACAAAAGTTGGACTTGATCATCCTTCGAGGGCCCCTTTCAGCTTGGGATATTCTCTGGTTCTATGAATCTATGGCAATCTGTCAGTCCTTGCTTTCAGTCCTCATTGAATTCTCTGCATTATCTGGAACAGACATACAGGACTTGTTAGGCATCTAGGGCTGGCCCACCATACAATAGGAATATGAACATTTGTATCATGTTTTGTGGATATACCCGTGAATATATACATGAAACTTTAACCAGAACTTGTGGTTACTCCTTTAGATTTGTGCTGCTGAGCTTCTCTGGGCAGCTGCCTCTCTACTCTCTGAGTAAAAAATTTCTTTTTAATATCTAAGCCAAAATTCCCCTCTTTTAGTTTAAAACCATTCCCCTTCTCCCTATCACTATCAGACAAAGTAAGAAGTTGGTCTCCCTCTTGTTTATAAGCTGCCTTCACTGAGACTGGGAAGTCTCAACGAGGACTCCCTGGAGTCTTCTCTTCTCCAGACTGAACAAGCTCCACTTCCTCAGCCTTTCTTCGTAAGTGAGGTGCTCCATCTCTCTCTGATCATCTTCATGGCCTTCTCTGGACCCACACCAGCAGCTCCACAACCCTCTTGTGCTCAGGACCCAGTGTCTGGACACAGTACTCCAGATGGGGCCTCAAGAGAGCAGAACAGAGAGGGAGAGTCCCTCTCTCTCCCTGTTGCCACCCCCCTTTTGACACAGCCCAGGATACTGTTGGTCTTCTGGGCTGCAAGCACACACTGCTGCCTCATTTCAAAAATCTTGTCCACCAGAACCTTCAGGCCTGTCTCTGCAGGCTGCTTTCAGTGAGCTCTTTTTCCAGCCTGTACACATATGTGGACTGACTTGACTTTGCCTTGTTGAACCTCAAGTCTGTAAATATTAATGAGACCACTGTGGAATTGATGGGAGCAGCTGCTGGGAATCCCTCCTATAAATAACTTGTGTGTGTGTGCAAATGTAATTAGCACAACTCACTTAATGCTATTTTGCTTAATAATTCTGGAATCTGACAAGACATTAGTTCAGTATTAGCTGTTTTGCTCATATCTTTTGGTTTGGGTAAGCTATGAAAAATCTCTATTAGGTGCCTCAGCACCAGGACATTTTCTGTGGCCACTGTACCCAGAAATATGCTCTGCTGCTTTTTTCATATTGTGTAGAATTGGTTTGTGTCTCAATTCCACTGCACTGGTATCTGTCCTGGAAGAGACTACTGTAACTTCTTCATGGTGACTGATGTTTTTCATTCTGTTTATAACTGGACTTCAGTGCCAAAAATAACTATTCCAAGCTTTTATTGTATTGGTGATGTACTGACCTAGACATGAAAGCTGTAGCTATGTTTGAAAAACTTTGGAATGACTTAAGTATGTTGACTGCATATAGAAAAATCATAGATTGCATCTGTATCCTTTCTCCCTGTAGGGACTAACCAGGAGCTGGAGGTGCTAGAGGGGCAACAGATGGAGAAATATATTAACCACACTTAGGGATCTAAAATCCACTGGCTGCAAGGAGAAGTCTTCGAGTCCTGCCTGCTGTGCAGGGACTTCCCTATAGCACATGATGGGAATGAAAGCTATGCATGTTCCATCTTGAGATAATTTCTTTTCTTCTACTTCTTGGCAGTACCCTAAAATAGGTTGTATAATAAGCACTCTAGAGTGATGTGATTGTTAACTGTGCAGAAATTCCAGTGCACTGACTCCAGAAAATTATCAGAGGAGGTGTGTAATTATTTGTGAAGTAAATCAAGCTGGGATTATGAAATGTTTGCTTGTGTAATTCCCTTGAAAAGAGAGAGCATACTGTTACATTTCCATTGACCTTTCTGTGCAGCCCTCTGACGTTCCAAGTGGGTGGAGGGAATGTGGAGGCACTGATTTTATCAACATAGGCATAAAAGGTCCATGCTGCTGAGGATTTCAGAAGAGAAGGGGCACTTATACCTTGCACAGCAAAACAGTGTGTCTTGTCAAGAGGCAGCAACCACATCCACCTCACTTCCTTGCTTGTGGAAGTATAACACCCTTGTACAATAAAGCAGATGCTATTGAGAAAACCAATTGGTCTCTGATTGCCTTTTCTAGCTCATCTTCTGTGAAGCAAGAAGGAAATGACCATAAGAAAACTGTACATAGTCACAAAATAAATGCCCACAGAAAATAGGCAGTGTAATGGGAGCTGCTTGATGTATTGAGGCCACATGAGAGAAAGCTGGGTGGGTATAGGTCTTTCTTGGGGGTTATTCTACAGCACAATATTTGTGCTTGCATCAAATTCTGCAAAGTTTGAAGTGAGAATGGATTCCCCATATCTCCACACCATCAAATTTTACCAATTTGCTGTATTTTGGCAGCAGATTAGTTTCCTTTTTTGTCACTGGAGTTACAACATAAAAGCTGCTATAAAAGAGGGTGATTTGATATAGTTAGCAATCAGGGACTGCACCATCACTTGGCGATGACACCCATAAAACACACTTGAAAAGGGTTCTGAGAAGTTGTATTTCTCATCCAAAGATAACTTCATAACATGTTCTTCTAATTCTTGGTGCATATTAGGCATTAGGAGGAAGTTTTTCACACAGAGGGTGGTGACACACTGGAACAGGTTGCCCAAGGAGGTTGTGGATGCCCCATCCCTGGAGACATTCATGACCAGGCTGGATGTGGCTCTGGGCAGCCTGCTCTGGTGGTTGGTGACCCTGCACATAGCAGGGAGTTTGAAACTAGATGATGATTACAGTCCACTTCACACCAGGCCGTTCTATGCTTCTATGACTCTATTACCCTCAGGAAACCCTTGCATTACTGCTTTAGGAAGCTACCAATTTGGCTAATATCATTATCTGAAAATGAATTTTTACATTTTCTTCACTCTTCTATAAGTAATACAGGATGCAATTCTTGCTTCGCCCACAGCCACAGTCTGTGTCTTTCTCAGAATGTTCCATGCAGTCCAGAAGCCTACAGAGTTTGATGTGTTATTATACATTGTAAAATGTACTGAACTGAGCATCACCTCCAGTAACTAGAGTGGTATCATACAGAAAGTATGGTGCAATTTGGTGTGCATTTTAGTGTTAGCATCTCCTACTGTACAATTAATGAATATACAGATGTTATAATATAGCAGAAAGCTTGGCTATGTAGCTGTTACACCAAAGCAGAAAACAGAAAGATAGGTACGCTCACCCATACCCTGGGCTCGCTTAGGGAATTCCAGTGGAGTGGATCTCCAGAAGAGATCCTTCCCCATTGCTAGTCAGCTCTTACATGGGTCTAGGAGAGGTGCAGCTAGGCTCCACCCCTTCCTGCAGCACAGCTGAATTGCCTTCACCTGTGCTCCTGTGGCTGACTCATGGCTCGCCTCAGGTGATCAATCAGAGGTTCAGGCCATGATTCATCAGTTCCCATACACTCCACCCCTTCACAGTATGAACCAATGATCAGGTTGACTAAAGTGTAAACTTCTCCTAATACAGAGATCTGCTATATCGCGATGCTTATACAATTTCCATCACGACACATGTTGGCCAGTGCTCGATGATGTTACTTGGAGGCATGCGGTCATGAGGTGCAGGCCCGTCCTATGTTCCATCAGTCCCATATAGACCATCACTGAGTGTTGCACGTTCCAGTGTTACTGTCAGATCATGCTTTTGATGACATTTCGTTCCTTCCGGTGATCTTGAAGGCTCACAGGTTCACGGGGTGTAAACAGATGTTTCAGAGGTACCAGGAGGGGAAGATCTACTCTCCAGGGCAAGATACAGGCCGTATTTCTATCTTGGGTCAACACTTCGGCTTGTACTGGGGCATGTGCTAGCTGCCTGTACCACACCTTCTGGCCGGATGTCTGTGGCTGCATAACAGTATCAGACACCAAAGATCTGCCACAGGGACATGATGGGAGTCCCTTTAGCAATGAAGCTCGGAGTGTTGACCACAATATCAGTAGGCCATGTACCTATTACTGGAGGGACTACTGAGCCTCCCACCTCCAATAATATCCCCCAAGGTGCAAGTAGGCCACACCACTTGGGTCCTACCTGCACTTTCCAAGGCCATTTTATTCTATGGGTGCCTGGATCTAAATTCTCAGGGGCAGGGAGCAGAAGATTATTTTCATTACCAATCTGGGATCTTATCTGATGATCAGTCCCCATAATTTGGATCCTAAGTGGCCCATGTTGTCTGCAACATTCTCAGGGCACTGGGTCTGCTGTCTCAGGGTCTTTCATTCACGTCTCGCAAGGTTTCATACAGTCTTTTTATCCACCCCTGCAGGTACTGGGAGTCTGTCTTCAGGGCAGCCTTAAGAATGCCGTTATAACTTCAGTGAGGCCTGCTGGATTATATGGCAGGTGGAATCGCCATTCGATGTTATTTTCTTCTGCCCAGTGCTGTATCGTTGCACCAGTAAAATGAGTCCCTTGGTCGCTTTTGATGACTTGAGGTGTCCCGTTGGCAGACATCAGTTTAGTGAGTGCCTTGATGGTATATGCCTGGTTTGCTTTCGGTACTGGATAGACCTGCAGTAGCCCACTTGCAGTGCTGACTCAGGTCAGGTCATATCTCACCCCCTCAGGACCAAGGAAGGGGGACGATATCAGGCAGCTGTATGGGCAGTCCCCATGCTTTAGCAGCTGCCCACATTGTCTTTTGTCCTGCATGCCATAGCTTCTGATGTAACCAATGGGCGATGTTCTCAGATGGTGAATTCTCAATCCATCAAGTTCAGGCCAGGGTATTTGACCATATTCCATATATCTAACCACATGTCTTTGCCCCAGATCGGCCGGGCATAGATAGTCCATTCCTGGGTGGCCCCACTGCGCAATCCAAAGAGTGAGTCCCTGGAACACAGCCCAGCTACCTGTACAGATATTCAGAATACCATCACCAAGTTCCTTGGTTATAACCATTTACACGGCTCGCAGTTCAGCCCATTGGCTGCTCTGACCATCCCCCTCGTCGAACCAGATTGTCTCAGTGGAAGGATGGTACGCTATTGCTCTCCACTTGCTCAGGTTGCCCTTGCTGACCCATCTGTGTAGCAGGCATCTTCAGGGATAGGATAATTTCCCTCCTAAACAAGACTCTTCTCTGGTGGAGTGACCAATGTTTCTTTTGGTGCATCACTGTGATACATCACTGGGCCTAGGATCCTCTGAAGTTCTTCTTTCAAGGGTGATGAAGACAGACTACTCCTTTGGCTGAGGTAGGCAACCCATTGTGCCACTGTTTGTGCCTGGGCCACTCCTGTCTTAGGAAGGTGGGTCAGATCTTTCACCCACCCCTGAACTGGCAGAGTGGTCTTGACTATAACTGCAGCTGTTTGAGTTATTGGCTCTACTGCCTGAAATGCCAAATAGGCAGCCAATAACTGTTTCTCAATCATACTGTATCTTTCTTCTACTCCATGCCAGACCTGAGACCAGAAATCAATGGGAGTCTGAACAGAACTCTGGTGTTGCCACGGACCCCAACTGAAGCCATCTTGAGTAACGTTAACATCCAACTCGGCTGGGAGGGTAGGATCAAATATATCCAATGCCTGGGCTTGTTTAACTGCAAGTTTTGCTTGTTGGAAAGCATCCTGTTCCGTTTTCCCCCGGTCCCATAGATGCCCCTTTTTTGTGAGTCTGTACAGTGCCTTAGCAGCTGCGCTAGGTGAGGTATAAAGAATGCTAATAATCCAATATACCTAAAAACTCTTGCAGCTGCTTCGATGTTGTAGGGACTGGGAACGCCTGAACCTTATCTGTAACAGCACTGGGTAGCACTTTGGTCTTTCCTGACCAAACCACCCCCAGGAATTTTACGGACAGGTCCAGACCTTGCACCTTTTAGGGATTTATAGCCCATCCCCTCTGTTGTAAATAGGTGGTTAATGAATCCGCTGCCTGTCCTACTGCCTCCAGTGAGTCGGATGTCAGCAGGAGATCATCAGTGTAATGATATAAATTAACATCATCAGTTTTTTTCCAATCAGCCAGGTCACGTGCCACTAGATTATGACAATACGTTGGTGAATGCACGTACCCCTGTGGCAGGACCTGAAAGGTTCACTGCCTGCCTCCCCATGTAAATGCAAACTGATCTTGCAATCCTTCAGCAATTGGGATACTGAAGAATGCATTTGCTAGATCTAGGACACAATGATAGATTTTTATTTCCTTACTTAAAGTGCCCATTAGTGAGGCAAATATTGTGTATGGCCTCATGAATAAGCGGTGTGACCGTATTTAATTCTCTATAATCCACCGTCATTCTCCACGTGCAATCCAACTTTCGCACTGGCCATATGGGGGAATTACATGGGCTGTAAGCAGGTCTTACAATGCCCACTTTTTCTAATTCCTGCACCGTTTTCAATATTTCATCCTGCCCATCCGAGAATCTATACTGTCTCACATTAGTAATCCAGCACGGTTTCAGCAAGCAAATAGGTCCTTGTTTCGCATGGCCTCTTAATATTGCCTGCACCGCCCGAATGCTGATACATCTCCGCTGAAGTCTGAACCCTCCCACAGTTGTCTGGAGAGCCAGACCCCATAGAATATCTATGCCCAAGATGTACTCCTGGACTTGGGGAATAGATGCCTTATACTCCTCGGATAGGAGACACCCAACCCCCAGTTTCAACCATGTTTGGGTGACAGGAATAGTCTGTACCCCAAAACCACCAATCATCACTCTGTCTCCATCAAATTTGGTCGGATCTCCGTAGATCATTGATGTTTCTGCTGTGGTGTCCACTAATGCCATAACTCTCTGAATATTTTTTTGGGACCAATAAATCATTAATTCTACACAGAGCCTCTGGTCCCATCTGGAGGCCCTAAGGGGACAAACATCCCTCATCATGCCATGAATTGTGCTATGGCCAATTCTTTTGCTTCCAGTTGCTCAGGCATCGTGGCCTGAGACACCTGAGGTGGCTTTTTCTTTTTTTTTTCCTATTAGGAACAATGAAATCTTCTAGGTTCCAAGTCGTCGTTGATATTTTCTCTATAACCCTTACCCTTGGCTTCTTAGGGTAGTTCTGAAATTTTTCATTGTCCTTTAGTTGTCTCCAAAGCTAGAGAAGGACATGGTTGGGCTGGCAGTCAATCTTAGCAAATTGGACCCCCACCCGAATTAAATCATTAAACATTTATTTTCAGGAGATCCTTATAGCTCCCAGTTGAGGAGCTCGAGTAGCCAGCATCTTGGTTTTAGTCACTGGCAGGACCTCAGCTTCTTCTAATGTCCAAATATTGCACCTAGTCCACAGGCATTCTGTTTCTCCTAGGTCAGCCACTAACTGGGCAGCCTGCTGGATGACCGCTTTTGAGGCCACTAGAGGATTTAATATAGAGACCAAAGTACCATACAAACGAGAGGGAGCTTGCTGTAGAATTAAGATGTAGAATTAAGATTAAGATACATTAAGATGTAGAATCTCATCCCTACTGAGAATTTGACCATAACAGGGCCATCGAATGTGTCTTCATAGATAGCTTCCCTTACGCCTAGTTCACGCCTAGTTTTTTGTTTTCTGAGTTATGACAGGACAGATTTCTAGTGGATCTGTCAAAATCAGAGATGCAACATCTAATTTAGACTCTTTATTTTCCTGATTAACAAAGTCTGTTGATTCAGGAGCCTGGTTATTGTTTATTGAAATGTTACAAACTTGACCTATTGGAAGACGCAGAGTTGGTTTCTTCTCTGTTAATATGCCAAGTTCTTGCTCTAACTTTTCAATACGGTCTTTCAAAAGTTGGCTTTCATTCTCTGAAGTATTATTCCTCATTTCAGCGTGATTTAAAGCATTTAATAGTGGCCATGTCACCGTGGAAGCTGCTAATTGTCTTTCGTGATCAATATATATTTGCTAAGTCCCTAAAAGTAATCTGCCATGAGATATGGGGAGATATTTCCCATAACACATAAGGGATCCAATTTTTCAATGATAACCACTAGTTCATAATAGGAAGATCCCACAAATCCTGGGATCTGCCCTTGATTATCGAGGGGGGTAGCGTTCTCCCCCATGACCCATTTAAATTCCATAGAAAGGACATAGTGTAAATTTTAGTATATTTGGTCTGGCTGGCTCACCAAGTGTACAATTAATGAATATACAGACGTTATAGTATAGCAGAGAGCTTGGCTATGTAGCTGTTACACCAAAGCAGGAAGCAGAAAAGATAGGTACGCTCACCCATATCCTGGGCTTGCTTGACAACCTCTGGTGGAGTGAACTTCCAGAAGAGATCCTTCCCCACTCCTAGTCAGCTTTTTAATAGGTCTATGAGAGGTGGAGCCAGGCTCCACACCTTCTGGCAGCACAGGTGAATTGCCTTCACCTGTGCTCCTGTGGTTGACTCATTGCTCACCTCAGGTGATCAATTAGAGGTTCAGGCAGTGATTCAGCAGTTCCCGTACACCCTACCTACTCATTTTTACTTATTTGTTTATATAGAAATCCACTGATCTACTGCAGCTGTTTGTGTTGCTGAGTACAGGGGTTTTCTTTTTCCAGACAAGTGAAATTTTAAAAAGTGTGGTGCTACAGCTCCATCTTCGGTTTCTGAGAGACCTGGTTTGCTTGGTGGAGAGAGGAGGGTAGGAGAAGTAGGATCAAAATAAGATTTGAATTCAAAACTCTGTATGTCCTTGCAGTTAACGAATATTTGATTCTTTATTCAGAATTACCTTAAACTGAGTAATTCAGAATAAAATTCTCAGATTCTTACACATCAGTGATGGCAGATAAAGCTCAGAATAGTTGTTCTAGAAAACATCCCCAAACAGAACTCCCAGAGTAACATCGCTTCCTGCCCTTTGGAGGCCAGTGACACTGAAACCCTAGCTGCACAAGACCCCATTCTTCCCATGAGCAATTGTCTAGCATTCACCCCCAGACCAAGTTTGACAGCTATTTTTTTTCAGACATGCTTAGAAGTTTTCAGATTCTGATATGAGAGATGGGAAATTCCCTTTGCATTTTCCATTCCATCACCTTGCAGTGTTTAAAATACGTCATTTGAAATCATGGTACTATTCTTGTTTGTAGATGAGTTACAGGGTTTCAAAAATATTGGAACTTAAAAAAAAAAAAAAAAAAAAAAGCAATAGTCTGGGTCCTTTTGTCTTTAGTTCTTGGGTTGTGAACCTCTGTGGACTCTTCTTAGCAAGAGTTTCCACAGCTGAAATAGCTAGGCATTTACTGCTAAATAAAATACATATATACACATTCTTTAAAGTGTTGCTGACATTCTCATAGAGTTGTATGACTATGTACAAATGCGTAAGCTGAAAAATCATTATAAAACAAAAACAGAACTAATATTAATCTAAATGAAATAACGTGAGCAGCCAGGGCTGATTTTAATGTTTTGGTTATACGAGATCACAAATGTTTAAGTTCCCTATCAAGCAGATAAGTGGTAGCAAAGTTTTAGTTGCTTTCCACAGAAGGCCACTGCCTGCTGCAGTAGACAGCAGACTTGATGACACATTTTTGACATAAATACCATCTTCCATACAGAGAAATGAAGGTGGGGATCTTTTGGTCTACTTAGAATCATAGAATCATTTAATCTTTTGGGTTGGAAGGGACCTTTAAGGGCCACCTAGTCCAACTCCCATGCAATGAACAGGGACAATTACACTATAGTAGATGCTCAGAGCCCCTCCAGTCTGGCCTTCAGTGTCTCCAGGGATGGTGCATCCCCCAAATCATACTCAAATAGGTTATTTAACTCTTTTAAAAGATTAATTTGACATAATAGCACTTTATCTCAGTAAGACTTATTTGCACGTTGTTCAATTTAGATCAAAAGAGTCCCACTAACAGAGTGAAATTTTCCCATTGGATTATTTCTGTAAAACCAGAAAAGTCTTAAAGAAAAAAAGCAACAAAGCCTAAGTTTCCTGCAGCTTAACAGAAACTTGAGCCATGCAATGTGTCCCAATAAACCATCGGCCATGGTAATTAAGGTGCTTAGAGTAGCCGTATGTTTCTCTGGCCACCAGCATTTTATGAAAAGAAAAACTTGCAATATAAAAGCAGAGAGAGTACCATACTTCAGAATTCAGTTGGCAAAAGGCCCACGGTGGATGTAGTGCTGAACCTCCATCGGGGACCAGCAGTCACAGTCCTTGTGGCCGAGCAGGGATTGCTGGGAACAGCAAGGCAGGTATGGACGTCAGGGTAACGTGCATCATAAATCCTCATGGTGGGTTCTCTTGTGTCCATGCCTGCTTCACATCAGCAAAAAGCAGAGTTTGTTCAGAAATGAGTTTGGTTTCTGGTGAAACCCCCAACTACTGATTTTGCATAGAGAACAGCATCTCAAGGTATGACTTCACCTGGAAAACTGTTGGATTTACCTGATTCCAGGATTTTGCATTTTTCCTGAGGAATGGTGCTGAGTGAATGCACACTGCACACAACAGCTTCCTCTGAAGTGGGGAGCAGAAGGCTGCTTTCATCACACTGCTTCTTAGCAGCCTTTTGTGCACCATGGTGAGCAACAGCTTGGTAACTCGCTGCAAACTGTGGAGGAAATAGAGAAATACTCTAAAATCAGCAGTCAAGCTGAGCTGCACTGCAAAATCAGATATCTGATGTCAGCAATTACACTATATTGAATATCCTCCGTGTTAAAAATGGTTGATGCCTGTCAGTTATCTGTGTTTTGCAGACACAGATGTGCAGCATTTGGACTATAGAGTCTCCTGTGTTTACCATACAGCTGTTGTAATAGCAGTTATTTCCAGATTATACTTATCTTCAAGAACATCAACTCCCTGCTTCTCGTGCAGTGCATATTCTAGCAGTATTTCCAAAAGGCCAACTGCCTATTATTTATAAATAGTTCAAACCAGTAATTACTAGACCAGCTTTTAGTAGTTTTGAAAGCTGTATTTCAGGTTGTTTTTTTCCACAGATGAAGATTAAACTTGCTTCTCTCTAAGGGACTCTGCCCAAGACCCAAAGTTTTGCCAGCACTGGAGATATAATCATAAAATCATAAGTGTTGCAATTTTAGGTTGATTTTTTTGGCAACTTCCACAGGCATCTTTAGTAGTTTTAGATAATTTCTAAATTGATTGTACTGTTTATGTCTATTTTGAAGCTGCATCAAGCACTCGGCTGGCTACATTGCACAAATTCTCCTGAACTTCTGGATAAAACCTATTCTAGAATATACTGGCTCTCAGATTTTGTTAGAGACGCCTGAAGCCACATCTAAATAGGGAATTTAATTTGGAGTAAAATAGTCTGTGGATTAAAAGCAGAGTGGCTTCTTTCAATTAACATCTTCTATTGGCACCACTCTATACATGTAGTGTAATGGAAGCCAAATTGGCATTCTTTCACATGCAGTGAATAATGGCCTTAAAATACATACGGTCCTGGCAGAGCACAGAGAACAGCAATTGCACTCAAAGATCTTCAGAGATTTGGCTGTCGATGCCCAAAATGTTCTCCTCTGACTGCAGCTGGCTTCAGGATGAAGATCAGCTCACTTGCTCAGGCACATGTGCCCTTCCAGACTCTTTGAAACTTGGAACTGAGTTCTTTCAATAGGTAGATTATTGAAAGAATTTCTCTATTTAAAGATGACTAAGGATCTCTGTAACAGACGTCTCTTTGGTCTCTTTGTTTTCTAGATGTTATGACAAGGACCCATCATCTCCCTGAATCTCTAGGTCACACCTTGTCCAAATCACATAGATCAAGAATGAATGTAAGGATGGAACTAGAAAAGTACAGACCTAAGGTTCCCCTTCAGCAAAGCAATGACAGCTCTTCTGCATTTCAGTTATCAACAGATTTTTAATCCTCATATGAATGGGTGTCTCCTGCTTGTGGTCATTTTCACACAGTCAGGTTTGGCGCTCTCTCTGAATGCTTTTAGATGTGTGTTGTGGCAGTTATTATATTGGTAGGTGGGATAATGTCAGGCTATTAATGAATGCATCTAGAACAGGATGGAGTATTAGAGAAGTTACCGAGTCTCCTGATATTCCTCATGTGAGTGCCTTAAGCTGTAATGGTTTTCCACAACCTCCATAAATCAGATCGAGGTAATAATCTCTTTCTATTGATCAAAATCATTCTAGCTTGATACGTGCCTGCCTGAAGGTGATAGATATGAGAATATCTACATGCCCATAATAAGCTCAGGGATGGTTTAAACTATGTTTCCTTGTCTTATTATCTTTATCTGATAAAGACCATATGTACGCCTATATCCTTACCAACTCCTGAAGGTAGCCTGAACTGTTGAACAGCCACTGCAGGCAGGACACAGGAGTTCAAAGTTTTTTCATGGAAAAGCACAATACGCACAAAAAAGATCTATCCACTAGCTCCTTTTTTTTTCTTCTTGTCCCAGCCATCAGGACCACAACCTCTGCCATTTAACCATGGTTTATGCTGTTTTACAGCTCCCCACAGCAAACAAAAAAACTGCTTTTCCAAGGTGTGGGCCCAGAGGACCACGAAGACCATCCAGATCTCTCTCATACTTTTTATTCCATCTCCCACATGGATCTTCCATGTGCTTGGGCCTTCCATGTGGTACGGTAGAGAGGTAGATAACATAATGGGCTGCTTGAGCGGGATGACCTTGAGTCCCAGTTGTGTACTTGCGTTAATGTTCACCCTTGGTGAAGTATGGATATTTGGAATTCAAGATCTGTAAATGTTTAAATGTTAAGTCTGTGTGTCTACAGAAAAGCTCTTTAAACAGAATAGCAGCCACCCACACAGTGGGTGATACTAGTGTGACTGGAAGATTCAGCCCAGTGAAATTAAAGAGCTTTTCTCCCAGAAGCATTACAGACATTTTAAATGCTTCACTTTTGAATTTTTATTTTATGTGTATTTACTTTGTGCACAAAAAGAAAAGGCTGAAAATTTCTAGGTTTTTATCATTCCCTTGCTTGTACCAATTGCAAGACATCTTGTATTAGGAAATTTGGTGAGATTCTGGATATGTCCTTGCAAAAGGTAAATAAATATATTACAAATTGTAATAGCAATACTACAGTTCAAAGGTTTTTACTCGTGTTACAGTGCTCTGCATTGCTATTCTAATAAATTTCACTTTGTGAAAACTGCTGTAGCCAAACAGCTGGGTTACTTATAACCACTACAGCTTACTGATATTGTCCCAACCTATTCAGACCATATGAGACAGAATAACAGCACTCATTCCTCAGGTGGCTAAGACACGAGCAGCACCTACACTACAGCTGGTGCTGTTCAGCCTTACAGTTGCCAAAAAACACCCCTACACAGTCTTACACTTTTTTTTTTCTTTTTTCTTCTTTTTTATTTTTTTATTTTTCTTCTTTGCTGTAAAGTTTTTATTGGAAATATAACTATGTCAAGTTGTCCCCAAATTGAAGACAAAATCCTGTCAACGCAAAATTACCTCATGAAGTGTTTTCCAGTGAATATTTTTTCTGCGATCCTTTGAGGTTTTACTGCAGTAGCTTCAAGGACAAGTTGCATAACCCAACTGGAGGTAATCACGCCCATGCTGCTGGGTCACATTCATTACCAGATAACTGAGAAATCTTCCAGGACTGTTATCAGTGAATTACAGCATTTTTTACTACTGAATTAATAAGCATTCTCTCTTTCATTTGGATTTGCAGGGGACTTGAGGGAATGGATTTGGGAGCCATTAACACTTCATTGGTTCAGCCATGTTAATTTCTGTGTATATGGAACTCACACATCTGTAAAATGTACTTGCTCTCGGTACAAATGATTTAGCATGGGTATCATAAATGCACTAGCTCTGCTTATGAAGAGCTGCTAATCAGATGCAGTACCTCCTGCAGAGTGACAGCCAACCTGAGCCTCTTGCACTATGTCCAGACCCTGAAGTGTCTATATGCCACCATAATGCTAAATGTGAACATGTTATTTGTGACAGCCTCAGATAAATATCAAGCTAGACAATGGGACAGATCTTTTTTTGCTTTAGATGA
Organism: Lagopus leucura; assembly: GCF_019238085.1. Classification (NCBI taxonomy): domain Eukaryota; kingdom Metazoa; phylum Chordata; class Aves; order Galliformes; family Phasianidae; genus Lagopus; species Lagopus leucura. Next base: position 9,281,697 of record NW_024962261.1, on the reverse strand, counting down.
TACTTGCATAGAACATGAATGAAAAGCTCTTATTTTATTTTATTTCAAGCCACTACGCACTGGAAAAAACAAAATTTTCTGTTTTCTAATACCTGTCACATAACCATATGAAGTAGATACTTTGGGTCACAGGAGATAAATGTACCATATATTAGCTACCACATTTCTCTGGTAATGTATATTTTCTTTTGCTTTAAAGCAGTGTGCATGGTCTAATTTTATTTAGTTCAATAAGTAGGGAACTAAAATTATGGCAAGCTAATCCCACCTTAAGTGTGATGGAATCTTAGTTGCCATAAGTTGAGGCAGATTTCAGCTGGATCTCTGCCACTTTGCATGAGTGAATTCTATGTTTTGTTGGTTCTTTTTTCTTGAAAGTTTGTGACCCTAATATGTTTTAATATAAATGTTCTCTTTGTTTCTGTAGCATCTGCCTCAGATGGGGAGTGTCAGTCTGTCAGAACATCTTCATTTCTTCATGAGGCTCTCTGTTAGAATGGTTTTTTTTTGTTTTTGTTTTAGTAACATGAATCAAATCAAAGCCTCTGAATTATATTACCATATATAAGGCTTGTTCTTCAGCTATTTGAAAATGTTAAGATTGTGCTGTGTTTATACAGGACCCCGCTTTATTGAATTACTCTCCTATATAGGGCTGAAATCACATTGTTATGCAGTGCCAGAATCTGGTTAACTTCAACCTATAGATGTCTAAAAAAAAAAAAAATCACTTGAAAAACTGACTTTAAATGAATCTTTAGCTCAGTATTATTTTTGAGAAACCATTTATAGATTGCCACTTACCTAACTAAATCAGACATTCTTCCATGGAAGATTTGAAGAGAATCTATTTTATCTCCTCTTTGAATTCTTGAATTGTTGGAAGTTTTTCACTGCAGAATAGTTGGATTATTGTTGCTTATAACAGTGTGTCTGTTTTCCAGAAAAGATGATTACTTGCATAAATGCTATACGTTTTGAAGCTGTATTATGTTTCTCTTTGCTTATAATATCTCAGCCTCTATGTAAATAATTGTAATGCAGCAAAAATATAGACTATGACTAGACTCTTCTACTCCTTATAGAGAAAGCTACATTTAATCAGTAAAGTACGAGTCTTCAGGTCCCTTTATAGATCAGATCATTCTTACTCAAATGTTATGTTCCTCGTAGACTAAAATGGGATGGTGATGTCATAGCATCTTTGGATGCAGAGGAAAGGCCAAGTCTGATCATGTCTGATTAGCCTTCCGCTGAAGACATTTGGCATTTCCAAAAGAAAAAGAAGAGCTGACGTAGAAAGTGAAATCCTCAACATAGTGGATTGTTATAACTTTTATCTTTACAGTCATTTGCTAATAATTGAGATCCCCAAGCAATGATGAAGATGAACTAATTATGTGCATGCACAGCAAAAGACAGGTTAGTCCTATAAGGCAGCTTAACACTATAATAGCAATGGCCCCATGTCATAGTACCTGGGCTAGGACTGACGAGCTCTGAATGTAATGTGAAATTGAACAACAGAGGATTAGCTTGTGAAAAACAGTGCTGTTTTGCAAACACTGCTGAAGTACATAAGAATAGACAATCAAGACACCATATATACTAATAATTACATAATACATATACATAATGTATATAATATAGTACCTATTGTATATGTATTTATATACATAAGCATATATATATTATATATATTGTATATGCATGTATATGTATATATAATATATATAATGTATTGTATATATTGTATATGTATTATATGTAGTATTGAATATGTGATATATGATATATTATATATTACATATTATATAAACAGGAGGGAAATAAACTTTTTACATGGGTAGATCATGATAGACAAGGGAGAAAATGTTTTTAAATGAAAGAACTTTCCAATTAGATATCAGGGGGAAATTTCTCACTGAGTGGTGAGGTGGTGGAACATGTTACCAATAGAGGTTGTGGGTGTCTCATCCCTGGAGCTGTTCTAGGCCAGGTTGGTTGGGTCCCTGTGCAATCTGATCTAGTGCTTGATCTCGTGGTTGGCAACCCTGTCTGTGGAACTTGATAATCCTTGAGGTTCCTTCCAATCTAAGTCATTCTGTGATTCCATGATTCTATGCTTCTACAGTTCTATGACTCTATATAGTTAAGGAATAAATGGTAGAATAACATGTAAATGTTGAAATGGGCAATGGAAACTACATTGGATTCCTTCCTTATTTTGCCAGTAATTGTGCCTTTGCTCTCAGTGGGACTGTGTACATTTTTTATCAGGAAAAATAACCTACAATTAGTTAATTAAGTTGATATTTAAAGTGGGGCAGTAGCAACTTTGGACCTAAAGTTAGTGAAGTCTTCTGAAATGAAGCACATTTCTTTAAAATGAATTTATCTTTGACAAAAAGAACTTTGAGATCAGAGAGGCACCCTACACTGACCCTAAGCAAATCTTGCCATAATCTCTACATTGGTTATTTTTCTCTCCATGTCATTGAGAAAGGTAAATAACACCTTAGCTGTATTTACTGACCTCTACATTTTTGTATTGTAGTTACCAGTAGATGTTTCAATTAAATTAACTCAATATTCCCTACAGTTATGTCTTTCTTTTGCATAACTAAAACTTTATATGGCATGCATTCAGTTTCATCTTGGGGCAAAGAATTTTTTTTTTTTTTTTTTTTTTTTTTTTTCTTCCAAAACAGTTTAACAGGCAACAAGTTTTTATCCATAAGTGCTCACGTCTTTGGCGGGCTGATGATGGGACTAAATTATCTTAGTGGTCTTTTCCAACTTGAATGATTCTATGATACTCTGATCTTTCTAAAATATGAAACTAGAGTGATTAATTAGAATTAAAAAAAAAAAAAAGCAAATTGTAAGTGTAGTGGTCTTTAAACCTGTCAGTAAGTAATTTCAGGATGAGCAATCCATCATCACATGTGGGGAAAAATAGCTAGACGTTTCTCTGCAAAGAGCTGGGAGAGTTCTAGTACTAGTGTCTGGTATTGTACTAAGCAAAAGAAGAATTTCAAACACACCAGAGTACCATTAAAAAAATATCATGTGTGGTACAAAGGGCAAGATAATAGGATATTAAGTCTTGTAGTTGCTGACCTCTTCTTGATTTCAACTAGTAACTATTTGCCCATAGCATGCAGGTAAGATTCAATGGGTTAGCCTTGGATTTGTGTCTAAGCAGATGAAAACCAAGAAAGTTTATGTTTTGGCAAGCTTACAGTTAGATACCACAAGAATCTAGCAAATGTGTGGGAGTGTAATACGTGGGTAAAGAGAGAGAATAAACTGCAGATCACTGAGGAGTTGAGGAGTTAAAAAAATGGATTAAAAGTTCGTTTTTCAAGATCTTGTTTTTTAATCTGATTTTATTCAAAGTAATTAGTTTACTCTCAGCTCTGAAGCTGTGTATGTTCTGCTCAAGGAGCCAGGAAGTTGTCTGGCAAGTTATCTGATCTTCATGATGATGACCATGGAATCCTGGAAATTCAGGCACTATATGGCAGAACTTAAGAAATTTCTTTCAGTGCTAAAGCTAGCAAAATAACTGTTTTCTCTTCACCAATTGATTTATCTTAAAAGGAAGCAGATCCCTGGGTACTAAAGTCCATATGAAGTTACTGAGATAGTCTTTGTCTTTTGATTTCTTCTTACTTTGTTGTTACCAGATGACAAAAGGCGAGACATGTGGGATGATATACAGAAAGGAAAGGGAATCCTGTTGGTACATTTCCAATCAAATTTTTATTGTTTCTGCCAACATCTCCTGTCACAGTCCTACTCCAGTGTTCTCAAAAGGAGAAATATCCTGTGAGGTTTTTCTTCATATTTACCAGACTTAGATCTACCTGAATTTCTTCTTCTTTTCGATAGAGTCATATACATAAAAAATTTGTATTCAGTGAATCAGTGAAAAGAAACTTGATATCTAAATTGGCTGTCCTTGTAACCTATTTAAATGTATATTCTGAAGTTTATTAACAAAATTCACACATTCCGGTTAAAGTGTTTAATTATGTATTTGTAAAGTTCAGTTTAAGTTTTCACCACAGTGTGCTGCTAACACAGATAACTGTGTGGAAGTACTAGTAGTTATACCTTGTATGTGAGCTGGTTCTTCAGCACCATATTTTGGTGAGGGCAAATTTATCCTCTGCAGAACACATAGTAGTTGAAATCCTGGTGAATGCTAAAATAATTTGTAAGTACTACTACTGTGATGTGGTTAGAAAGGTGAATATTTACATTAGAGGAACAGCTGTGTATCAAGTGATAGCCTCTGAAAACATCTAGCCTATTCCAGAGTCCCTAAACATGGTCAACTTTATTGACACAGTGTTCTTTCAGACTTTGAACTCTTTGAAAATGTAGCATGAACTAAGTGTTTTGTGGTACAGACAAACAGAAGGTGTAAATGATTTTGCTTTTGGCAAATGCATTTTGCTTTTGGTCAGAATTTGATTTCTGTTTTTCTTCCTCTGTCTGACTGTACTCTTATAGAGTTCATTCCTTGCACCCTTCCCTGACATCCAACCATAGGCCTTGGTATAACCCTATTACTCTGCTTATCACAGACACACACAGCATCTGTTGTCATAGGTAGGAAAGAGGAGCTACATGGAGGCAAGGCAGCTGTTGATGTAACTGGCATCAGGCTCTGGTATCAGTCCTCTGAATTAGGTGGAGAAAGAAGAGAGCGAGACGATATTTTTGGAAAGCAGGAAGCTGGAAAAAATTACCTCACGCTTGAAGTCTCTGGGTTTTATCATTTTAAAGTGATAAAAGAAAATATGGAAACGGCATCTTTCTACATCTTTCCATGTCCTTATTTATCCCTCATCATTTTCCCACCCTCACTGACTTCTAGTCTTAACAACTGGATCATTTAAGACCTTTAATCATAAGCTAGTTTCACAAACATTTTGTTTTTCACCTGTCTTCTGGAAGTTAGTGGATAATTTCTGGCTAATTAATAGAAAACAGAGCCAAGTAGAAGGATGAAGAGTTGGATTTTTAGTTGAGCTACAACAAGTAACTCTATGAATTTTGGTACTGCTCTATTACCACCAGTGTCCATGCTAAAGCAGCTGGAGATTTTAAGGAGAACGGAAGTGGGTGAAAGCTCAGCTCTCCTGACAATGCCTAAATGGGCCTGATCTGGAGCTTCTTGTGATCAGCTGGCAAAATGCATCAGAAATTGTTTTTACAGTTCTCCCAGGTTCCTGCCTCTCTTCTGCTCTGCTCTTGTTTCTCCTCCCAGGGACCATTTTTCTTGGCTTTTTTGACTTCAGTAGTATTTGACTGACATAGCTACATTAAAAATAGTGCGCATGTTCACAGCCCCTGCACACACAGTCCCTGCTGCAAGCAGAATGCAATATTATTATCTCAGCAAATGAGCAACAGGGCATCACCTGAGGTACATTTACTTTCCTGTGGCCTGCAGGAAAGGTTGCAGGGCAAACAGCACCAGCAGAGGGAGAGCAAATGTATTGCATTTATGTATATATATTTATACACTGGCAAGCATAATGTTTACCATCCAGGTAATGGCTACCATCCAGTGATATTCAGAAGCTGAGAGTTCAGGAAAAGGTACATCCTCAGCTGAGATTGTCTGCAGACTTTCAGGTATTATGATGAATTCGGAAAAGGTATTTTAAATGTTTAAAATACTTCTCTGGTGAATCGTGAATAATAAAAATATCACTCTATACTATAGTTTTCTAAGTAAATGAACATTAGAATGTCATGTGAAGGCAAGTACTTCAGTAAGTCTAGCTGATTTCCCTGTGTTACCCAATGTTTTCACCTTCTGGTGAGTTTCAGCTAATTGTGGTGGTAGGGCTGTAATCTCCAGACTTTTGAGATTCTTAAAGTACTTTTTCAAATAGACTAACCTATCTAGAGAACTAATATAAATTATCATAACTTCCTCACTTTGCAAACTACAGTTGTGTCCAACATTTGTAGAGCAAGGTAATGAAACCAATTTTTTATCATTACAGCTCATGGGTATTGGTATCTTCTTGAGCAACTTCTTGAGAAATACAAGTGATAGACTTTTATTGAAGCTGAACTCTTTATTGTTACCCAGGCACACATTTTGAAATGAATATGAAATGCTTTAGTACTCTGTAGATGAATGGATATTGTTTCCCCTGGTCACTAACTGGCCATATACTCTCCTCCAGTGACTGCAATTTGTACAGTACAAAACTGATCACGTCAGATGGCTTTGTTGTAAAACCACTGTACATATACTGATAGTCAAAGAACAAACTCTGCCTTTGTTCCACAGTTGCAACTCCCACTGCAGCTGTAAGGTTGTAAGTTTTGGCACTCCAGTGTGCAATGTCTTTCAGTTTTGGCTCTCAGATCAGACAGTCTTTGAATTTTAACTAACACTTGTTAGTTAACAAGTTAGTTAACATCAAAATGATTATTTTGATGGCTTTGTTGACTTAAGTAATTACACGCTTGAGTATTTTGTTGAATTAAGATCTGACCTGTAAGTTTCTTTATTTTATCTAGTGTTTTCTGATCTCTAAGGAAGGCAAGTTGAGGGAGGTGATCCTGCCGCTCTGCTCTGTGCTGGTGACGCTTCACCTGGAGTACTGTGTCCAGATGTGGAGTCCTCAGTGCAAGAGAGACATGGACCTGTTGGAGCACATCCAGAGGAGGGCCACAAAAATGATCCAAGGGAGGAACACCTCTCTTACAAGAACAGGCTGAGACAGCTGGGGCCATTCAGCCTGGAGAAGAGAAGGCTCTGAGGTGATCTGTTTGCAGCCTTTCAATATCTAAAGGGGAGCTACAGGAAAGAAGGGGAAAGGCTCTTTAGCAGGATCTGAGGTAACAGAATAGGGGGAAATGATTTCAAGCTTAAAGAGGGAAGATTTATCTTGGACATAAGGAAAAAATCTTTTACAGTGAGGGTAGTGAGGCACAGGTTGCCCAGAGAAGTGATGGATGCCCCATGGCTGGATTCTTTTGAAGCAAAGTCTGGATCAGACTTTGGACAACCAGATCTAGTTGTGGTGCTCCTGTTCAGAGGAGTTGGTCTAGGTGGCCTTTAAAGGCCCCTTCCAACTCTAATGGTTCTATGATTCTATGAATACTTCAAGATTGAAAGACCTACCTAATATGTACATACAAAGACAAAAATGTTCAAGAAAATGAATTATTTAATTAATTAATTTTTACATCATTGGCAAAAGTAAAAAAGAAATAAAAAGCAACACGTGAAAAACACTTCTGCCCCTGGCAAGAAGATTTCTGGGAGCCTACTAACTTGTTTACTATTGATATAAGTTCCATAAAAGATTGAGTCTTAAGGTAGAAATCTAGGACAGATTTAAAATAAGAACTTTAACACTGTAAAGTATGAATGGTTTACTGCACTGTTACAGAAACACTAGAAACAGTGTGACAATGTGACAACAACAAACTGAAGCAGGACCACTACTTTCAGTAGAAATAAATTCTCTAAGGGAGTATTTTGCTAGGTGTCCTGATATTTTGCAAGGTGTCCTGAATGTAAGCTGCCTGTGATCTAAAAGTTTCTTTGCTCCTGTACAGAGAGGTCCTCTTTACTCTACAGATACTTTTTGCAGATGGCAAGATGGAGATTGAGCTTTGAGTGAAGGATTTTTGTAACATCTGGCTTACAGACCTAGCTGGAGGAGTGGTTCAGATTCAAGCACTGCCTGCATGATGCTTTGCCTAAGGTGCTCTCAGAGAGGCAGGAGCCCCACCAAAGCATTGTGAGAGCACTGTTATTAGTGCTATTTATGACTGAACTTAAGCAGTGGTTTATCTGCACAGGACACTAGTGAGTGATGTAACTCTCACTCCTGCAGTCACGTAACCCAGTTTATTTCCCAGATATACCAAAAGGTTAACTTGCTAAAATTTGGTGAAGTGACTGAAAATCAATGTCATTCCCTGTTCTATACATTCTGTTTTCAAAACCTTTTTGACATATGGGACAGATGCTGAAACTGAAGCTGGTAATACAAATGCTAGTGTTCAGAGTCTTTTGTTTGGTCTTCATTAGCTGGATGGGTTGTCAAGAAATGTTAACTGTGTTTTGAAGGCTACTGAAAGTTATATTTCAGAAGGCTCTAAATTCTGTCATGTTTTATTTAGGTAAAAGAAAAGTGAAGAGGTGATGTAGTGGCTAATAAATATTAATGTTAGTTACAGAAGTTACTGAAATGGCCATCTCTGCTACTCGTGTGTGTCAAAGGCTATTCCCTTGGATACAGACCTTTCTTTGGTTCCTTCAACAAGAGATCAGTTATGAAGGGAAAGGAAGTACTGCAGATACAAAAGAATTTGTTGAGACTGCATATACCCTTGTCCTGGAAGGCCTCACAACTTAGACAGTGAAGTGAACACCGTGCTAGTTTCAAAAAAAAAGCATACAAAGGAACTACAGCAGTGCCTTGCTTTCCATGAATGGGAAGATTTGGGTGTTAGTCTCAAGAGGGGTTAATTCACACCATAAGCCCATAGTCACATCACTAAAGCTGTGAGATATTCCATCAAAGACAACAGATATTTCAGCTTTTAAAACAGAATACTTCTTCAAACCCAGTTGTTGTGGTTTAATGCAGCAAGCAGCTCAGCACCACATATCCCTTTGTTCACTCCTCCCACTTCCCAGTGGAATCTCCTGATTCGCCTCCTTATTTCATCCTTTCCATCAGCTGAAACAATTCTGCTATTGCATGGGAGAGGGGCTTGGATCTGGGCAAAAGAGGTTCAGGGAGAGCTTTAAGTTGTCTCAGGACACAGTACTTTTGCATTCATATGTTGGCAAATCTGGAAGAGGCAGCAGTGAGGATGTCAGCATTAAAGGACTGACAAGCTGATTTCCAGGGCTGTGTTCTTCACATTCAGTATATCTTGACTTAAAGGCTTTGGTCTTTGAGGTAACTGGTATACTGATACCTTCTTATCTCTCAGTGACTTGCAGAACTTAATTAATCAACATTTCTGAACAGTGAATTCTTCTTCTGGTAGAAGCAATTAGATTTTATAGCAAAATAAGAATAATCTAATGTTCAAATTAGCTCTACATTGGTATTTGTATAAACAGAATGGGTTACACTTGGTACATCATAGGGGATATCTGGGTTACTGCAAATGCTACAATCCTTTTCCTTTGGATTTCTGAGCTATTTTTACTATACTAATTCTGATTAAAATATTAAGTCTGATTGTCAGCTCTAATCCATGCTTCCTCCCTGCGTATCTAGCAGTGTTAAATGTTATGGCTGGTCTGAAAGCATTTAAAAACACTGCCTCACTGTAGGAAATCGTGAGGAAAACATCCAAGCTACAGACATTTCTCCATCTATTTAAAGGGAAGAGTTTATGGAGCTGCACAAGCCAAGATTGTGATTGTATTTAGCATATGTCCCAATTTGTAAACAGCTGATTTATGCTTTAGCTGTTTGTTAATTCAGTGTGAGAAAGCAGAGCACAAGTGTAGTTTCGCTGATGTGAAAAATCATTTATCAGTTTTCAAGTGTTTATTTCTCATTAACAGCAGTTACTCAATGCTACTTCTAATAACTGTAATGGCTGCATAAGACAGGGCTCGAAATGCCCATCCACTCCCAAAATGAGTGGAGTTGAGACTGCTGGAGTCTGGCCCTAGCCTGTTTTCTGGGCAGGGTAAATTTGTTTTGAGACTAGTCCAAATTATATCTGGGCAACAAAAAGCTTCAGCAGGCCACTCAGCAGCATGCAGCTCATGGTAGAAATCAAGAAAAAAATGCGATTCTAGAGTTGTCTCATGTTCTTAGGCTGTTTTGGCCCACACTGGGTTGTATTTTGGGCTCTCTGTACTGCAAATGCAAACTTATTATGCAATACTGAATGTTCATACCTAAAAAGCTCAGCTAACATCTCAGAAGTGCAGAACTGCTGTGAGAGGGCTGTCAGGCACAAAGTGTGAACTCAGTAGCACTGTTATGAAATTAAAATGAGAAAAATACCCCAAAGAAGGCTTTAAAAATATATAAGTCAAATTTGTTTTTCACAATCTTGCATGTAAAAGTTTTTTTCACAATTTTCTAGTGAAAGCTAACTTGCACGTGCAAAAATCTATTAAACTAGACCATATTTTTCTGTTCTATCTGATGTTTAAATAATTTAGAAGATGGAAATAATATTTTGTTGGTGTTATTATTTGTTCCAACAATAAAGATTTTGCTCATTACGCATGCAAATGAATTACGTGAGGCACATAAAAGCAAGGAAGAACTAATAAAGGAAGCATCCGAGGTTTGATTCTGTAGAGGTTGGCAACACTATGTACTGTGATTTTCTGATACGGCTCAAGGAGGAAAATGCTACAATAAAAATAATAAGCTAGAAATCATCAAGTTCAAGTCTCCATCTTCAAATTGCTGTTTAAATTCTCTATTTCCAGCTTATTGCTGAATTGTTGCAATGAACAACGTCTTAAAATCTTCCTTAATAATAGAGGAGAATCAAATTTATTGGCTATAGAGATGTGTAGGAAGACCCAGTCTGCATACTGCGTTTCAGTTATGTGGTTAAAGCTTTAAAAGTAGTTTGAATGCAGCACTGTTATTCACTATATGCCTAGTGTCTAATGTAGGAAAAGCATGTGCACACTAGTTAGAGGACAAGGGCACAGATTGCTTTCTGTACTGAAAAGCTCTGCATCAGGACATGTTCGCCCATGCTATTGTGGACCATCGACATATCAGATATCCACTTCAACACTACTCAACTTCAGAAAGACTTCTTCCTGCTTGTAGAGTGGGGCACAAGCTGAGAAATTAGCCTTCTGCTTCAGCATGGTATATTCACTTGAGGAAGGTTTTCCTTTGAAATGAGAATTTACATTAATTGTTTGGCTGTACAGAGGAGATGAGAGATGAATAGAAGTAGCAGCAGTCAACACAGAGCAAGTAAAGGGTGGGCACAGAGAGCAGTGGAGGGATTTTGAGAGCACGTATGGAAGCTTTTTTGAGGACACTCAAAATGAGCAATCATTTTGAAAGCAGACATGGCTGGGATATATACATTTGTGGGAAAGTGAGACTAAGAAGACAGCTTAATCACTTTTTCAAGGGGACTGAGAGTTCAGGCTTCATAGTTCTCAAGGACATCTGTTGCTCAATTTTAAAAGTGCTCTTCAGAATACGTCGTTTTAGCACTTTTGGCAATTCAATTTCCAAATAACCAAGATGATCCCTTGTGCTTCTTTTTTCTTATCCTGCCATCAAAGACAGGACTACTTTTAAAAATTGTACCCATCTACAGTAGATTTATTTAAAGTACATTGAAATACATTAAAATAAAATTTATTTTAAAATTGGTATTTCTGGCATTAACTAGAGTCACCGAAATATCTTTTCTCATGATACAGTGGATAAGTCTAGTCTTTCCATCCCACAGCTATGAAGCAAACAAGGCTATGTCAATATTCTGGGTTTATTTTTATCTTTCTGCAAGCTGTCGCCTCCTCCTTCTTGGCTCCTGTGTCTCCAGGCAATCAGGAGATGCTGTCTTCCTCTCTCACAGTCCCACCTTTCTGCCCTAGTGGTTATACACCATCTGTTCTGGAATTCATGCTTGTTCTCCAAATAAAAATAAAGATAAGATATGATTATCAATGGTAGATATTTGAAAACCTCAGTCTCCGTAGGTGAATTCTTAGGTCAAAACTTCAACATCATACACTTCTTTCTTCTTTGAAGTGACTAATTGTTGATGTCTTGATCGTAAAACCATTTTATTAAGAAGCATTATGAAAGCTATGTCACCCAAAAATGTTACACCAGATCAAATCAGTGTTCTCTAAACCAAATGTCTTGGCTCCAAACAGGAATTCTTGTATGAGGAATTACAAGAACAGGGAAAGCATATGGTGTTTTGACATTTCCAAAACTTTCAGAAGTAAGTGACTAAGGTACTAACAAAACTTCTTGTTTAGAAGCCCACCATAAGCTTCATTTTTTGAATCTGTCCAGTTGACTCTGGAACCTGAATATTTTTTGGTATTTAGAGTGCTTTGTGTCTGGGATTTCAGCAACTGAAATAAGGTTGCATAAATAAATACAATTCTTATGTTTTTAATCTGCTCTATTTGCTGCTCCATAATTCCTGGATGAGAAGTGATGGTGAAGGTTGCTCCCTGGTCATAGATTTCTCTCATTCTTATGTCTTTATGGGCATGTAACATATCATTTCTCAGTTGCTTTCCCTAGCCTGAAGAAGTGTCAACTGTTAGAGCGTGTGCAGCTTCTTAAGAACAGACCATAGATGCACTAGAGTTTCTGCCTGTCTCGGGTTCATATCAGTGAGAAAGCTCTTGCAGAGAATTCCTTCCCTAAGGCTTGTCCAGAGGCCTTTCACAGCACAAATTCATTCCAATTTAGATGCTTATTAGAAGTGGGCTTAATGGTGCCACCAGCAACACTTTCAGAGCAATGAAGAACAAATGCCAAGATTCATTTAGCTCAGTGACTTCTTAATGTGAATCAAGAATCACAGAACAGCTTGAAAGGGACCTTCAGGATCATCCAGATCCAACTCCCCTGCTGTGGATAGGCGCATCTCCCATTAGAAGGAGCTTCTCTGTACTTCAGTGTTTCTTTTATATTCCTGTGTTGTTTTTTCAAGATGGGAATAACAATGCTACATCCAGTGTAACTTTAAAGATCAGAATTATGCAAAATACGGTTCTGACTTAAAGACTTTTTAATAGGGAAATCCAGAGGATTAATATTTCTCTGACTTTAGTCATTGATTTTTCATCTTCTGCTTTGTAGTCATTAGATGCAAGAGTTAATCATTCTTGATATTTTTATTGCTAGTGAGTTCTTGTATTGATAATGTTGGATACTATCAATACTAATGACAGTGGTTTTATTTATAGCTGTGTTCCATACTGCTGTGTAAGTAGTAGTGGACTATTCTGGGATGAGATAGAAGTATTGACATAGCATCAAAGAATTATAGATCACACTCACAAACTGTGTTAAAGAACATTAGTAGGATAGCATTCCAATTTTAGGAACTGCAAGAAATGAGCCTGCCTGTGCAATCTTTATCTGACCAAGTACATCCTGAGCTACTCCACTCCACTGCCTTTTACGTGGAGTCTTTTCAGATGTTAAAGGATTCTCCACAGTGAGTGTGCAACACTGAGCAAACTTTTTCCTCATCAGAGGAATTCCTGCTCTATAGTTAGAACAACCGCCACACTATGAAAGATTTGAGGCCTGTAACTAGTTGCATTTCCCAGAGGTCAGTGCTGGGTCTGATGTTCAACATCTTCATCAACAACCTGGATGAAGGGGTAGAGCCCACCCTCAGCCAGTTTGCTGATTCAAAGCAGGGAGGAGTGACTGACACACTGCAAGGCTGTGCTGCCGTTCAATGAAACCCAGACAGTCTGGGGAGCTCGGTGGCAAAGGAATAACTGCATGTATCAATAGAGGCTGGGGGGTGACTTGCTGGAGAGGAGCTATGCAGAGAAAGACCTGGATGTCCTGGTGGACAACAAGATGGTCATGAGCAAGCAGTGTGCTCTGGTGGCCAAGAAGGCCAATGCTATCCTGGGGTGTATGAAAGGGAGCATGTCCAGCAAGTCAAGGCAGGTGATCCTCTTGCTCTACTCTGCCCTGGTCAGGCCTTACCTGAAGTACTGTAACCAGTTTTGGGCTTCCTGGTACAAAGAGACAGAGATTTCCTGGGAAGAGTTCAGTGGAAGGGCCACAGATGATAAAGGGCCTGAAACACCTCTCTTGTGAGGAAAGGCTGAGCAACCTGAGTCTTTAGCCTTGAGAAAAGAAGACTAAGAGGGGACCAGATCCAGGTTTATAAATATCCAAGGTATGGGAAGCAAAGGGATGAGGCCAGACTATTTTCAGTGGTAGGTGGCAATAGGACAAGTGGAAACAACCACAAACTGAAGCATAGAAAGTTTCACACAAACATGTGTAAGAACTTCTTCACAGTGAGGGTGATGGAACACTGGAACAGGCTGCCCAGAGAGGTTGTGAGAGGAGAAGTTCAAGAGCCGTCTGGATGCCTATCTGTGCAACCTGGCCTGCTTGGGCAGGGGGGTTGGACTCAATGATTTCTGGAGGTCCTTTCCAGCCCCTACAGTTCTGAGGAATCTGTGAAATCTGCTATGCTTCTCTTACAGTGTTAATGAGCTGTGTAGGTACTGTCTGGTACCACAATCCACAGAGAATGACAAAGAGAGAGTAAATCCATGGTAGGGCAGAACTGGTTTGTTGACTGCCAGAATTTCATTTTGTGCAGACCTCCAACTTTAGTGGTGCCTGAGGAGGGTTGGAGAAATTATCAATTGTCATTTATATACTGTTTGTCTTGTTCTATTTGTGAAAATTGTTCATCTGTATCAATAATAAGCATTCCCTGAAACAGCATGCTCTTAAAATTCAGTGCAGTGAAAGACTTAGTCATTCGTCTTCCCAGCTGTAGACATCTGTACACACAAGGATTTTGATATTTACATGTTGCTGGTTACTAAATGCCAAGGTTAAAAAGCTGAAATTCTATTCTGCTAAAATTGCATGAAGCAAGAAAAACAAGACAGCATTTTGCAAGTTCACTCTTTGGTATCTGGCCCCATTCACAGTGGCTTTGATATTTTGGCCTCTAGATGCATAAATGGATGAACATTTTCAAAAAAAATTCAGATGATGCTATGGAATGGTACTATCTGCTATGAGATGGGGTTTCCCCTGAGTGAAACTGGCTGCTATGGCTACTGAAGATACTGCATCAGTGCTTTCGTTGCAAGCAGAATACTGCTGTTTTTCTGTTGAGGTTAAAACCTGAAATGAGCTGGAAAATGAAAATCATGCTTCCTGGGAAAAACAGGATTTTTTAACTTGAGGAAGAACAGCCCTTGTAAGAGAGATTTTTCCCATAGTTGAAGGGAAGTTGGATACATTGGGAAATACACTAAAATCTGGATTTTTTTTTTTTTTTTTTTAATATCCTAAGTAAAAAGCAAACTATGGAAGGATTTACTTCAAATCCTCCAAAATATGCAACAGCTCCAAAATATACAACATGAGGTAAGCAAGCTAAAATGCCAGGGCTTGTTTTGTTTTAGGTAAATCATGATCTTTATTTTTGTTTCAGTACAGGTGATCACTTTGACCACTGAAGTGTTTGGCTTTTTAGACTCTCCTTTGTACTTTCTTATCTCTCTGGCCACAAAATTCCTATGATGAATCCATCTTTGCTCTTTCTTCCCCCACCAAACATCACCAGCTTATCTAGTTTGTCTCCCTTAGGCACAGATCCATCCCTCTATTGGGAATGCTGGGATTTGAGCATTCTGAGAAGAGATCAGCTTCAGTGAGAAATTACCTGCTGGTGTTTGGTCATGCTGAGGCTCTGCTCATGCTCCTTGCAGCTGGCAGCAGGTGTTTTCCCTGGCTGCTCTTCTGCCCACAGCCAACATTTTGGAGAGTGAAGGAGAAACTCTGAGTTCTGGCATGCTATCAAAAATGGCTGAGAAAGCCCTTGTATGCTGGATGTACATTTTTAGGATACCCTGCAATTTGCTTGCTGTCAAAGGCTAAAATTTTACTTGACTAGCACTGCATAAAGTTTGTGTATCCACCTTTTATAAATTCAAGATGTATACATAAATTCCTGTGTTTTTGTTTTTGTTTTTGTCTTAATCAGAAGATTGTTCACTGGAGGAGATTTCAGGCACAAAAATACTTCTCTGTAATCTTTTTCTTATTATTTGTATCTATCAAGACAGCATCCTTTTTGCTCTGTTTTGATCTGTTTTGATCTGATTCTGTCTTGCATTTTGCCTGTACTGTGAACTCAAGCTATCTCTATTTGAATTACAGAGGGCACTTCATATGAAATCAGGCAGAAAATGTACTGGCTCTTCACTTTTCAGAATAAATAAATTAATAAATCTTTTGAAATCACCATGATTGGACTAGAATGAAGTTTCAGGATGACTCATTACTCAGCTGGTTATAATTTCTGATGCTCAGCTCTGAAAACTTCTGCTTGCTTTTTGATGCATGTGATAAAAGCAATAATAGTTTAATGGAGAATGTTGGACAGTTTACACACCTTAGTAAGGAACCAAAGGCAGATCAGGTGTAAATAACTGGGAGTTGAGACACTTTGTGAGATATGAGAACTAAATTATATAAAGTTTAGAGAGGCAAAGCTACTGTGAAAACAGAAGTGAGTAACAAACAGAACTTACAGATCCAAGGACTTGGGATAAAGGTGGGAAACTTCTACAAAAATCTTCATAAACAGAAAGCATGCCTTAGAAGAGGCCACTTTGGTAAACTGAGTGTGTGTGAAGGCTTAGGTAGAAAGCATTATACTTTTTAGTAGATGCAAGCAGGTACTTGCCCCATCCCTGGAGGCATTCAAGGCCAAGCTGGATGTGGCTCTGGGCAGCCTGGTCTGGTGGTTGGCAGCCCAGCACATAGCAGAGGGTTTGAAACTAGATGAGCATTTTGGTCCTTTTAAACCCAGGCCATTCTATGATTCTGTGATTCTATTCTTCTGGAAAAGAAAGTAAAATAGCACTGAACAAAGAGTAGGTTTGAAAATTATGTAATCTTTAAAAAAAAAACAAAACAGCTGAGGAACTCAACACATCACCACCTTACTTCCTTCTCACTGAGACAATCTCTGTACTCCTGTTGCACAGGAAACTGCAAGAGAACAAGAGTTCATACAAAAATACCATTTTTCTCTGACAATTTTGGGCAATTCTGTAGATTCTGAAAGTGTTTTTGCTATTGCTGTTTTGTTGCAAGCAGATACAAATAAACATACAAAACCCCTAAGAGATTGAAGTCTTCAGTCAAAGTATCTCAAGGGAAGTATCTTAAAATTTGTGTTCTGTCAGAATTTGGATGGTTGTACTGCAATGTAGAGACTATAAATACGAAATACTTTCCTCAGTGTTTGCTCTCACAAGACACAGATTTCTTCAGTGCTATTTATCTGCATTCATGTGAATGTGTGAAACCAAGTTGTCTGCAATAACTTAGCATTAACTGCTCTTTGATTAGTCTAATGCACATTTCTAGATGGTGTAATGCTCAGTTCTGTATTTCAGAGTTTTCTCAAGGTAAAGAATTAACTCCACGTAGCATCTCTGAGAGTGATATAACTAATGTGAATGCTGTTTTATCATCCATCTTAAGTGTATGTATTGACTACACAAATTCTGTGAGAACAAGAAGGAAGTTTAAAGAGAATTGGAAGCTTAATAAAGGCAGTGCTTATTTACAGAAAGACAGCTACACTCATTCACTGTTGCCTTAATAGTCAGGCAGAGATTTGGGATTGAGGGGACAGATTTTCTCTACCTTGCTGGTAAAATCTCTTCATGTAAGCACAGCCATGTATTTATGGTACTTACGGATTCACTGTTTTCTCTGTAGTACTAGTATAGAAGGTATTTCATGGAAAGCCCCAGAAGCCTTTAAGATTCATTGAATTGCATATGGTGTAGCACACACCTCAGGGACCTTCATGAATGCTGCAAGTAAAGCAAGATTTCATGAGTTAACTCTGATGAGAAGGCAGTGAGATCAAAAAGTGGAGAAAGAAATAGACTGGAAATCAGCACTGGTAGTCAGCATGACCTTGATTGTTAAAACTGGTGTACCCAAGTGCTCTCAATCTAAGAGGCTGCCACTCCACCTCTGGTACCTCACATACAGAGCAGTATATCTGAAACGAGGCACATCAGAATGGATTGATGGCTGCATCTCTGGACCTTCTATGGGCAGGGACTGTTCCCTGCACAGCAAATTCACAAGTGCAATCTGCTAAGGAGATATATCAGCTTAATTACATTTCTTTTTCTGACCTGAGTCAAAAATACCCTTATTAACAGAGGGGATTTGGACTATGTTTTTTCTGTGAAAACGAAGTTATTCCTACTGAGAAATGCTGCCAAGATACTTTTTCTTCTATGTCTGATGTCTGCTAATGAATAGGACAGCAGGGCTGAATTTCTCATGTTTAGCATTCAGGTCCTACTGCATGTGTCAGTCCTGGAAGATACGCTGAGGTGTTAACGTGGGCTGACTGCCTGATCTGTAGGGATACTACATGCTAGTGAAGTCCTGTACGTAAATGTTTTTTAAGTTTTGTATTTTATGTGTCCTCTACCCTCTTTAATGACTCCAGAACAAGGTATCTTGTATGGGCTGTCAGACAGACAAGCTAGTGTCTCTGGAAGTCTTCAGGTGATTAACCTCTCGTATCTACTGGGGTTCCAGAATTTGCATGTATGATTGGAGTATGTGAATGTTGTTGGGGAAAAGAATTCACAGAAGTTGTGTTAGAACAACACTGCAGGTCTGATATGTGAGTTTATCTAAATATATCCTTTTCTCCCCCTTCTCTTCCCCTTCTCTTCCTCCCTTCTCTTCTCCGCTTTACTCTCAGGAAGGGCCACCTCTGAAGGTCCAATTCAGTACAGCCTGGCACCGACACAGACGGACGTCAACAGCAGTTACAACAGTGAGTCAATTTGCAATCAAGGAAGTCCTTGAAAAGATACTGTTTTATGTGCATGTGGAAGGTGCAAGAATTCTGCAATGGGCTCTGGGAGGAGGGGTGGAGAAGGCTTGTTGACCCGAGCTCCATCTGATTGGAACAGTTCTCAGGTTTTTAATGCCTCGCTAAAAGCATTGGGTAAACCTTTCCTGAAAGTCAGAGAGAGGGCTGATATGTGAGGGCTAGTGCAATTTACTGATGCAGTAGGCTGTAGGAGCTGGATTCTCCTCCGAGAAAACTGGCCACCAAAAATGCTTAAGACACTTCGCAGACTGGAGACACTTGACTTGCTGGGACACTTGAAGCCATGCATAAACAAGGCCCTCCATTGAATTGTCACTTGCCTGGTCTTGTTGTTCTGCATGTAAGGGTTGCTAGTCTCAGATGACTGCAGGAGTAATGGTCTGCTCTAGGACAAGAAATGATATCCTTCATGCAGGTTTGAGGTAATTTAGCTGCTACTGCTTCAATTCTGTGGCGCTACCTGGGGCACCTGACAGGGAAAGTGAGACCTTTCATAGTTTAAGTCTACCTCATCGATTATGTACACACACAATGCTATCCAATGTTTGCAATCCCAACTCTCAGCAGATATCCAGTCATGATATGTTCTGGTTATGCCCTTGGTGGTTTGGGGTGCTTTGGGGTATTGATAAGGAAAGTTTTCTGGACCTTTTTATGAAGGTACATATGTGGCTTAAAGCTCTAGGAATAGAGTCTGGACAGATGTGGTGATTTTTAATATAGTTTCTATCCTGATAGTTACAGACACTGAAATTGTATTTGTGCATACCCTACTTTTCATCTTATCTGCAAAACTTTATACTGCCTCCATCTACTGCCTTCTTTTCATAATTTGTGCTACAGCCTTGGGTAATGAAAAATGTTAAATGTCAGACATATTAATGAGTTTTACTGGTCTTAAACTAGTTTTAATTTGAGCAACTGTTTCAGTAATTTTGATCTGACAAGAATCATAGTGGATTACTTTCACCTCTTTCAGGAGTGAATGGCACCTGAAAGATGTCAAGGAACTTGAAACCTTTGAAAAACTCAGTGATAATGGTGGTACCAGAGTCAGAAGACTTGGAAGGTTCAGTCCTCTGCTGCATTTCTGTCTAAATACGGTCTTTTTAGTTAATAGCTCTTATTTTTCTGTGAAGATTTAAAGGAATGGTGCTCCTTGTAATTTGGCCATCAATCCACCATCTTTTCCTGGCAATGAAGAGAGAACTTTTTGTGTAGAAAATTTAGGATTGCTTTCTTTAAATTTTCTATGAGAAATCAAATAATTGGTAAAGAACAAAAAAAAGTATGAGCTATGTATGAAAATGACTCTTTCTGGTGCTCTTCCATACTGCTGTCATGCAAACAAATTTTAGGGCCCATTTATATAGTGTTGAGTGTACATCTGCTTTGGCAATGCCTGTCCCAGGAGGTTCAGTGGACAGGGCTGGCAGATGCAGGAGGCAGCAGCAGGTGCAGGAACCCTGGCCTCATGTTGTTGGATTTCTCTGTCTGGGTAGCCACATCAATTCCTGTGATTACAGAGGCCACTGAGGCCAAGAGGCTGCAGCTCTGTGCCAGATGGAGGCCACAACAAGTTCCTTGCAAGCAGTTGCAGCCATTGTTGAGAAACAGTGACCTCGACCCCCAACCACCACTCCTATACCAACCTCTGGGTGCCAGGGACTGCTGAGGCCTTTCCTGTCTCTCGGTGATGTTCTGCAGAGCAAGGGAGGGGAATCTCTGCTGCCCTACAGCTCGCTCAGCCTTCTGTAGAGAGCACTGATAAAGGCCATGCCCACAGCCTGCCTTAAGCTGCTGTGTGCCCAGGACTTTCCCCACTGAGGCACTGTCCTCTTCCTCAGGACTCACCTGGAGGCAGCAGAGGGCCATCCGCTGGACTTCTGTTGTGCTAGCTCAGAGAACACCAGTCCCAGTCCAAGTACTTCCTTTTTCCTCAGAGCTTGCAAAAGAAGTGAGCAGTCTCAGGGAAGGGTGGTGGTGGGAGATGGGGAAGGAAAGGTGACAAGGAAGTAGTAACTGACACTGGGGCTATCTGGCAGATGGTTATATTTCAGCACTGAGATGGAAACTGAGAGCCCTGGTGTGCTGCCAATGGATATGGCGACATCTCCAGGCAAGCGTGATATTATAGCATTTGCCCTGCCCTGTTGGAGGAGGATCCATTTCCATTGGTTCTTCCTCTGTGGGTAGATCCACCTCCATGGGCTCGAAGTCACCTTCAAGTTGATCAGCATCCATCGGCTCAGGTTCACTGCTGCTCCCCTGGAGCCTAAGCTTCTTTGCTGGCAGAGAGAGGTCTTGCACCAAGATCTGGATGAATTCAAGGATGGCCACTATCTGCATGAGTAAGTGTAAGTGCTGAGTTCTGCACCAGGGCTCTGTGTTCAATCTGGGAAACAAGGGGCTGGAGACCAGCTCCACAAAAAGGGATCATGGGATTGTCTGACAATGAGGTGAACATGAGGGAGCAGTGTGCCCTGGAGCCCAAAGGGCCAACCATACCTTGGGGTGCAGCAGGTCCAGTGCTGCCACCAGGTGAGGGGAGTGGCTGCCCCCTCTGCTCTGTGCTGTGCGGCCTCACCTACAGCACTGCATGCAGGTTGGGTGCTGCTGCAGTGCATGAAGGGCATGCAACTATTAGAGAGTGTCCAAATGAGGGCTACAAATTTGGTGAATGGTCTGGAGGGCAAGGCTGTAGACAGGGAAAATAAAATTAATTACATGAAACAAAAAGTGACATCTGATCCTCTGTGCTCCTGACATGTGTCTTCCTCTTAGTGATTCCCTGTGACCTAAGATATTTGACTTGACATCACAAATATGTGGAAGGAGCTTGTGTGCTAAAGGAGCAGTGGACAAGTGGATCATCTGGAGGAGATGAAATTCGGTGATGGTAAATGGAGACATCACCAGAAGAGATAAGACAGAGAAAAATCCAGTGACAGCAGTTCTGGACTTCCAGAAAAGAAGTCTGGAGGGCTGAAAATGTCACAGTGACCTAAACCATCTGACTCCATTTGTGCATGCACCCCACTCCCTTTTCAAAGTCAAGAGGACCAATAATGCCTTCTATCCTAGACTGAGTGAGAAGATATCTGTCATTTGTTTAAAACTGACCACCAGGGCTGTATGGTTTACATCATCTCATACATTCATGTAAAGGTCAGATAAAGCAGTTGCAAACTACTGCAGTGATGGGGATTGTCCCTTTGTTTTCTAGCTATGTTGTCTTCAGTACAGTTTTAATGTTCTTCATGCATTTCCTAAACACTCAGTCTTTGAAAATGCAGGTTTTTATCAATTTTTTCAACCATATTTTTTAAAATTTTGCTGACAATCTATAAATAAAATTGTAATAATGTTATCATAAGCTATACTGAAATCTTGTGCTGCATGATGAAGAATGGAAAATGTACAGCACAAACTAATATCTATTGCTTTGTGACTCTTAAGCAAATAATTGGTTGTTTCTTCTTACTATACTTTGCCTCACATGCTTGAGTGAGTCATACCATGTTTTTCTCCCTTTTTGTTTTCTGTTGGTTTGTTTAAGTCCCACAGTTCATGCATTCTGATGATTGCCTCTGTAAACAATTGGTTGGAAGTGTTGATATCCTGGGCAGTACTTCAAACCAGATGTTTAAGCAGCTGTACCCTTAACCCCAAGAACAGTTCCGTGTTAGTAAACATGTGGATATGGACCTTGAGATGAACAGCACGACCCACTGTAAAGTTGCAGCATGTAGTTGAGGTATCTGGACATGCATTCATGCCAAGTGGATTTTAAAATCAAGCGTATGTCTCAACAGGCAGAGCACCTGGGGATTTTAAGCTAATGCAGATGTACTTCATGCTCAGTGAGTGCATCTGGAGTGTAGCACATGGGGCTTGCATTTTTCCAAGCTCTGGTAAGCAGT
This sequence comes from Lagopus leucura, assembly GCF_019238085.1. Taxonomy (NCBI): domain Eukaryota; kingdom Metazoa; phylum Chordata; class Aves; order Galliformes; family Phasianidae; genus Lagopus; species Lagopus leucura. The sequence goes on along the minus strand of NW_024962261.1, from coordinate 9,259,123 downwards.
AGGAGGTAGCAACCGTCTCAGATATAAGAAGAGTCATGGTTTGGAAGAGGATGAGCTGTTATGCACTTCTGGGGAACATTAAGACTCCAAAATACTTACTTTCTTTCAATTACAACATTATAAAATATTGTGTCCTCCTATCAGCTCACCTAGTCTTCAGATCTCTACTTGTTCAGCTCCCCTCTCCATTCCTTCCCTTTCCCCTTTCCTTTCTTTTCCCAAGGGCAAGTAGACAATATCATCCTTCCATACAGATCCTGGGGATCAGAACTAAAGGCTGTTCATTCTGACAGCATTGCTCCTATTGTGTAGCTAAATTGAATAGGCCAGATCCTGCAGTTGTCATTCCAAATAAGTTTGCATAGTATTTAGAAAAGTGATAGATGTTCTCCAAGAGCTTTCGGCCAGTGACTCTGATGCAACACTGTGATAAAGTCTAAGGCGCTTTCAGTGGGAAGAAGGTATTGTTGCATGTGTTTCTGTGATATCACATCCACTATTCTTTTATTGTGTGTTTTCAAACTATTCAGTCCCGTTAGGTTTTGATGGACACTAGCTTTTGTCTTCTGAATTTTTTTTTTAAATCATTCTTTCTTAGAGTGATGGGAATCTAAACTGAGAGAATCTAAACCGCTGTGCAGACTGAGCTACTATGACCTGACACAAAGTCTATGGGAAGAGAAAACAGCAGATAGACCAACAGATATAGATGTGAAAAACAAACTGATTTTATGACACATTAGTTCATATTCAAATCTGAAACAGCAACAGAGAATTTCAAGCAATTATGCTTCATTTTGGGTTTCTTGGCTGTTGTATTTTTCAGTTTAAGGCCTGCTTGTTCAGAATTTACTGAGGCTGATTGGGTGGCTGCGATGGATTTTGGTAGGTTTGAGGATAAGTATCATCAGGTTTAATAGTTATACTATAGTTTATGTGTTTTTTCTTGCTGTCTGCAGCATGACTATTGTGGGTTTTTATAGTGGTAGTTCATTAAAAACAAAAGTAGGTGACTTGCTGAGGCATGCCAGATTTCTTTTCTGCTGTATGCCAGTGATCATTAATTGTGTTGGCACAGTTCACAGGGAAAATTTAACAAGTGAATCTACATTACTAGCAGTGCTACTGCAAGCTGATTTGTTATTACAAGAGTTAGACGCCTTAGACATTCTGTCCTCTGACTGTGATTCCTTCATTTTGTCAGCATTCTAATCAGGTCTATCACAATAGAAATGGAAAGGAAAATCTTCCATGTGAGTTTCCTGCCCATGATTTTAGCATTAACAAGAAATAATAGTGCAGTGACTTCCATTACAACTTCTGATTTCAAAAGATTGGTTTTGTTTCATTTCATGGAAGCTGCTACAGAAGTGTCACTGGCACAGACTTTGATGTCAAGATCTGCACAACAGCGGCTACTAACACAGAGTTCAACGCTCTTACTGTGTGAGGATCTTTGAGGTAAACTGAGGTGTCTGGACATTGCTTGCTTGTGTTTACAGACTCCTAATGCGTGATAATCTTTTATAAACCCAAAATGAACAAACTTGGGGTGAATTTGTAATAAGAAAGGGGCATAACACTGCTGACTTCTTTCTGAGGTGATGCATGCCAGTGCTGGATAATGGAGCAGAGATTTGTTATCTGCAACACTAAAATGCCACAGCAAAATGGCTTTTTTTTTCTGGTCAAGGGGGCAGTCAGAGCTGATGATAGAGATGGCAGAAGTTTTTGAGGAATGTGGACCTGGAAAAGAGCAAAGTGAGGACCCCAGAATTGAGGAGAGTGAAATTTTATCTAAGGAATTGTTGGATGAGATCCCCTGGGAAGAGTTGTTTTTAGGGACAAAGGAATGGAGCAGAGCAAACAGCTCTCTAAAGATGCCTTTCTGAGAACAGAAGATCTCTTCACCCCCCAGCATGAAAAATGAAGCAGAGGAGACAGGAAAACAACACGGCTAAGAAGGAATGTGCTGATCAAAGTGATAGATAGGAAGAAAAAGTATAGGGAGTGGAAGCAGGGATGAGTGCCTGGAAAGAATACAGGGATGCTGTCTGGACAGACAGAAATGGGATTAGGAAAGCTAAGATAAAGGTGGAACTGAACTTGGCAATGGATGTGAAAAATAACAAGAAGGGATTTTACAGGTGCATTAGCAAGAAGGGAAATGCCAAGGAGATTGTAACCCTTATGATAAATGAAAAGGAATAAATGGTTCCAACAGGCATGGAGAAAGCTGAGGTACTTACAAAATCTTTGCCTCAGTCTTCTGCACAAGACAGGCTTCCCATCCATGTCTCTCACATCCCATCCATGTCTCTCACATCCCTGAACCTTTACATGGGGTACAGCTGGGCAGAATAATCTTCATTGTAAAAGCAGAGCAAGTCAGAGACTACCTCATCAGACTGAATGTGTACAAGTCTGTGGAGCTGGATGACATACATTTCAGGGTCCAGAAGGAACTGGCTGATATTGTTGCCAAGCCACACTCCATTATATTTGAAAAGTCATGACTGTCAGTTGAAGACACCAGAGACTGATAAAAGGGAAACATCACTCCCTTTAAAAATAAATAAATAAATGTGGAAAGTAAGAACTACAGGTTGGTGATTCTCACATCTGAGCCTGGTAAGATCTTGAAGCAGATCCTACAGAAAGTTATGCAACAGCACGTGCAAAACAAGAAGGTGATCAGAGACAGACAGTGTGGCTTAATCAAGTGCAGATCATGTCTGACCAACATGGTGGCTTTCTATGATGGAAGGATGGCATCAGTGGACAAAGGAAGAGCAACTGATGTAATCTACCTGATGTTATCTGCAGATCCTTTAATATGCTCCCACACACCAAATACTAATCTCTAAAACTGAGAGATATGGATTTGAAGGCCAGACTATTTGGTGTATAAATAATTGGTTTAATAGTCATAGCCAGAGAGTCGTGGTCAATGGCATACGTCCAAGCGGAGGCTGGTCACAGGTGGTGTCCCTCAGAAGTCTGCCTTGGGACTGATGCTCTTCAACATTTTGGTCAATAACATGGTGGGATCAAGTGCACCCTCAGCAAGTTTGCTGATAACAACAAGCTGAGTGGTGCAGTTGGTACAACAGAAAAAAAGGATGCTGTCCAAGGGGAGCTGGACAAGCTTGAGAAGTGGGCCCACATGAACCAAATGAAGTTCAACAAATCCAAGAGCTGGGTTCTGCCTTTGTGTAGAAGCAATCCCAGATATGTGTACAGGCTGAGAGAAGAACACTTTGAGAGCAGCACTATGGAGAAGAACTGGAGGTTCTGGTGGACAAGAAAACAGAAATGAGCCAGCAGCATGCAAATGCAGCCCAGAAGACCAACTCTGAGCTGCAGCAAAGGAGGGGTGGCAGCAGAGCAAGGAATGTGATTGTAACCCTCTACTCTTCCCTCTTGAGGACCCATCTGCAGTACTGTGTCCAGGCCTGGGGATCCTAGTACAACAATATTGGCTGGATAAGAAACTGGCTTGAAGGCCAGGCCCAGAGAGTGGTAGTGAATGGAGCTAAATCCAGCTGGCAACTGGTCACTGGTGGTGTTCCCCAGGGGTCGGTGCTGGGGCCTGTCCTCTTCAATATCTTTATTGATGACTGGATGAGGGCATTGAGTGCACTCTCAGTAAGTTTGCAGATGGCACCAAGTTGGTGGATGTGTTGATGTGCCTGGAGGTAGTGAGGCCCTGTAAAGGGATCTGGACAGGCTGGATGGCTGGGCTGAAACCAATGGGGTGAGGTTCAACAAGGCCAAATGCCGGGTCCTGCACTTCAGCTACAACAACCCCAGGCGACGCTACAGGCTTGGGGCGGAATGGCTGGAGGACTGCGTAGAGGAAATGGACCTGGGGGTATTGATTGATGCTCAGCTGAACATGAGCCAGCAGTGTGCCTGGGTGGCCAAGAAGGCCAATGGCATCCTGGCTTGATTCAGAAACAGGACTGCCAGCAGGAACAGGGCAGTGATTGTCCCCCTGTACTCAGCTCTGGTGAGGCCGCACCTTGAGTACTGTGTCCAGTTTTGGGCCCCTCACTGCAAGAAAGACATTGAGGCCCTGGAGCGGGTTCAGAGAAGAGCAACAAAACTGGTGAGGGGTCTGGAGCACAAGTCTTTTGAGGAGTGGCTGAAGGAGTTGGAATTGTTCAGTCTGGAGAAGAGGAGGCTCAGGGGAGACCTTATTGCTCTCTCTAACTACCTGAAGGGAGGTTGTAATGAGCTGAAGGTCAGCTTCTTCTCTTGTGTAACTAGAGATAGGACTACAGGGAATGGCTTCAGGCTGTGCCAGGGGAGATTTAGGCTGGAAGTTAAGAAATACTATTTTTCTGAAAGAGTAGACAGGCACTGGAATGGGCTGCACAGGAGGTGGTGGAGTCACCAACCCTGGAGGTGTTCAAGGAACGTTTGAATTTTGTGTTGAGGGATATGCTCTAGTAAGTACTATTGGTGATAGGTGGATGGTTGGACTGGATGGTCTTGTAGATCTTTTCCAACCTCGGTGTTTCTGTGATTCTGTGAAGATGTGGAGTTGTTGGAGCAGGTCCAGAGGAGGATCACAAAGATGATCAGAGCCTGGAGCACTTTTCTTATGATGAAAGTCTGAGGGAGCTGGTCTTGTTCAGCCCGGAAAACAGAAGACTCTGGGGAGACCTCACTGTGGCCGTCCAGTAATTAATGAAATTTGGTGAACAGGAGGAAGACAGACTTTTACATGATCTGATAGTTATAGGAAAAGGGGGAATGGCTGTAAACTAAAAATGGGTAAATTTGATTTAGATGTTAAAAAAAATTGTTTACTCAGAAGGCAGTGCATCAGCTACACAGGGAAGGAAGCTCTGGTTGTCCCATCCCTAGAGGTAGTAGGTATTCAAAGCCAGGTTGGATGGGGCCCCAGGCAGCCTAATCTAGAAGTGGCAATCTTGCCCATGTCATAGGGCTGGAACTGGATGATCTTTTAAGGTCCCTTCCAATTCAAACCATTCTATGATTCTATGATTAGACAAAGACACATGCCACTGCCAGTGGGAGACTGGCATGTCAGCAGTCTCTAATTGTTTTTACTGCTGCTGTAAGTATGTGTGTCAAACTGGAGGGCGTAGGCTTGGGATTCAGAAATGCAGAACTAAAAACTCATGAGTAGTTAAAGGTATGAAGCATTCAGAGTTGCATCTTTTTGTGTTTTGTTTTTAATTGCTACCTCCAAAGAATGGATTTAAAAGATAAAAACTCTTCTGGTAGTTACAGCTCTTTCCCTTCCCTTCCCTTCCCTTCCCTTCCCTTCCCTTCCCTTCCCTTCCCTTCCCTTCCCTTCCCTTCCTTTCTCCTTCCCCATCTGAGCAAGGTTGTTCTGGCTCCATTGAGACCAGCTGAGCAAATCTCACAAAAGGAGGGTATTCGCACCAAAAGAACTACTCTTCATCAGAATGGAGCTGTTGGTATGAAACATTTTCTATAGGCAGGATTTGCTTACAGGCATTTTGTTCTGCTTAAAAAAATAAATATATAAGTAAATAAAATAAAATAAAATAAAAATAAAATAAAGCTCTGGTAAAATATCAGAGACGGAAAACAAAAAAATTCTGTTTGAAATTTTCCATCACCACTACATTAAGACTTGAAGCATATTTCCTCAGCAGAATAAGTATTATCCAGTCATTATGTACAAGAGAAGAATTCTCTAAGAGAGAATTTGGCCCATGCAGATTGTGACTGTTCAGGAATTAGCTGGGTTGTAAGAAAAGGGCATAAACTGCAGACATTTACAGAAGTATTCTTTGTTTAGACTGAGTTAAAGAAGCCTCTTTTTTCGTGTAGGAATCAAAATACTATATTTGTGTGTTAGTACTCTTGCACCTGCCTGTTTCTTTTGAGAACAGTATAAATAAGAGATGATGGAAAAAATAAAAAGGATTAATTTGGACTTGTAGGCATAGGAACTTCTGCTTGAAAACACAAGAACTAATAGAAGTTGAAGATGGCAATTTTGCAACATGTAATTAGACTGGAATACACTGCCATGGGAAGATTTCAAAGCCAAAAATTTAATTAAATTCAAAGAAGCATTAAAAACTTGCATTAGTTACAAGATACCTAGACAGGTAATAATTAATTATGATAAAAATTCTGGAAGGGATGTAAGGGATATATTAGATAATGCGCTTTGAGTATTCATCTAATCTCTATCACGAATCAACATGAGATAATCTAGCAGACAGACAACCTGCATTATGCTGAAAATTACTTGAGAAATACCTGGGATCGATCAGTATGAGACATAAGATTTAGAAGTCCCTGGGTCAGATCCAGGCTATCAATTGATCTTGTTTCGTTTTCTAGCTGCCTCATCTTTATTTTGGCAGAGTTAAGCCTTTCAGTGTCCAGCCTCTGATGAGTAATCTATTCTGCTCATACATTTTCAGAGTGAGTCAGGAAACCTGACTTTTTAATGCAACTTTCAGAAGAATCGTGTTAAGCATGGGGTAGCTGGAATATGGCCATATATGACAGTGTTGAGGAAGTAAGTGAGCAGGTTTAACTCTTAGTTAGTACAATGTCAGACAGTTCTGACCAGTTCTCAGGTTTCCTACTCCCTTCCTATCAACTGTATCATAGAATCAGGATAATTTGGGTTGGAAGGGACCTTTAAGTTCATTCTCGTTCCAACCCTGCTTCTGTAGGCAGGAACATCTCCCAAAAGACCAGGTTGCTCAAAGCCCCGTCCAGCCTGGCCTTGAATGTTTACAGGGAGGGGGCATCCACAGCCTGTCTGGGCAACTTGTTCTACTGTCTCATCATATTTCTTCCTAATATATAGTCTTAATCTACTCTCTTCCAGTTAAAGCCATTTCCCCTCTTACTGTTGCTACCTGTTCTTATAAAATGTCCCTCCCCGTCTTTCCTGTAGGCCCCCTTCACATACTGGAAGGCCACTCTTAACGTCCTCCTGGAGCCTTTTCATCTCCAGGCCCAAGAGCCCCAGCTCTCTCAACCTGTCCTCTAGAGGAGGTGCTTCAGCTCTCTAATCATCTTCATGTCCCTCCTCTGGACTTGCTCCAACAGCTTCCTGTTCTTCTGCCCCAAGAACTGGACACAGTACTCCAGGTGGGGTCTCACGAAAGTAGAGCAGAAGGTCAGACGCACCTCCCTCAACCTGCTGATCAGGTTTCTCTTGATGCAACCCAGGATACAGTTGGCCTTCTGGGCTACAAGCACACACTGCTTGTTCATGTTGAGTCTTTCATCAACTGACACTTACAAATCCTTTTTCTCAGAGCTGCTCTCAAGCCATTCTCTGCGCAGCCTGTATTTATGCTTGTAATTGTCCTGACCCAGGTGCACTTGGCTTTGTTCAACTTCATGAGGTTGGCATGTTCAAGTCCCTCTGAGTGGCATCCCTTCCCTCCAGAGTCTGCAGCAAAGCACAAGTGGAGGTTAGCCCTGAGGAATGAATACTGGGAGTCAGTGCAGATCAGCTATCACTCTGTAATGCAACATCTGAATGCCTCAGCACTTCAACTCTCCTTTATTTGTAAGACGCAAAGAAATTATCTACAGTGTCAGGAATTAAGAGATTCCTTTCAAACATTTGTTATCTATGTGCTTTGTTTATGTCATGTTAAAGATCATTTGAACTAAACCTGTAGCCAATCTTTCTCCTGTAACTGTAACTAAGTACAAATAAAATACTTTATTGGTTAAACTACAACTTCATACACCTTCTCTGTGTATTAAATTGAGTGTCATTTTTGCTGCACAGTGTGCACAAACACCAGCTGACATTTGATGAAATCTCCACAACAGAGCTAGCCATGGGATCTCTGAAGCAGAAGTTTAAAATTTCTCAGGTTAGCTAACAAAGCTACTCTGAAAATATCTTTCTTGCTTAGAACAGCCAAGAACAACCATAATTCATTATGATGATGTTTTTGGAGGACTTTTTGTTTGGTTTTGGGGTGTTGTTTTTTGTTTGTTTGTTTGTTTGTTTGTTTGTTTGTTGAATGCAATTCTTTCACTATATCACTGTCTTCAGTTATGCAATTAGATTCTGTCCCTTGCAGTGTTTTCACATAAGGCTTTGTTCTTATGAGGAAGCCCCTCTTCAGCCCTGGCTACTGCAGATCTCTTTCCATTCTTGCACTAACAAGGTGGGGTGCTCTAAAACATAACTTGAGTTATGTTTTCAAAGAATCAGACAGCAGAGAAGAGGAAGAGCAGAGAGGAGCAGAGAGGAGGAAGTATGTTTGAGAAAAGCCACAAGAAACAAGGTGGATGAGAAAAACACTAGCTGCTTGCAAGCCAGCAGATGCTTAGATATATGAATTTATTCAAAGCTTACACAGTTAACTGAAGAGTGCAACACAGAGTTAATTATCACACTTGAATCTTTAACTGGCCGTTAATTCTGAAACTTGTACTGGTAGCATCCAGAATACCAGATAGATAGCATCCAGTAGGATGAACGCAATAGCAGGCTGAATATGATGAAATAGAACAGGAATGGGTTATACCTCAGGGAGAAAAAGGCCTTTCATTCTTTTCCCTGGCTCACTTTGTTCATGCATAACTACCTAAGCACTGTGGTCTGCTGGCTGTGAGAGAGCCTTCTTGCCTGTATAAAACCTAATTGCACCTATAGAGCAGTTAGTGAAGTGCACAGAGATTTTTGTTACTGATTTTGATAAGATTTTGAAGGACAGTATTTCTCAAGAGAATTTTGGCTGGTCATGCTAGTGTGTCATTAAGGATCTTTTCCTACGTTATTCTTAGTATGCCTCATTTATAAAAGGGAGAAAGTATTTTTCCTCCCTTTTATGTCCTCATATGGTAATCACAATGCTAGTTTGTATGTATCCATTACTGTCACAGGGTAACTCTTGCTGTACTGATGACTAAGCCTACAGAAACCTGAAGGGAATTCTGTGCATGCCACTGGCTGTAGCCCTCTCCTGGCATCCTCCCATAATCAAGGTCCTCATTTCCTCTCACTTGCAGAGTTGCAGATCAGGACTAGGTCTAGAGGGTTTACATAGGCAAAAATGGAAAAGAAAAAAGGTTTCTTATTGCAGCCAAAATAATTCATGAGGGAGAAACAAACCAAAAAATGCCACACAGTCTAATATGAAGTTGCTGTAATACAAGACTTTGTCCCCTTTCATAATTCCAGTATGAAGAAATGGATGTGTGATTTTGTATGTTCAAGAGTTATAGCCTTAACTGTCCCAATTACTGAAGTTTTTCCAAATACCTTTCTACTACCATTTTTCAGGACCTATTATAGCAGTGATCTATTAGCATAGTTATTAGAATAATAGCAAGGTTTAGGCTGTACCATCCCCACATTGCCAGTTTACGTTGTCTACCTGCATGGCCAGCATTTCCATCTTCTAGTCCTATCTGAGATTTCTGTGCTGTATGACCAGCCCTGATTACATCTGGATATTCATAAAGACGAGCTGTTACCCTCTTCTTTCCCTGTTAGTGACCTTTTCTTCTAACCACATCTGTAAAGAAAAGGGAAAGCCCTTCATGAAGGGGTCTCAAAGCACTGCTGAAGTAGACTGGCTCTGTGCATGCCCCAGCTCCCACTCACACTTAGTGGGCCTCCCTCTTGAGGGTGCTCTCCTATGCCTGCAGCTGCAAGATCTGGCTGAAAAGCTAGTCTTTCTAGCTTTCTTTTGCAGAGCATATCAGCTGATTCATGGCAAAAGAAAAACTCTATTACTAGCCTGCTCAGAGAAAGGCTGACACTTCAACCTAAACCATACTAGAAATGAAAACATCAAAATCAGAGAGATGGTAGAAAATCACTCAGAGCGTGGTGAGGCACTGGCACAGGCTGCCCAGAGAAGCTGAGAATGCCCTATCCCTGGAGGTATTCAAGGCCAGGTTGGATGGGGCACTGAACAAACCCGATATAGTGCCTGATTTAGTGATGGGCAACTCTGTCCGTGGCAGAGGGGTTGGAACTAGATAACATTTAAGGTTCCTTCCAACTCAATCCAAAGAATCCATTCTGTGATTCTGTGAATGCCCTGAGTGAGTGGAAAGGCTTCTACAATTGGTCGGTCTAGCTGTGAAACAGCACCACACAGAAGCACTGTTAATATTGCTGCCTGCAATATGATAGCAATGGCAAGAGCACTTTAATTCACTGTGGGCATTACTGGAATGTTCTAATATGTGGGAGACAAGCAAGTCTCATGCCTCATGGGGTTTCATAGACTTCCCTTCTCAAGAGAATTCTTTTGTTTTTCTTCTGATTGCTTGCACTTGTTGCCAGCCAATTCTTACAACAAGCTCTTCTGCAAGACTTCTTTTCTAGGGAGAACAGGTAGTTATCTCTTATCATAGCTTCTCGAAGTGCTTTCTCCTCTCCCATGTCTTCAACATGTAACACCTGCTCATGCAAAGTAATGCAAGATAATTACCCAGCAAAACAACATATGGCTGGGTTTGGTGAGTTCTCTCATTTATGAGACCTTTACACCAAGCCTGGAGTTTGGACAGCCAGGAACCCTTTTTTTCCTAAGTGGAATTCCACTGTGAGAAAAGATCCCCTTCTTCAGGGGTCAAGCTTAGGTTTGACCATGGAATTGGTCATGGGGTTTTCTGACAGGGCAACCTTCCCTTTTTAAGAGAAGAGGTGGGAGTAGGATGATCATCCGGGTTATGGCTACAGATAGAGGCTACCACAAATAATCCCATATATAGCACTGTAGCAAAAAATGTATTTAACATATGCTCACCTCACTCTCTGACCCCATCTCCATCCTGAGATAGTTTCCTCCCTGTGCATATGCTTCTTGTTCAGAGTAAATGGAGAAGTCATGTTTGACAGGTTTCTGTGATGTCTTAAGCCTAGTGTTATAAGTCAAGCCTCAATACTTTTTCCATCCTTTTTCTAATGAATGCACAATGACGTCTATTTTGCTTGCAGAGAAATATCTCACTTCTCTTCTTGTCCATTTTTACTGGCTTTTGTTTTCCCCTTTGATACAGAAGGTTACCAGCATGATCTTGCCCAGCAAGCATCAGTATGCATCAGCTCTTATATTCAGAGCACATAGCTATGCCCTCAATTTCCATTTCTTCGGAATCCTGAATGTAATAAAATTACAATAGACTGCAAACAGATGCATGATGATAACACAATCCAGCTTACTTGTTCCAACTGCAATTTCTGTTGTGAGGATTTAGTCACCGTCTAATGGGTAACCTATGCAGGGGTTCAATGAACCTGATGGACCTGGGGCGTTGGCACAAATATGTTAGATCTGAAATTTAGATTTCTGAAAGTTTTGTGTACAAAGCTAACTAAGAAGCTCGGAACTGCCCAACCCCAGGAAAATACATACTCTGGCATTCCATCCAGACGAAAATTTGACAAGTAGGGACATCACTCTTCCAGGGTGCATGAGAATAACAGCAGTCAGTTTTGTTTGCCTTGCAATGCTCATGCAGAGGAAAATGGGTCATTTGGCTTCTGTATTTGGAAAACCTTCCTTAACAAAGCCTTTAGAAAAGAGCCTCCAATTTTACTTATTTTGTATCAACTGAACTTTCATGAACAAGGCCAGAAAAGGCAGGTGAGCTTAAAATTAGGGCACTTAAGATCTTTTCTGACAGTAGGCAAGAACTGGTCAGAAGATGTGACCGGAAAAGGCAGAGGTGACCATGATTGGATCTGAAGATATGTATCTGAAACAACTTTTTCATGCATTTCGTGTTGCTAGTATCAGATGTTCATGTGCCTCCAAGATTAGTTTGGATTCCCTATATCAAGACAAGAGCATCAGTGTATCTTTTCCCATAAACCTGTGCTTATGCCAGCAAGACCTGTTCTTATGCCAGCGCTCACTGTTCTGGCTTTAAAATGAAAAAATCTCATTGTCTTTTCATTCATACATTGTTGCACATCAGGAGTGATTCCCTCCATACCAGTCTGATGTGAAGAGGACCTGGACCACAACTAAAACAGCTCTCTATTCCTCTAGCTGGGGCACTACACAGTTTCAAGATGTTTGTGCAGGTCTATAGCAGTCCTTTACTCCTCTTAATTTCATAATTGTTACTTTTGTCTTTCTACTATTCAAATTAAAACCTTAGAATCTGGATTGGTGTGCCTGACAGACTATGTGTGGCTTTTGTCTGGATTACTAAAAACATCTCCCCACAATCCACTTTTCAGTGTGAGAATCCATGAGATTCCCTTTCTCAGAGACCTGAGAGTCACTTCCCAGTGACTCTCTAGAGCTAGAGACCCCAGTAAAAGAAATGAGAGGTAAAAAGCCCTGATTCTTTGTTTTCTTGCCTATTCTGCTAAATCCTTGAATCCTGTGATAAGAAAACATGTGAGCAAAATATAAATTGGCAAGGCATGTTTTTATAACAAGAATTTCTACTTCTTTTCAGTACAGTAGTTTCAGACAAAATTAGATATGTCAGCCCACTTGCTATCATACTTAGATTTTGGTTTTTTGTACTGCCAATGTTTCTGCAGAAAATGAATATAAATGGCAACATGATAGAGGAAAGAGGAGAAAAAAACTAAGCAGGACAGTAAAGGCAGCACCACCTGGGATTTTATTTCAGGCATTTGTTTCTTACTGGAAATGTGAAAGTGGGAGATGGGAAGCATGAGAAGAGCAAGTGCATACGGTAAGATGATCGTAGTTTTCAGGTGTCCTGAACTCTGTTCATTGCATTCTTTAGGTAAGACTTGAGTGATTTCAGACTGTTTGACTGTTCCCCAATCATGCCAAGCTGCTAATCTCTGTCTATCCATCTTATTTCATTAGTAAGAAGCAACCAAATCCATCATACTACAAGATATAGCTGTGAAATTTAAAAAAAAAAAAAAAAAAAAAGCAATTTTTACTTTATAGAAGAGTTATTTATAAGATCTTTAGTTTCTAAGCAATCTTCAGTGATACTGAAATTGGTTAATTACAGCCACTACCAAAGGAATGCAATCTAGAACTATGTTACATGACAGATAGCTATAACTTTGTATGTATTGATGTAACTCTTGTTCTAAAAGTTTAAACTGACATTAACATAAACTGACAAACTGAAGTGTTTTGAAAAAATTTAGAAAGATATTCTACAAATAATTGTCTAAAATATAAAAGTTTTAGTCTCTTCTTAAAAATTAACATTATTTGTGCGTCTTCTTTGCCCCTCCAAATTGCCATGTCACTTCCATTCAGAATGGAGTTAGGAGGTAAGTTTCATGATCAGGAAGGATGCAGAAACTTTCAGCATAAAACAGTTGCTTTCAGATACCAGAAAAGTTCCAGGAAAGTACCAGGAAACAGAGAAGTTGCATTTTCCATGTTTTTTTTTTTGTTTGTTTGTTTTTGTTTTTAATTTAAAGAAATCTTTGCAGAACTCTATGTATAGAAACAGATCAGAAAAACAGAACTTACATGAAATTCTTTCTCCTCCTCCAGCTTCTGCTCTGAATATATGAGTGAGTAAACCTCTTAAACACACCCCTGGAAGCTTAACTGTAATTAGGCTGGAATGGCTGATGCCAGAAAGTTACCATTTCTTCAACCTGAATATCAGTGAGAGCTATTCCTTGACTAAGCAAATGTTGTAATTGGCTCCAGCAACAGGAGCCAGAATATGTTACAGATTGGTAATAATCAAGATTTAACAAGCTCAACAAAGCTGAAAACTATAGCTATTCTCTGCAGAGGAATGTGTTTAGGATTGAATTATGAATCCTGGTGCTGGCAGAGTAGAGCATCCCTAATGTGACTGATTGGGGCAGCTCTCTGACAGGAAATGTACTCCTCCACTCCACAGGAGCGAAGTTCCATTGGAGCAGGACTAGCTCATGCAGTCACTATGGGAAGTGCTGCTACCCCTCTGTAGTATTCCCACTGCTTTTTCTTAAGTTAAGCAGGTCTCTACCCACTTAACTCAGGTGTTCAAGCAGTTCTCACTTTATTTCCCACTTCTCTAAATGAAGAAGAAAATTGAAATCAAATACTGGCTGCACATTCTTCCATGCCTATTTAGAAGCATCCCTAGAATAACCTTTTGGTGCCATAAAACTTTTGCATCCAGACTTATAATTTAGGACTGGACAGGTAAAACCACAGGAAAATAGCTGAAACATATAAACAACTAAAAATAAACTACAGTTATGCTTCCCAGGGTGCTTATCTTTTGCAGGGAATAATTATGCATTAAATTAGATGTCAAACAGTGTGCCTTGGAGTAGATGTGGCGGCCAGGCACTCTGAAAGAAAGGGGAGAGATTTGCAAAACTGTGGTGTTTCATTTCGTGTATTGCTCATACAGGCAGCCTCTTGACTGTACTTTGCAAATACTCAACTCTTATTTACTTAAGCCTTCAGTTCTACAAGTTTCTGCGTATATCATATACTGTGTGGCTAAGTAGAGCTATCCACCAAGAGTAAGCCAGGTTACAGAAAATTGTCTTTATGTTTAGGTCTTTAAGATTGGCTTGCGAGCCTATTTTTAGGCCTCCAAATCTCCTTCACTCCCTTCTCTTTCCCTTTTCTCCTCCCCTCTCCTCTCCTGAGGAGCATGTGTAGTTTATGGATGTGCTCAGTGCAGAGCAGAGGAGCTGAGGGGAGCCCTCATGGCGGCTGCAGCTCCTCACAGGGAGTGGAGGGCAGCGCTGAGCTCTGCTGTGTGTGACAGCGACAGGGCCGAGGGAACGGCATGGAGCTGCGTCAGGGGAGGGCAGCTGGGGGTCAGGGAAAGGGGCTGCACCACAGGGCGGTGGGCACGGCCCCAAGCTGCCAAAGCTGCCAAAGAGCATTTGGACAGTGCCCTCAGGCACAGCGTTTGGATTTTGAGTGGTCCTGTGTGGAGTCTACCATTATTAACTTTCATTGTTTGCTTGCAGATTGTACTGAAAGTGAGTTATTAGCTCTCTAATCATTCTGTTTTATCACTAGCTGATGACAGTTAGAAAATCTGCTTCAAATAGGGTGTAGGTTATAGAAGATATCCTAACCCCACAGTCTACAAAGTCTTAATTAGATACATTGTTATTTATCATCTTAACTCTTCTTCTGGTATGCAAGGACAAAAATTACTCATTTCGTTTTTTGAAGTTCTTCTCTCTAGCATCCTAAGTACCTTTGATTGCAACTGTGTGGAACAAATACTGGTAATTTGCCTTGTAATCCATGCTCAAAGCAAGAGAAACTAAAGGGACGGTCTTCAGAAGTCTTATTCTCATTTCAGAGGATGATTTTTTCTCAGGCCTACAGAGCTTCTGGCTGCAGTTATTTCACACAAGACGCCATGACCTGGTCATGAAAAGAAATAATAATTAAAAAATGTTTTAATGACTCCACATGTGACTGCCTGGACTATCCCATATGAGATCATTCTACATAGTTACAGGCCATTAAATCTTGCTGAATTATTTGAGTGCTCACTTGCTTATTCCTGCCAAGATACCAACTACCAATTGCTGTGAAGCAATACCTGCAGAACATTCACTGTGAATTTTATTCTCACACAGCCCATTTAGAATCATGGAATCACCAAGGTTGGAAAAGATCTCTAAGATCATCCAGTCCATCTATCACCAATATTTGCCACTAAGCCATGTCCCTCTATACAACATCCACACGGTTCTTGAGCATTTCCAGAGACATTGATTCTACCATCTCCTACTGCCTGTGCCGGTGCCTGACCACTCTCTTGGAAAAGAATTATTTCCTAATGTCCAACCTGAATCTTCCCTGGCACAACTTGAAGCCATTCCCTCTAGTCATAGCTACATGGGAGAAGAGGCTGACCCCCACCTCACTGCAGTCTCCTTTCAGGCAGTTGTAGAGAGCAATAAGGCCTCTTCTGAGCCTGCTATCCTCCAGACTGAACAATCCCAGTTCCTTCAGCCGCTCCTCGTAAGGCCTGTGCTCCACACCCCTCACAGCTTTGTCGCCCTTCTCTGAACACACTCCAGGGCTTCAGTGTCTTTCTGTAGTGAGAGACCCAAATCTGAACACAGTTCTCAAGATGTGGCCTCACCAGAGAGTTTTCCTGTACAAAGCAGAGCCACTTTGTCTAAAAGTGGGGGAAGGGTTTCCCACCTCCTGATATTCATCTGTTCAAATAGTGTTACGGATATCCTGACAGAGACATTTCTCAGTCTTGATGTGCACGTTCCCTCTAATTTCTGTGTGTGTGTGTATTACAAATACAGAGATATCTGGGACTGTTTAGCCTGTAGAAAAGAAGAGTAAGGGGAGGATTTTATCAGTGCTTATAAATATCTAATGGGTGAGAGTTAAGAGCTAGGCTCTTTTGGGTGGTGTCCAGTGATAGGCCAAAGGGCAGTGTGTTCAAGCTGAAGCACAGGAAGTTTCATCTGCTCATGAGAAGGAAGATTCCTTACTGTAAGGGTGGGAGAGTGCTGGAACAAACTGCTTAGAGAGGTTGTGGACTCTCCTTCTCTGGAGATACTCAAAACTCACCTGGACACTTTCTTGTGTGACCTACAACAGGGAATCTGCTTGGGTTGGACTGTCTCTTCCAACCCCTTTGGTTCTGTAGTTCTGTGAAAAATGTCCAGTTGCCCAGTTGTCTGTGGTGAGAGCCAGGGTGTAAGTCTCCTTTCCTTAAGCCAAGTTTTTCTCACAAGAATGCCTTTAACATGATATAAAAGTCTACCTTTTTTCCTCTGTCTACCTTCCCTCTCCATCTCATGTCTGCTGTAGCATTCTCTAGAATGAATCTTTCAAAATGTACTTCTGGCTTCACTGTCTCTCATAAAAGCATCACTCGTTCAGGCATGCATAACTAATGCAATATCACAGAAAATTTTTCAGCTTGATATAAAAAAAATATATTTGTTGACAGAATTCTTTATTAAAAAAAAATTCCTTAGCAAGTACTAGTGTTGTGCAATCATATCCACCTGTATGTATATTTGAAACAGGGACTTGACTTTTCTTTAGTCTTGTTTGCCATCTAAGTCAAGAGAAATGTGAACAGCTGAAGTTGCTGTCCCTCACATTCAAAACTGAGCTCTGTGCATCTGATTTCACTCAGGCTTGAAACAGAGAATTAAATACAGTGTTTGCCTTTCAGTATATATGTGAGCAAGTATTCACTGAGAGGTGTTCTGTCGGACAGCATTGTCCTGAGTGTGTAAAGTTTGTAGGAATGTCTATCCCATAGCAGGTAAGTAACTAAGTGTGGCTGCATGGCATGAATGCTAGAGTGGGATGTAGTGTGAATGTTCAGTTGAGGCCACATATGTAATGATTTTGAAAAGTAAGGCTGAGGAAATAAGTCATTTGCAAGGGCTGCTCTGAAAGTAATGCCTCCTATTTTATTATGTTAGCCAGTAACATCAGAGGTGGGTGTTGGTTTTACAGCGGCAGAGGCTGAACCTCCTCACAAATATTCCATTACATTTTATTGTTGTGCGACAGCTGGCATCAGAAAAGGGTTGTATGGCAAAATGGAAGTGTGGATTAAATAAAGATGTGTCATTTAATTTCTCCATGCTGGAAAAATGGCGCCCATTGGTATTAATTGACACTTACAGAACACTCATGGAAACCAACAGAGAGTGTAGGACACTGAAGCAGTGGTAGTGCATTTCAGCAGTGGTGGCAGCATGAAAGCTAAGCCATATTCTGGACAGCTGTGCACAGCTGAAATGACAAGAGTGTTTCAAACAGCTCATCCATGTGACTCATCAGATTACAATCATGGAACTGTGCACAGACCAGAATATCAGCTTCCATTGCACTAGAACTGACGATGGCAGTGTCAGAATGTTGCAGAATTTGCGTGATGGATCTCATGAATGCTTACACAGGAACAGAAAGAATAGTCCGAAAGAAAACCTTCCTCTTGCAACACAATCACACAAGGCCTTACGCGAGCTTAAAGATCATCAAGCACATTGCCAGTCTTGGTTGGACTGTCCTACCATACTCACTGAATAGTCTCCATATGTTTAGGCAATGAAAGATGGACTGTGTGGGCAACATTTTCTTAGCAGCTGTGAAGAAATGGGTCATCTCCACTGGTGCAGATTTTAATAAGCACAGCATGCAGGCTCCTGTTTCTCGCTGGTGAAAAAGCATATCTAATAGTGGTGACTATGCTGAAAAAGAAGTTTTTATAGTTTAGAGTTTTCTCTATCAGGTAGTGTTATTGTATACTCTTTGTATCCATTGTAGTTTCCATGGAAATGAACACAAGGCATTACTTTGGGAGTGACCCAAAAAGCTCCTATAAAGGAATATCGTCTTTTCCTCCTTGGGCCATTCATGTTTTAGGGGCATGGGAGCCTGGATGGAGAGCTTGTACTTCACACTTGTGAGAAAGAGGATAAAAAATAAAGAATTTGTTTGACAGCAACAGAAGGCTCAGAAAGAGAGAGTGTTACTTCAGTTAGTAATTATTGTAAGCACTACCTATAAATGTTGTAATTCTTAAAAAATGTAAGCATTCATGTACAATTCAAACAGATCAGTCTGTGCATGTGATAGTGCAGCAAAAAGTGAGCAAAAGCACTAAGATAGAAAGGTTTGGGATTTTGCTGAGCCAGCTAGTGGTAGTTTTCATATTTAATTCATTTATATCTGTAATTTTGAGTTTATAAAAGACATTATTCTTATAATTTAGTGCAAGAGTTACCCAGTATCTGTCAAGATTGGCTAATGACTAAATGAAAAATTTGAAATTGGAAAAAAAATACTTGCCTTACATAAAATCTGCAAGAATAAATATGTTTGAGATTTATTGAGATTTTTTTTTTCTTTAGTGAATACTGGGGAATGAGGAAAGTTCTGGTGCAGGACAGACATTTTTGTGGATCATATGTCCCTTTTCAATAATGAATATTCTGCAGGAAGAGTAACAGCAGTGAGTGCCTAAAAGAACTGTTATGAAGCATTGCAACAAATGAGGGGATGGATTCATCCCCCCTTTTTATAACTTTCTAAGGTCTGAGTAAACTGTAGAACAACACAGATACCCACCTGTGCCCAAAAACTTGAGTCAAGTGGGATGAAACACAGCTTTAGCTAAACTATTCCTTTGACTTATTACCCACTCGTATAAATAACTTAAACCACATTTCAAGCTAATTTATTGCTAGGCTTAAATGTGAGATAAAGACTCACAACTTCCACTGAAAGGGACAGCAGGAGATATTTCATCCTCATGGATGGGGCTCATGACAGTATCATGCAGACTAAAGAAACTAGTTGCTTTTTTGAAGTATGCAATATCTGGATTTCTGTGTGACATCAAGTCATGCACACCAGAAAGTATAGACAGGAATGACCCTCTGTGAAACCTAGGTGGAGGGACAACAAGAAAATTTAGTTACAATACAGCTCTGATGTGTGCAACAGCTAACTGGACAAGCATTCATCAGTTAGCACTGCCCCAGAACCATTACATCTTGACCCTTCATAGAATGAATTCTCTAGATGCCTTGATCATGTGTTTGCAATAGCTGGAATTAGCATTCAGTATTCCAAAGTCACCTCATGTGAACTTTTAACTAGCCATCACTTGTAATGATGCACCTTTAGACAATGAACGGAATATAAAGAATCCTCTTTCCAGGACAGAGTATTTTTGACAAAGCTGTCACTCTGCTTGTAAAGGACAGCTTATTAAGCACCTTCAAAGGACAAGCTGAGAAATTTAACTCCTTAACTCTATTAAACAGTGAAAGTAATATGTTCCTAATAGGTATTTGTTTTATTGCACATTAGTGTTTTTCTTAATCATTAGACATAATCATCATGTCTCCTGCTGCTAAAACCCTTCCCCAGCGTCATGGGAGCCAAGTAGTTTGCTTCTCTTGGGTACTCTGACATATTACCGTACCTAGTAAACTTGAAAATCCTCATGTGCCAAAAAATCAGGTTTATTTTTTTCCAGCTCTATTACTTTACCAAGTGGAAGACTTAACCTCCTCCTCAAACCACACCATAATTGCACCATGAGCTTAATTACCACAAGTTATTCTAAAAAAGATAAATATGTAGAAGTCAGTGCTATCACTGCCTATTTAAAATGACACCTGGAGGACATATCAGAAAAGAATTACTCCATAATCACGTTTTAATACTTTTTCTTAAATTAGCCTTTAGTGATAGAACACTAATCAGATGGATTTTTGTTCTGAGTGAGGACTAATCAGAGCATGGGCTCACAAATCACATACTGACAAATATCTATTTCTCAAACAATTTTTTCGTCATTTCACTGTTTGATTATATCTCTGTTAACTTAAAAATAAATAAATAAATAAAAACCAGAGTTACGTTTCACCCTTATAAACAGGAAAAATGGGACTGTAAGGTTAGCGTCTCAAAATGGAGAGTCCAATTCCCTGTGTAAACATGCGTTTGCCATAAATACACTTTTAGAGCAAAAATAAATCAACAGTCAGAAAATAAATAACTGAACAGTTGAGTGTGGTCAAAACAAGTGTCCAAATGAATGCTTCACTAGAACTGTTTGACAACAATAAGTCCATTTTAATTATGCAATTTATAATGTGTGCAACATGTTTCAAATGTAAGATATATACTACCTGACTATGCATTCTCTTCACACTGTTCATGTTAACTCATTCCCGTCATTCTACATTTGACTGCCAGAAGTAATAGCAATGTTTTTCTGTACACTTTTGGCTTTCTGCAGGTCCACAGGTCAGGAATCAGGCAGAGCCTTGAACATCTGATTCAAAGGAGAGAAACGCATTTCTTTGTAGTTTGTGTGTTCTTCATTCTCATTAAACTACAGGTAACTTAGAAGGCTTCCGCATAGCCTTGCATTTGATGCTGTCATTCACAACAGCACAAAGCTTGAATGTAACTACCTCTCTCATTTCTTTATATTTCAAGGATTCTGTGCTGGGCAAATCAGTGAAGGATTGAGTCTTTTCTATTTGTCAAGCAGCAGGGATACCAATTAGATATTTGCCTTCCCCCCTATCTCCTTCCCCTTCAACCCCCTCCCACATCCCTCCCCCCCACATTCTGATGACCCCTTTCTCCCAGTAGGGCCTGAGAGAGAGACAACTTCACACAAATTCCTGAAGTTATAGGATCTAGCCACACCTCAGAAAGCATATATTCACCCCCTACCAATCATAACTTCAAAGACTGTCATTTCAAATGAAGCAATTCACAAAATACTTTTGTTAGAATAACTAAAAAGATATCTTTATGTTGTCAAATTCTTTTTGTCCATCAACCCACTGCAACCACAGTTTTGTAAACTGAAGGAAAATTTGGGCCTACGTATACTTGAATGATTAACTTGTTTTGACAGCTATTATAAAAAGAAAATATACTATTTTTGGAGTAAAACAATTACTAAAATAATAACTGGTTTTCAAAATATACTTTTAATACTATGCTCTTCCTTTTATACATGTTGAATATTATTGTTGAATAGTACTGACATGTCACTTCCAAAAACAGCCCATATTTTTACTTCTGCTGTGACATTTTATGTGCAACTTCTTCATTTCACTCCCATTTTTAAAGCAATTTTTAGAAGAATGGTAAGTTTTACTGGAAGTACAGTAGAATCTGCTTTATCTACCTGTCCTTTGGAGAGCACAGATGGGCATGTACAGTAAACTGACACTTTCATCTATGAAACAATTATTTGTACCCCTTCAGTAAATCAAGATACATTTTCCATATACACAAGAAGACCATTTTGCAATGGCTTGGATATCTTTCCAGCTTGTGGATCTTAGTCATCGAAGTGAAACATTCAGTTCTTTAGAAAAGACTATTTTAACTGCTAATTGGAGATGAAGCAAACAAAACAAGCAAAACAGACAGAGTAGTTGAGCCGCAAAGTGAATCTAATAAAACACGTAAGCACTAAATTTTTTGCACATATTTTGCTTGGTACATAGGAAATTTCAGTGTTCTATGATGTCAGAACTTCTCACTGGGAAGCACACACCAATTGAAATCCAGTTCTTTTTAGGAAAACAGATCTTCTATATGTATATAGATATACAAGTATATTTAAAACTATTTCGATCTTTTTAAAGAGGGTTCTCTGGATGATATGTTTATGCTGAACTTTTAATAAAATATATTTCTTATCCAGATGTGTGAGTGTAGATGCCTTAACTCCCATGAAAAAGTGTTGCAGACATTTAAATTTTGATCTGACATTAAATTTGCATGGAAGAATGAATTATTCTTTTTAAATGTTGGAAAAGTTAAAAGTACTTTTACCTTCTATTCAAATCCAAAATAATGTGCCATCACATTCAGTCTTTTGCCAGTCTTTTGTGTCATAGATTACAGCATTCCAATTTTTGCCAATTTAGAAAGCCTATCTCATACACTCACTTTCAGAGTACAACTTTCACCGATCTGCTGCTTCTATGAATGTTCATGCTTACTGAGAGAAGGTACAGAATTTCATTTGCATGAATATGCTTGCATGTATGTGTACAGGTGGATTTATGGAACTCTGCAGAAAACAAGAGGATTACCTTCGCAAACATAGTGAAGGCTCAGGTGGGAGTTGCAAGCTGTCTCTAAAACAAATCTGCAAGGGTTAAATGTGATTTTGTACTCCCACCTACAGGCAAGTTTCAGCTGAATGTTTCCTTCAGGCTGGGGAGGATTGCTTGAAAGCTGTATGGCTAGTGGAAGGGTTTCTGTTGGAGCATCTGGCGCACAAACCCTTTTCTGAAGGAGAATTACTGTTAAGAAGCAGATTAACTGGGCAATTCTGGCAGAAGACCGTTTTGCTTGTGGAGCAGCAGCCAGCTATGAATATGGTTCATGTCTTCTGTCCTGCTTACAACAAGCAGCTGCTCACTTGGTTTCTTGCACTGTTAAACCCCATGCCTTCTGGTTTGCAGTGTCATACACATGGCTATGAGCTTAACTTTCCTTCTGAACTGACACATGGCTTCATGTCTCATCATACTGCTTGTTCTTAGTTGAGGGACAGCACACTTCTTTTCTAATACTTATTCTGATAGTGTTCCCTGCAATGCGTGGAGAGCAATTTTGTAGATTCCCAGGCTAGAGGGAACAGTTAGATCTTTTAGGCTGACCTCCGTCATATATATGTATGTATACCAGAGCAGTTTATACTGATTGAGAACCACTTACATCTTGGTTTCCTGCTCAGTAGTATGGATGTACATAGCAGGTCTGTTCATTAGGAAACGACAAGCAAACTTCTCATTACCCTGTGGGTAATTATTTCTATGCTATTATTGTGTTCAACAAGCAGCTTCAGTGACCCTGATACTATTAAGACAGTTCATCAGAGTGGAGGCAGGAGGAACCTATCCTTTGCCCAGTACATCTCACAGGTGTCATGGCTATGTCTCTCTCTGCACATCACCAAGAGAAGTGTTGCACTTTTGGACTCTGGTGGCCAATCACGAGCAGCATGTGGACTGTAGCACCCAACAAGCAGCAGTAGATGGATAAGCTCAGCCAGCCAGCCTCTTTGCAATTCTAGCAAGTGGAGTAGAGGTGTTGCCTGCCAGAGGCAAGATTTGAAAGACTTAACAGATTTTCAGAGTTCGTTTTTATCTGACTAATCTAAGTTCCAACCAACTATCTCCTCCAGAGAAGGTGTTCATATGCATCTGACTTTTTGGGCAGCACATATGAGTCAATATATGTCACTCCGTTTGGTTCCTCGCAGAAACTTGCACTGATGCAGACTAAGTAAAATATTGCTTTGACTTGGTGGCTGAGTGCGATGTGTATAGAACTATTGGGCATAGAGTCCTTATGTTTCCACTCATGCAGATGCTATATATATCTGAGATGTATATATCAAAATGATTTTCATATCAAGATACACTGAGAAAAGTAAAGATTAACAACTACCCAAACTAATTAAAACGTCAATGGGGGGCAGTATTGGTTCAAAAGTAAGATAGTAAACTAGAGACATGAAAAAACATTACAATTTCAGTTGGATATTTCACAGGAAAAATGATGATGATGAGCCTCACATCTTTTATGCTGCTATAGGCAGAACGCCTTGAGCTGATGTTGCTGCTTCAGATACGATGTTTTGCAGGAAGTTAACACCCTAAGGTTGGCCACAGCCATCACCTTACAGAGAAATATTCAGCCAACAAATGACAGTGAGAATGAATGTGTCCCTGCAGGGCTGGTTCAAGGTCATAGGTTTGTTTGTCTAACAGACAAAAGTATCTACATAGCCATACAGGGACAGGTTTTCAAACATGAAAACATAAATGAATCAGTAGAAAACCAAGGAATGTTACCATTATCCTAGATTTCACAGAAGATATCTGATTCACTGTTTTCTCTCTCAAAGAGCTCAAGTGCAGCAATCACTCATGAAATAGTAGAGGCCTGGGGAGAATTATTTTAGGCAAAGTTCATCATCATTTATGTCAAAGAAAGTGAACTGAAGAGGTACTCTATTTATGGCTGTGAGTGAAAGGCTGAATATATGTGTCCCTTACCTGAGCAGACAACTCAAAATTAGCAGTAAGTGAATAATTTTCACTATTTTTCCGTGCTAAATAGGACTGTGTAAAATCAGCAGATAGTATCTTTGAGCAGAATGAGTCAACTCGGGATGTGACTTTTGCTAACTTTTGTTGATGGCAAGTTGAGCATGTGGCAGCAGTGTGCCCTGGAACCCAAAGCGCTGATCATAATGTGGGGTGCACCAGGTCCAGCACTGCTGCTGGGAGAGGAGAGAGGTTCTTCACCAGAGGGTGGTGGGCATGAAATGGGCTGCAGGGCAGTGGGCGCAGCCCCAGACTGCTAGAATTCAACAAGCATTTGGACACTGCTTTCAGACACAGGGTTTGGATTTGAGATGGTGCTGTGTGGAGCCAGGGGTTGGACTCGGCGATCCTTGCGGATCCCTTCCATCTCAGGATATTCTATGATTCTATGATTCGCCTCTCCATTGGGAAGTCTTTTCCCTGCTACTTTCACCCATCTGAGCTCAAGAGGACTACCCGCAGTTTAGTGATGCTTGGAAATAAAGGTGTGGCAGCTGAAGAAGTAGCTGTATGCACTAGATATTTTCTCTCCAGCACACGTTAATGCCTACTTGGTCTTAACCTGTTTCTGCACAGAAACTATTCTGAAACCATTTCCAATGTTTGAAGTTCTCTCAAATAGCATCTGTGACTTCTGCTTCTAGCATCAGGTTTCCAGAAAGCTCAGAATTGCAGTTACAGACCCACACTCCAATTTTGGGTATTGGCCTCTCATTTCAGGACACTTTCTTTTTATAACAAAAGACCAGAAACCATTATATAAGTCTGAGAAAACTCAAGGTACAGCTGATCACAGTTTTGCTTTTCACCAGGCTTCAGTGAAAAAACACAGGAGGGATGGTGTTTACCGACTGATTCTTAAGGTGTATCATCTGAATCACTTTAAGAATAAATCACATCCGGGGGATTTGCTATGGTTTCTTCCTCTTCTGTCTCTCTCTCTTATATAAGTATGTATGCATGCACCTTTGTGAGTACTCATGCTTTACAGATACTACTACTAATTAGAACTGTAGTGAGTAGCAGAGCATTCACAAGCCTGTTTTCACTATGGAGGTGACACAAAATGTATCCAAGTGTTATCAAGCTAACATGCACAGTCTGCCCTTTGGGAAAAAAAAAAAAAAGGCAGAGTGATTGATGGTCATGAGTTAGTCATGGAAAGTATTTTTGGTAACACATACATCATTCCTCCATCAAGAAACTCCTTTGTGGCTCTATTTTCAGTTGGTGAATTTGCCAACAAAGGCTAAAACATTTTGGTTTGAAGTTTTGAAAGATGGTATCCCATATTGAAATGACAGTCCACATTTGCAAAATACGGTACATCCACCACATAACGGAAGTGTCCAAAAGAAGAAACAAAATATGAATAGGATTTTAAGTTTATATTTTCTATCTTTTTTTTCTGGTGCAGTCTGCATTTGCACAAAAAACATCTGACTGAGGCCAGACTTGAAATGGATGGGCTTGAAATAAACTAAAAGTTTTTTTCCACTTCTCTTAAGAAAAATAGAAAAGCTCCAGTAATTGATGGTGAAAGAGCTCCATTAGATAACTTTTGTGGGCATTAAATCCAGCTTCCAATCTTTAAAATAAAGGCAAGTTTTAAAAGAACACAAATTTTTGTGTGGTTTTGCCAAGCAAATACATTTTTCTTAGATGAAATATGTGAAAGGTCTCCTTGAATTGACTAAGTTGCAGATCATTGATTAAGTACAAGATCTTTGTGGTGCTAGAGCTCTGCTTGCAATCTCCCTTTCTGCTCTGGTTCCAGATTTCCTGGGTTTGCATCTTAACTGTGCTTTGACATCATTGGATTGAAAGGACTTGGGCAGGTCACTTCCCTGTCCACATCTCTACTTCTTCTGCCCTTTTCTATTGAAACAATGTTGAATTATATCTTTGAATCATTCATCATCTGGACATCTGAGATTCTGGGACATGACAAAATTAATTATTTTAAGAAACTAATAAGTTTGTGTGACTTTGTTGACTGTAAGAGTGTAGGACCAAACTTCCTGATACATGTATCATGTAATCATACTTTTCCTGTTTCGTTATATTTTGGGTTGTATCTGAGAGAGATTTGGTATTTGTGTCCATAGGGTGTGTTTTAACAGGAAAATGAAGAACTAGGCAGACTGCTAAATGAGGAGTTTTAGCTGGATGAGGATTTTGACATACAAATTCTCCAAAAACCAAACTCTTAGAATTACTGAAGCTGCCTACACAGGTTCAGAAGTGGGGCTGTATAATGCCTTGCCACAACCCTTTAGGCTGTGATGATATGCAGCTGTGTTATCTGCACTCTGGAGGGGCTTAGGAGAGGAGAGCATGTGCCTCCTCTGTGCCACAGATGGCCGTTTGGGAAAGTGCCTCATTAAATCCCTGAGAGGCAATGCTAAAAAGTACATGGGACTTCAGCACAGGCTGTTCTTCCCACTCCCTGCCCTGACTGAATGGTATTACATACAACTGACTGCCTGAAAAATTACTGTTTGACAGCCTTTTATTTGTGCTTTGATGAAGCGCGGGTATGCTGGGAATTTATGTCTACATCCAAGAAAGGGATCGCTGAATCTTAACAGATACCTCACATTTTAAGGGCACAGAGTTGATCCCATGGCTGCAGGAGGAAAACACTGCTTTTTCCTCCTTGTTCCCTGGGCAACACTCATTTTTGTATTCAGCACCACTCTAGCAGTCTAGAGAGTGTAATTGGATAAGTGAGGTGGTGGGAGTGAGTGAGGGATAGCATGTCATGTAATTAATTCTGAGCATGTTTTGCAAAGGATGGCACACTTTCAAACTCTGCTGTAACACCTCCATCCTCAGCCAAAGGAGCTAGTAAAAAAAAAAGGGGGGGGGCGGGGGGGTTGGGTGAGGAGAGAGGGCAGAGATTAACTAGATTTCCAAAGGGAGAGCTGTGATTTCCAAAAATACCCTACCCAGTGATTGAGCTACAGATGTTTCACTATTTATCAGCAGACCAAACCATCTGCTGTAGTGTTTCCCTGGAAACTCCTTGTCTTTTTCCCCTCATTCCCCCTCTCTCACCACCCTCTGCTATCAGAGTGGGCGAGTGCCCTCCCATGCACAAACCATGGAAGTGAAATGAAACAAGTTCTCAGTGATGTCATTGACACTTTCTTACCCAGGGAATCCCTAAGCAGAAAGAAATTCTCTCAAGCACCGGAGTCAAATAGTAAATCGACATCCATAAAAAATTACAGGAGAATAGGAACTGCCATAGTCCACAAAGCGAAGTCTTCATTGCTCCTTTTGTTTATAGATACTATATTCCCTCCTGCAGATTTCTCTGGGGGAAAAATAAAAACAGAACTGATGTACATAAATGCTTCCTGAGCAGCGATGTCAACTCTGTTGCAGATTACTTTAATTTTTCCATTAGCTGTTTTGGAAATGTTGAACAACTGATACAGAATACAGGGAATTTTTAGGTCTTCCAGACCCTAGATCAGCTGCCAGATACCAAAACCCCATCTTGCAAGTGTTCTTAATGCAGAAGTTTACTCCAGAATTAAATTTTCTTTCTAATCAAAAGAATTGATAGAGGCATGTTAATATGTCTTTATTTGCCTCTCTTATATCTTATATATGTATTTTTATAATGCAAAAGGTACCTACAAGTAGTGGCCCCTTGGTGCTATGTGAGGTACTAGAATGCTGAAGGGATATGTGTTTCTGTCAGAAATTCCTAAAGGCAACAAATGTTCCCAGAACATCCTTTCTGTACCAAATACAAGGATGCTGAGAAAATCATCGACATTGCTAGCAACCAGTCACTAACTGGTCTGCTGAAAGCACACACCTCAAGAAATACAAAAGAAGTTGGGTTTTGACTTGTCTTGTATAATGGCCTTTTCCTCTCTTTCAGGATAACTAGTCTGATGCATCAAGTTCAATGTATCCCTCTCCTTCCCCTATAAGCTCGGAAGAAATGGAAAAATCCAATTTGAAGTGTGTTCCAATACTTGCTATAACAAAAATTCAGAATTTTAAAGATGAATTGAATAGAGGTATTACTCTGATCTATGGGTGCAGTTTGCTTTTAAATTAATACATTAATTTGATCTTAACTGTATTTTTCATTTAATTAATTGGAAATTTTTTTTTTTATGTATTTAAGCCCTTTACTCTAGCCAATCCTGCAGATTTGTGACTTTTTTAACAAATGCCTCAAATTATTATTCCAGTCCCATAAAAATAAAAAATAGGGCCTGCAGACTTAAATCCAAAATTCTTATTATCCAAAATAGATCTTAACAAAGTTTTTGATCTTTCTCCAAGGAAGAACGAAGAAATAGATTTCCTTTCTTATGGTTGGTCTGGCATGCTTGCTGTCTTTTCATTTTTACTTCTGCTCCTCAAAAACAATATATTTATTTGTCAGTTTATTTCATTTTCTCATTTTTAATGTTGGAGAATCAAGTATGAAAATTCAGACAATAAAATCTTACAGTTTTATTCCTTTTGAAATTTGTAATGACACAATCGTGTCCTTACTCTAAGTGAAATATTGGATGATAACTTAATTGCAAAGTTCAAATAAGAAAATATTTCCTTCGATAAGTATGGCCTGAATGAAACAGA
This sequence comes from Lagopus leucura, assembly GCF_019238085.1. Lineage (NCBI taxonomy): Eukaryota > Metazoa > Chordata > Aves > Galliformes > Phasianidae > Lagopus > Lagopus leucura. The sequence goes on along the minus strand of NW_024962261.1, from coordinate 9,229,947 downwards.
GGGTTTTTGAAATCTGTTATGAGGCTGCTCACGTTTTATTGGTCCTATTGGGTTATTACAAAATGCATACCTGAGAAGATCAAAACTGAGTATGCATTGCTCATATTCTGCCTATTTTATGTGTTCCAGAGGGTGTCAGTATTGTCTTCTGATTTACTTTTAAGACATTGTTGTCTGCATGTTCTTCTTCTAATTAAAAAAAATTACTATTGAGCATGTGGCAGACAGAATTAATGATTCAACAAACGCTAGGTGTGTGATAGAAGAGTGGTTTTGTATTCAGAAGTTCTCTACAGCCATGGTCATAAGTAACTTCCTTACTTGGAAGAAGACTATAGGTTCTGTATGCTTGTGTTTGAGAAACAATCATTTTGCTAGGTATATCTCTTTTGATGCAGTTTTTAATATTTTTTTTAACACCACTGTATTTCAGTCACACTAAAACTCATAATTATAGTACTGTTGGCACATTACTGACAACATACTAGTGCTGATCAATAACTCAAGGCATAAACATTTGAGTATTAGCCACCACCCAACTTCAGTTTATTGAGTAGGTGATATAATCACTGATTTCTTTGCATGGGCTCACCAGGAATAAAGAAGCCAAGTTTGATTTATTACCAGCAAACAAGGGGAGGTATGTGAGCCACGCAAAGTGAATACTGACAGTGTAATGGCCTTTGGCAATCTTCAGTTGGACTCATCCACAGAACAAAACTGTGGTTAGTTTTTAAAGCAAAATTCAAATTTCTTGCGAAAGAAAGTATGGAGTAATTTGCTAATAAGTCAGCAAGGCCTATGGCTTCAGAGTTGTTTCATTCAATTTAACAACAATTAGCAAAATAGTTGCTAACAAAGGGCTAGACATTATTACCCCTACTATAACTTAACTCTTTTAATCCACCCATTTGAAGATATGTGCAATTTACAAGCCTCATGAAGAGTCCCTGCCTCTCTTAAGTAAGAGGTTTGTACTAAGTGGAAGTGCTGGTGTCTTTGGTACCTTGCACATAATTTCTAAATCTCTACTGAGGCTCAACTGAGATGACCATGTTGTTTTCTAAGAAGTTTTCATTTAAGAGGGTTGGTCTTTCCTTTGCAACTTGCTGTGCTTGCTCATTCTGGATGTTAGATGTTGGCAGAGTGGTTTGCTCTAAACTTCCTCAGGATAGTTTTCTTTGGCTGCTGTCCTTGCCAGCCAAAATGGAGAAAAATTGGTCAGCTGCTGTATCCTTCCATATGCAGATTGGGACCATGTCCTGGCAGTTTACACTAAACTGTTGTCGGTGAGTTCACTGCCTTTTCAACCAGGGCTGTCCTTAGTCCTTGTTTTCACGTTCCCTGAAGAGTTTAGTTTTATGTCTAGCTGCATGAAGGCACCCTGTAGCCATGAATTAGGAGATGAGTGTTTAAAAATTCAAGTTGCAGCAGATAGTCTGTAGTAAGAGTATGAAAAAACATCTCTGTTAGCTATCAATTTTATGACAGAAAGATCTGAGAATTTGAATCTGAGCAAAACACCCTAAGGTGTTTAACATGGGCTAAGATGACAAGCAAATAATATCACAAAGAAAAAAACTCAGCCTTGAGAGTAGTATAAGTGCCCTACCACAGTTTTGTCTGACTAAACAAAATGCACTGTTGCTGCAACATGAATAAGCAATTTATGCAGGCGTTATGTGGCTGTATATTTGAATATTTTTCAATCTACAACGTGGTGAATGAGGTTTCATCTTCTGATTGCTTTACATAATGCAATATTCAGGATATGCAAGACTTTCCTTGAATGCTGGACATGTTATGTCCAGATGTGCCACTCATAAAAATCGTAAATAGCCTTCAGAACATACGTCCTACAGTACAGAAATAATCACGATAGTACAAGTAGCCTACACATTGCACAAGAGTAGTGTTTCTGTAATCCTTCATAATGTAGTAACTGTTACTTCACTGTTGAGTGCACCACATTTCCTTCCTATGTGATTCGTGATTCAAACATTGCAACTGGTGTACGCATGAACTTCCGATGTTGTGAGCATGGTTAAGTATGCTGTTTATAGCAGTACAAAGTTTAGATTTTAGTGGTTGCACAACAACACATTACATAGGAGCCTTGTAGGCACAATTTTAAGATTGCTCATTCATTTATCTATTTCTGCAAGGAAACTGTTTTTACCTCTATGGAGCAAAGACCACGTGGAGTTTAGGTCATTGAGCACTTGTTTAGCTTTGAAACCAACATAACAGGTTTCAGTGCCTAAAGCACTGCAAGATTGATTCAAGTCACTGACAGATTTGTTTCAACATCAGAGGCTGTCACATAGATTTGAAAATCTATGTATGATCTTTCCCATTCATATTGACCAGGAGCTTGGTATAGCCAGTAGCCATTTTCTGTCAGTAGAGTCCAGGTGAGTTTATTGTTTCCACTCCAATCGTGTGCATGAGATCAAAAGACCAAAGTACCTTAGTAGAGAAGAGCTGAAATTAGAGCACATGTAAAAGAAGCTCTCATTAAAAAAACAAATAAACAAATCAAAACAAAACAATAAAGCACGGTATCAGAAATCACCACATATCCCTGTCTACAGCAGGGTAATGGTTCAGTGATATCCTGAGACTTTCATTATTGATATATCAATGGACATAATCCAGTAGACTTGCCTAACCCAATAAAACAATCTCACTTTGCTGTCAGCCTCCCAATACTAGACAGCCCACTGGTTCATCAGGAGTGAACCAACGTATGCTGGAGTAAAATATGGCAACTTCAGTCAGCTTTGAATGAGTCCCTTCAAACTCTGAGCAGCTAGGGTAGCAGCGGAACTACTCTTCTTTATAGCCTGCTCCCTGTAGCACAAAGATGTGGAGGTACCAAAGCTGCAGAGTTTATCAGGGAAGAGAAGTTCTTCTGCTCAATGAAAGTAGCATGAGCTACTTCATGTCTCTGCACTGGAAACTCCAAGGTGTTTCTCTGCAAAAAATGGGATTGTTCCTGAACGAGGAAGTGCCCAGTTCTTATAGTTACTTTCAAAATAAATCAACATGGCAAGGCAGACAGAGGCATGGACATGTGAAGTTATTTTCCTGTAGCATTAGAAAATCAAATGCAGTGCCAGAAATTAGAGACAAACTATTTCAACTCCAGTTCTGCTCTGGGGAATAAAGACAGGAAGAAAAAAATGCTTTTTAATGGTAAGCTACCAATGCATCATCCTAAAAAAATTCCATTCAAATTTTCTGAAAGCCACTTGCTAGAAGTGACTACAAATTTTGTGTTTGGTGCTGTCTTGTCATACTAATAGCTTCTTGAGGATGATTTTTGAAGCATGCTCTTTTCAGTGTTTGAGCCAGTTGCATGGGTCAAAATAAAGCCAGAACTTTCAAGGTACTTTCTGGCACGACTAACTGGGAAATAAGACATACATATTTTGAAATAATGCTCCCTGAAGTATTTGTTTCATCACCACAGTGGATAGTTTTCACTATGTCCACAGCCTAAAGAGGGTCAGCCCAGGAGGTGGAGTGACTCATTTCCCTGATATATTCACTCTTTGTGGGATCAAAGAAAGCATCATCTGGCAGCAAGCAGACAAAGGTGAGTACATGCTGATGTCATGCTGCCAAAGAGATGGCGGTGAAGGACATTTCTCATTGCCTCCAGAAAAACATTTTGCAGTCTTTAAGACTGAAAAAATGGACTGGGAAATTTTGTTCTCCTGAGAGCAGCTCTTTGGAGCCACATGGTTTGGGCCAGAAGCCTGTGAGATGTCAGTCCTCACCATGGAAGTTAGGTACAGAGTATCTTGACAGTGATGATGTCAGGGTTTTCTTTTCATACTTTTCGTGGTTTTTTTGTGTGTGTGTTTTGGTTTTTTGTTTGTTTGTTTGTTTTGTTTTGTTCATATGTTTTCTTTTGATTTATTTTGTGTGTGTGGCTGTTCCTTCCTCCACATTCATGTCAATATGTGTTTTGACCAGGAATTGTCTTCCTGTAACACTAGTGCTCCTCATTTCCAAAGGTGACTCATTCTTAATTGCCAGCATGCCAACATTCTCCTCCCCATTAAGCTTCCGGATGGGGAAGCTTATTCAGAAGTGTACTGAAAAGCCACAGCATCCTGAAGATGGGGGGATTAACAAATTACTTTGTATTGTAGCAGCATCATCTGTGTATGGCGAATCAGGTCTGACTCACAAATTCATCACAGGAATGTGCTTCCAGACATACAGCACTACCTACAGAACAAGGGGAAAAGTCAGTCAGACAATGTAAATTGGTGGAGATATCTCACACTTCTCATAAAAATCTTTACTTTCTGGTACATATGGCAGAATTGAGACAGATTTTACAAACTTTTAAGCAAAAAAAAAAAAAAAATTAAGCATCAAGGCTACTAAGATAGGTATAGAACAAATCTAGTTAGGTCAGAAAAAGGTGTTAATCCTTGCCCTGAAGGGAATGAGGTATATGACACTCAGTTCATCCAAAGTAAGGTCATACATGAATCATGATATATAGATGTAAGGAGATGGATCAATAGATAGATAAACAGATGATGTATTTGTACATTTCAGTATTACTTAATGCAATAGACTTGTCATGTAAAACCACTGAACTAAACAGTGCCAGCATATCAGCAACGTATCAGGAGCTGGGTTTCTGTCTAGAGAAAATTGCTATGCCTCTACTGGTAATTAACACCTTGACGGTATTACGAGACACCAAACTCCACTGCTTCAAGTTTCCATTAGAAGGGAGCACTGGATTCTCTAGCCTAACCTGTCCAGCAAATACATTTCACTTCGCAGTTTGAACTCCTGTTCTGATTGAGCTGGAAGATGTCTTTAGGGAAATGGTAGCTTTAATAATGATTCAAAGTGGACAGAATCCACAACATCCTTTAAGCATTAAGATAGAAACAATTACAATTTTAAAATGGCAATTCTTTCTAGTCTGAGTCTGTCCTCAGTACCCAGGCACTGCCTCGGTTCAAACCTTGCTATAAGGCTTTTTTCTTGACAGCAATGCTAGCTTAAGTAGGTTTATTTTGTGTGTTCAGTCTGCTCTCAGTGTCTTTTCTGCACCTCTGTTCTCTTTCAGTTGACCAACAGATGTTTAGAGTAAGGCATTGTACCTGTTCAGGTCTTCTTTTGCAGAATTATCTTCAAGCCAGATCCTTTTCTTGACTTAACTTTCACCCCTACATACAGTTATCACACAGTTGAAGGAGTGAGGTATATATCTTATATCTTTTGTATATCTTTTCCTCATTTTCAGTCTGAATCTTGGATTTGCTTGTGAATGTTGGAATTAAAACATCTACTAGTAGCCAAGCATATGGTAAGAGTCAGGTCAGAGCCATTCACAGTTCTTTGCCCAGACTTGCAAGAATGGAAAAGACTGGAGCGTCATTGTTGTGCTCTGAGCCTTTCTAGCAAGGCGTGTCTTCTCCCTTTGCCTGAACTTGCAAAAATGAAGGTTGCACCTGTGGCGCACTCTGTATAAACTCAGCCTGCTGTTTTGCATTAGAGGGGATGACAGAGCAGAAGTGAAGGAATGTGCCATTAAAACATGGAAAAGTAAATACCTTTCCGATGGTGTTTGCCAATCACCAAGACTTAATTTAGTTCATCATTTCTCTGTATGCATCTGTTTCTTAGAAAATAGAGAGGCAGGTAAAGGTACAATATCAAAGAATCTGTTAAAATGTCAGTCATTGCCAACCATTACCACATAGCTACCATAGACAATGAGGGAGATAATTGCGCTGTTTGCATAGTGCCAACAGTATATAATAAGTGATTTATAGATACTCCTTAGTGAGACTTACTCCGTTCCTCTCTAGGTTACGCTTCTAATACCAGGACACTAGTGAGTCCAGTAGATGTATGCAGCATTGACAAAGTGGTCTATGTCTTTAGGAGTTTAGTGTCTTCCACAAGAGACATATGAAAAAGAAAACAAGTAAGCAGAAAGACATTGCACAGTCTACATGGTAAGTTTCAAACTGCTTATTAATTCCAACATACACAATAGTGAGATGTACTATTTCCAAATACTGTGTGAAAAAAGTAGAGATGAGAAGATGCTCTCATATCTGTAGAAAACTGTGACTTATAGAGTATGGCTTATCTTGAACTTATCTGTGATCCTCGGGATGCTCTTTAACAAAAAGGGCTCTCTTTGGGTTAGTTATTAGCTGACCTCATTGTGGCTGTGGTTTTTCAGTTCTACTATGAAGAGTTATCCCAAGAATGAAGTGGGAAGTATCTACTTTATTCCTACCAGCCTGTAATGACATCAAGACATCAAGAGATCAGAGACCCTGGCTCAAAATATCTCCACTTCCTCAGTGTAAAGAGCGTGGCATTTATGGTTTGCCTTGCCATGGTGATGCCCCAATCTCTTGGTTTTGAGGAAACGAATCGTCATTCTCTCCTGTAGGTATTTTATTTTGATGAAGATGTGAAACTCACTGGGTAATTGCCATCCTGTAGGATGAACTCAGGCTCCTGAGTTAGTTAATACAGAAGCAATCTGCAAGGCTTCAAGAAATTCTTCTGGCTGAACTGAGAGGGGTTGTGAGCATGGCTATCCATACTCTGCCTGCTTCAGTGTTCTGATTAATGAGCAACAGCTCTGTCTTGTTTTGTCTTAGTACTTTTGTGAATCTGGCCCAGTTCTTCCAGCATCCTACGTACTATTTAATTAAAAAAAAAAAATTAAAAATAAAAAAAGGCCCTATGGAAGATGTTATGGAATTAAACACAATGTTCAGCTCACATGGCCCCAGTGCTCAGCATTTCTCAAACCAGCATTTATTTCAGGTTGAGAGCTCCACATTGAATAGCTACATATTGTCATTAACATTTTTTTCTTCTGTGGTTGTTTTTTCTATTTTTTTTTTCTTTCACCCTGTGTATGCAGTTGAGGGCTACAGTCACAGACATGCAGGAGCTAAAAGAAGTATGCTATCATGCCATGATTTGGAACTGCAGTAGTCTGACAAAGAATCACAGAAGTGTACAAGTATCTTGTTAGGAGCTGAGCTCTTTACTGGCTGTTACAAAAGCTGGATATATGAAAGCATTTTGCTGAAAGCCAAGACTGAGTCTCTGTAGGTGATACAGGGAACTAACCTACCATGGAGCAGAAGAGGAATCTGTGCTGCCGTGAATGACTTTGGTGTCCTTCTGCTAGTAGCAGTTGGATCTTCAGTGCCAACCTGCTGCATTGTGAACAGCTGAGAACATTTCAAGACTATGTTATAAAGACTCTCATAACAATTCACTCACACTTGCACAAATAAACTGTGAGAACATTTTCATAAATCTCATGGCAACGAGTGAGTGTTCTCTCCTACATGGCAGCATCAAATTCTCAAAAATATCCTGCTGGTTACTAGTAGGGTAAAATAATAAAAATATGTGTGAGAGCCTATCTCCTATATTCCTCTGTTTTGCCATAGCCTGAGAATTGAAATACCATTTTTCTGCCACATGAAAACAGACTTTAACAATCACTACAAGTTATTTTTCAGTACAGCAGTGAAAGCCTAAGAAAACCTAACTGGACATCCATAAGTCACAAGGGTGAAAGATGCACAAATAGCATAGATAGTAAAGCAACAGAAATGAAGCAAAGACCTCAAGAACACCCTGTAAAATCTCAACGGCAGATAAGAATTGTGGCCATAAACTTTAAATTCCAAATATCTCTTTTGCAATTAATTGTGGCACTGCAATATGCTGAAATGCTAAACACTCTTAAGACAATAACCACAAAGCAAACAATGCATACACATTGGGGCAATACTGAGAAAGGAGGGCTGATAGTGCAAAGATGGCTGGCCCTCCAGGAAGCTGTCAAGGTGGTGAAATTAAGTAGATTGACAGCTTCACCGCGTCCATCTTGAAGTTTCAGAGCCTTTCTGAATTCTGCTACCCTGATTTGAGAAAGCAGCTGTTGATTTGAGTAGGTCCAAATTTTTGAATGCTTTAGTTGACCTGTTTTATAAAGATCTGTTTCTTCACAGTACATGTTTACAACTGTCCTGAATCCCTAATCAGTTCTGATTTAACTGCACTGCAAATATGCAGCACAGCACTCTTTTGGCAGATTGGAGTTGCACAGACTTTGTTGATTGGTGATTTTCTCATGGATGGCAGAGCGGGCCAGAGACTTCATGCTGTGCCTTTTCTAGGAAGAAGCTAGTCATATGGTGATGTTGCATTTTCATTTCTGCCTGCAGCAGTGCATAAAATTGATTTTAAAAATATGCATATTCTTTTTTTAGCTTACTTTCCGAGCCAGTAATCACAGTGGATATCCTAAGGTGGCTATCTGATGTATATAGGCAGGAGGTATCCACACGGCAGTATCATTAGGAGATGTCTGTGTCAGTAGTCTTGTTGAGAATTTAGAAGTAACTCTTCTGTACACAAATCTTTAGAAATACAGCAATTTGTCTTCTTGAATTCATGATATGCCTCATGTGACCATCTTGAGAGGTAGACAATTCCCTCTGGGCTGCATCTACTGCTACTTTATTCAGGGACTTTATTTTTGACAGGACAGGCAAAAATATCAGTAGTAAGTCAACTGCTTCAAAGAGTCCCAGAAAATACTGACAAGATAGGACCATAACAAAAGGGAAGGAGGATAGTAGAGTAGTATGATTAAGAGGTTTGCTCAGGAAAGTCTATCCAGCCCATTCAGAGGTTCTGAATGTTTCTCAGGAAAAAATTAACTACTGAGACTGCTTTTGTCCAGCATTACATCAAAGATAACATATTTCAGGCTTGCTGAAGCTTTCACTCTGCTCTTACCCTGGAAAATAAGGTTATATTCACTTTGTTTTTTGATCAACTCTAAGCATCAGAATGAATTCCACCGCTGCTGGTACTGTAATTTTAGGCAACACTCTTGTTATGAGGACACCAACATAAGCAATAGACTTAAGCAATGACATTTTGTGATGTTGTTGAAGCATACTTTGTATTTTATAACAAACAGTGCTTCCATGGAGGCTGTGTCTTGCCAATGGTTGTAGTTTTGCTTTCTTAAAATTACCACTTTCAGTTTAGAAAAACTGTAGGTAAAAGTCTAGCTGAGTAATAAGGAATTGTCCATGCTCTGTGCTTTGAAAATTGTGACAGCATTTGTATTGAGGTGGAAATGGCAAAGTAAATGTGGACCCCCAGAGAGCGTGGCTGTGAGGAATAGACTGCCAACCAAGGTCTTTACATCCAGTAGCTGTGCATGGCAGGATTAAACATAAGAGCTGGTTACACTGCCTTGCAGCAGAAGTTAGTTCAAGCTGCAGCATATTGCTTATTATCATAACTCAGTGCAAGGAGATATACAAACACATATAGAGAGAAAGACACAGAGAATGTGTGTCAGCGGGGGTGACTACTCAGGTAAACTACTCAGTTGTATCCACAGGCTGGTGAATAGTTTTACACACTGCTGCATGAACAGATTTGCTGGGAGTAGTCCTTCATCTGAGATGTTTGCAGAAAACAAATTGTCCACCTATATCAACTTTGTCTATCCAGGTATTCTCTTTAGATAATGGCGATAAAGCCAAAAAAAGATGAAGGACACTGCTTGCTTGTAGGACCACAGCTCAAAACTCCTCAAAATCCCCTGTCAGTCATCACCCTGAACTGAGTCTCACAGCAGAACCAAAGCACTCTGCAAAGACTGAGTCATAAAACGTTTCTGACTCCTCGTGGATTACTGCTTGAACAGCTGCATGTGGTAAAGTTACAGAATCTCACGTACTGTAGGAGATGAAGTTGTAATGCTTTGTGCAACAGTCTGACTTTGATCTTGTTGTTGAGTTGATGCCTGCATATTAATCTTACTAGTACCTACTTCCAACCCAATTGAAGTCATTTGGTATTATTGCAGTTTTGCAAATCAGCCCCTATGTGATAACTGAAAAGCTCCACAAGTAAGACTCCTTTGTTTTGTTTCCACTGTACTTAAGAAACACATGCATTTTGTCTTAACACAGATGGTGGCCTGTCAGTCTTGAGAGCAGTTAGTGGGCCTTGGAGAATTATTTTTAATATGGAGAATGCTGTGGAAAGCCACTCTGAAGCTAGATTCTGTACCCCAGTGCCCTTGGAGAAGCTGGAGAAAAAATGTACCAGCTGGAAGCTGAGCATGCAGGAGAGCTTGGAAACCCTTCCAGCCCCTTACTCCCCCATGGGTCATTTGCTTAGTGGGACAGTGTATCTTAATCTTCTCACTGAGGGCACAGTTTGTTGACATTCACCAGTTACGTAAGCAAGAGAGACAACATCAAACTCAGCATCTGCCATAGAGATCCTGCTGTCTGTCCCCCTGTGTCACACTGCAGCCCCAGCCTTGCCAGGGACCTGCAGAAACACCTCTCAGATGGTTCATCTGAGGTGTGCAGACATCTGCACTAAGTAAAATATGTCCCAAATAATTCAATGCCAAAGCATAGGAAAAGGGAGAATGGCAAAATTATTAGAATGAGAGACCACAGGCGTGTGTGAAGGAGGTCTTGTTGCAATCGGGCTTCTGTCTTTTGGAGCTGAATTGAAGCTAGCTGGGTCCACAAACTGAAAGGTGCACCCAATGCGCCTTCATCAGATCCCAGACCACAGTGTGAAAAGCCAGGCCATTTTTGAGTTCACAACAGCAGAACCAGAGGAAGGGATGCCCAAGGAAGTGTGCATGCTGCTATACAGCAGAATAGATACTGCTGTCTGAAGAACTTTCTCCTGCATTCCCCACATAAGACCATGTACAATCCCACAGATCACCCTGGTAAGCTTCAATAAAAACAGCAATTATGAAGAGCCCAAAGTACTCATGTTTAAAAGGGCTATTTAAACCTGAAATATATTTTCACGAATCTTCCAGATCTGTACCTTATTGATTTTAAATGGAGAGGCCTGGGTTGCTTGGTAATTTGCCTCATCATCATATTTTATTCAGCAAAATGAAAGGTCAGATATCCTAGAAGAGAGGCAAGTAAGTTGTATGTTTAAAATAGATATCTGTATCCTATAGCACAATGCAAAAAAGCTAATGGATCACAGCAGAGGTCTTGTTGATCAGGGACCTTCAAAGCAGTGCTGTAAGATAATGAGGGCTTGTAAAGAATAGGAAAAGGCTAGGGGCAGGGAAACTCTTGTGCCTATAGGCAGAATATCAAAACAGATGTTGGGAATTTGGGGAGAGTATCATAAAAAAAAAAAAAGCAAGTATCATTTGAAGTTAAGAAAGTTCACTTTACTGTGATGTTATTTGAGAAACATGGTCCGTTTCTAATATTCAAGGGACTTGATTTGAAGAGATTTACCTGCAGAAGGGATCTCAGACCTTTCTTTTGTGTAGGCTCCAGCAATGGCAAGGAGCCAAAGCAAGAGTAATTCAGACCAGAAACAGAAGTGGAAAAGTTTATAGAGAGAATGAATCATGATTCACTGAGAAACATGGCAAATTTTCCAGCATCTGTGGGCTCTAAAATAAATTTAAGAAATACTTTGTTGGTTCAAAGTTATTGAAATTCAATGGTTGCCCATTATAATGAAGTAGATGATCTCTGTGATGTACTTAAAAGTCCTTAAGCTTAAAATATACTCAGAGGTTACAGTAAGCATTGTATCTTTTTAGCTATTTGCTAGTTAACCTATACATTTGTGTAGAAATGAAGTTTATGGCTTGAGCACAAGCACTGTAAGGAGAGATACATATCTACGATATACTGTTGAATTCTTGTTGCATAAAGCCCATATTCTGGAAGAAATGAACAGGACGGATAGATGTTGAGCTACAAAAACATAAAGAAGGAAAGCATGAAGCAGAAGTAATTCTCAGGCCTCTGGGTGTGGTCTTGAATTATAAAATTAAATTACTCTATTGAATGTATGTGGAAGAGTTTCCAGCAGTAATAATGTAAGGAGAAAACTCATTGTACAGTGAGTTAGGGGTGGAAGACCGACAGGAATTACTTTTTGCAACTCACACAGGCATCAGATGCCTGTAGCCTGCACAGTCATGCACCCAAAGTGTCAGTGAGCCTGAAAGGTTCCCTAGGGAACAAACTTTCAGGGCAGCCTGGAGCTGTGGACCTTCTTTTGGCTCTTTTTGTTTTTCTTCCTTCAGTTGCCTTCTGTGTGCAACGTCTGCCATTGCTAGTAGAGCAAAGAAAGGGGAGATGGATCTGTAAGGAAAGAAGACAGGGCTCAGCCGTTTCAGGGAGGTCCCCTGGAGTAGCTCACAGCCAGGGACTTGTTTCCAGCCAGCAGCCAAAAAGCAAGAGATTAGGAACAAATTAAGGTCAGCAGTGCAGGCTGAAAGAAGCAGAGAAGCATTAAAAGCTTATTTCCATAGCTGGCCCGAGGAAATAACTTTCAAGCTAGAACTTGCAGGAGAACTTGTTCTGTCTCCACTGCATCATTACTTTTTTCACCCAACTACACTGCTGTAGTAATTTCACTCCCTATTGCCCCATCTTGCCTATGTAATGAATGGCAATTTCCCAACTCTTTTCAGAATGCTTTAAAATTGGTAGAAAAAGGAGACTAACTCAGAGGCAACAAGGATGAGCAAAGCAAAGCAGCAGGACAAGGAGGCATGTGAAAGTGTGACATTAGCACAGATTGCTTGCAGTGTGACTATTATCATAGCCGTTCTTATCCTCTGCAACAGACCTTTCAAATTTCATGTTCACATGTGACTTCATGTCACAGTCAGCCAAAGTCCATAGACACCACTGGGAAGAAGCTTGCTGACTTAAATGGAGAGTGCAAGGGAGACCCTTTGGTGCAAGAGAACGTGAACACATCTGAGCTATGATCTTTGTAAGGGTGACAGTTCTTCTAAGTTCTTCTAAAGGAGCACAACATCTCATAGAGAAAGATGCGTTCTCTATTTTCAGCACTGGCTAGTGAGTACGTGATTTTCATTACAGCTGAACTGAGACACAGATGTTGCAAATTGACAGAGGAGTGATGCAGCTGGGGAGCTCTGGAGTGTGCCACTGCTTTAGTATTATCACTGGAGGGTGAGGACAGTCCTAATCCCAGTGTTACAGCTGTGGTGGGTTTCTGTTACAGCTCCAACACCATATGTGCCTTCACCAGCTGATCTCAACCCGGATATCCTTTGGGAAATAATGTTTTAGCCTAGCCTGAGCTTGTTATGCATTTATCTGTCCTCAAATAGCTAGGATCTATTTGCTCTCCTGTGCAATAAAGCTTTCTCTTGATGACAGAACCTTGACCATTGCTGCTCCATCTTATTCAGCAGAAGGGCGTGGTTATGAATAATCTATCTCTAAACAGCGCAGTATGCGTGCATCAGGAAATTGCTAGAGGCTGCAGGTATTTGGAGAACATGTCTTTTCCTACCAGTCTGTCCCACATCTCCTCACAGAGAAGCAGACACTTCTTCACCCAGCACAGCAGTGGGCCAGTTGAGCTGCTAAAGCAGTGCTCAAACACTCCCTCCTCTCTTCTCCACACCCTGTGCTTCGGACTAAGGACCGCCCAGTTCTCTTTCTTAACTGTGAGCTCATCATCTCAAGAAGTCAAAAACTAGGCACTGGACTGCCTTATTCCAGGGCCAGCCTTCAGCCAGTGATACAGACCATAGTGCCATAAGGCAAAGCATGCTACACATCCACTGTTTGCATAGGAACGCTGGGAGAGAGGTAACTGAAATGGGCTGTTTTGAAAGGGCCATTCATCTCTGTGGTGTGCTCAAGTTAGGACACAGCACTTCACTGTGATAACCTCTGTTCCCCTCGATGTCCACTCTGGAGCTGCAGCTTGTCTAACTTGGAACATTTTTTCCATGTTTCTGCAGAAGAGAGGCATTTCAGTGCTTTCAGGATAGTGGTATCTTGTAGTTGTTTCCAAAGGTTTGCCTGTGTGCTATAATAAGAAAGGACTATCTAATCGTTATGTATTGTCTGTTGACCTGTTTGCAAAGTTTCATGATGTTCCTGGGAAGCTTGAAGTCCTGTGCCCAGAAAGTTAAAGAAGCACTCACCTGTTCTGCTCACGTAAACTGATAAATGCCCAATGGCAGGGGTTGTCTTGGCTAGCCCTCCTGACTAAGACTCCTGTAAAGTCTGAAGGAATCAGAAATACCCAAGATTGCTATGTCAGGTCTGTTCAATCCTCAACTGCTTACAGAAGAAAGCAGTTTTGTGGAAAGAGAGGAATACTGGAATAAAATACATAACAGCACTCATCAGGCAAATTGAACACTAGGTTGGCTATAATCATAAAGTAATAATAAAGTAGTAATTGCAAGTTAACATAACCTTCAGGGTTTACCAATATTTTGTGTTACTGATACAGTAAGATCATATGTGCTGCAGTGAATATGTTTGACAATAACTCACGCAGTATTTTACAAGGATATTCCTGTCAAAATATGTTCCATGCTTTGACTTCCTTGATTTATTTGTGAAGTACTTGACAAAGTTTCAATTTCACCGTGCTTTTTGGCACACTTTGAGTGCTGTCATATTGCTAAAGAGCTGTTTTAAGCAAGTTGGAGCTTATCAGCAGGGCATTTCCCTCAGCATTCTGTACCCAAATATTGATGAGCGCTCTCTGTTTATGATATTACTAAGGACTAAGCCACTGTTGTTAGGCTGGGGCACAAGAGACTTCCATTGTGCTTTTGATCAAAGAGCACTCACAATGCCTTCTGGCTTGAAAATCCCCTTCATTTGCAAAATTACATTAAAAAAAAATAATAAATCTGCAGTTTTAAGCAAACTCTTTTTCTGACCAAAAGCAAAACAATGACAACTGTGCTATGGCTTTGTTCAGACACGCTAAAGCAGAGGCGTATTGACTTTTCCGCTGTCCTTTGCCTCCAAGTTCTGCTCCACAAACTTGACAATATTGTCACAGGGGGATAAGCACAAGCAGTGCCAGGGAAGTGGGCTGGTAGTAGTGCTTCCGCTCAGCTGGGATAGTTTTCTCATGAATCACCCATCTCATGAATGAGATACCCATCCCCTACACAGAAAGTGGGGAGGCAGAGGAAAAGACAAGGAGTTCCTTGCTATTGCTTCTCACACCAGGAACATACTGTGAACAACTCTGAGTAGTTACTGCACTGCATTTGTTTTAAGCCAAGGACCAAGGAAAGGGGATTTTCTTTGCTTATAGGTGTTTTATGTGCTATTGTATCCACACCATTAATTTTTCATGGTCAGTGATGTGGAGGCAAGCTACACAATGAATTCCTTGGCGAAATTTCTGTGGCTCCACACACAGATTTGTCTTTCAGTTGTTCAGTAAAGGGATGCCTTCTGATTGCCATGGTTTAAGAAGAGAAGAAGATCCATGGACATTCCACAGCAAGCAGCCTGTTCATCTGTTCCCTCTTACCCTTCGTGCCAAAGGGAAAAAGGGTGTAGAGACCTCCTTGTCTCAAACTGCAGCTGGGAGCAGGGCCGTCTTTATCCTTGTCCCACTTTCCTTTTCTGTTGTGCCATTTGCAGCTTTCTGCCCCTGGCATCCCATGAGTAGAGAGCAGTGCTAAGCTGTAGAGGTTGTGTTTTACCCATGGTAAGAACACCAGTGCATTTCAGAAGCGGTGAATGGATCTTGGAGACAGTGCTGAGCCTTATCTCAGCATTATCTTTTGATGTATGTCAGGAAAAGAGAAAAGATGGCCCAGAAGCTGAATTCCTAATATTGGATACTGGTTCAGTCCCATCCTATGGCACAGACTCCCTGCTGATATCACTGAGAATATTCATCATCCATATGACAGAGAAGGGGTGAAAGATAGGAGCGTTAATTCATTCACTACAGACTATCAGCTGAAATCTGGGAACCCCTACACCCCTACACACAGCACCTGAATTTACTTTCAGCACTGAACTGTGCCCATGGCCAGTCTAGCACAATCCCTTGGCGTACCTGTGCGAGCAGAAAACAGGAATAGTTTCTGGAACTCCAGAAATGCTGCACAGATTTTTACAAATTGACTTAAACTGTACATCAAGATTAAATCAATTAATAAAAATTTATTTCACTACCACAGTAGTTTTTGTTAATGTGAAGATATATACATATGACTGTAACAGACCTTACTCTTCTTCTTTCTGCCCAAAGTGAGGAAGGGTTAGATAATTTTATGGATATTCCTCACTGCTGACAGTCTGCAAAATCCTTCCTGCAGAAGGAAAATACTCTGCAGTGAGAGTGGAACACAAAGCAAGCTCTCTATTGTTTTCCTCATAACAGTTATTGAAATGCCTCTTATACAGGAACTGAATTATTGGCAAGGAAATCACAAGGTCCAGGAATATGCCAGGAAAGGGCTTCTAGACTTCTTTGAGTATACTTGCTGGAGCAATCCTGTACTGGACAACTAATTGAATTACAGTCTTTGATTCATTGAGTTGAGCCTGGCTACTTCTCTTGAAAAATTTTCATTGAGGAAACTACTCAGAGAGCATTCTTACTTTTGTAATGAAGTTTAGTAGCTCAAAACTGAAACAGCTGTTTAATTTTTATCCACTCATGTGAGATCTTTCCTGTCAAATTTTTTTGTAAGTTTCAAAGGCACATCTGAGGGAATTTCATAGGAGCCGGGTTTGTTTTTCAGTTTATTTTTGGCAAAATGATAGTAGGAACAATTTTTTAACATCAGCTTAGTATATGGAGCCCTGCAACTGCAAGTGGACAGGAGCAGGAAGCCGTTAGATGGATTTCATAAATCAAAAAAAATCTTTAAAAATGCGACTAAAATGTTCTTTTGAAATGAGTTCTGTTACAGTACACTGATACCGAAGTTACAGTCTGCAAGAAAATCTTTTTGTCCTGAAGCAGCAGAGGGAGCTCTGCTGACATAATTAGCTGTAGTCTGGGTTTCTGCCGTTTTGAAGAGAGGCTTTTGTGTGGTGCCTGTTCTCTGTAGAGAAGAGAAAACCTTGGAAATGTGCTGAACTGTGATACTATCAACAGGGAAGTGGCAAAAAAAAAAGTGTCTGAGAAACCAAGATGAAAAGTGAAACAGTAGAAAGTGATCAAATGCTCTTAGACATGAAAAAAAAGCAAGAGACCTTGCAGGTTGGTGGGATGCGTGCTTCTCAGGCACTCTGACATTTCTGAAAATTGCATTTTTCATTTCAAGAATGTGGGGAATTCCAGTCATTACTTTGGGAGCCCAGAAAGGCCTTTTTTCCACCATCTACATCTTCCTACATCATCCTGACAATGGCACCAACTCACTAGGCTTTTAGCCATCTACTCAGAATGTAAGCTTGCATCTCACTGACTACTGAGAGGAGTATGCTGCACTGACACTGAGAAACATGTTTACACACATGGTTATACAAAAGAAGAGGCTAATCACTTATACTCCTTCAGGAGATTTGCTTGTAGGCCTATTAATGCCTAGCAGTAAATCTTTTGGGAGATAAATAGCTAGAAAATCTTTTAAGTCTGACACATTGCTGTGAGAGAAAAATAATGAGAAAATTCTCTGCACTGTTTACATATGTTGGCCATTTACAGAAGTATATGTATTTCTGCTGTATGTATGCATATGTACAAAAATAATAATCTTATTGAGCAGTATGACGACTTTCCTGTTCCTCTTCCTGTCTTACTTCTTACTCTTCCAGTGACAAACAGAGAAAACATGTAAATCCAAACACAAACATTGCCTCAGAGATCAACAGAGAGTTTTTGGCTCTCAGTCCAGGGGAGTGATGTTGCCCAAGACAAAGCAAAATCAAAAGAAAGCTTGTCCCACTGCAGTTGGAAACTATAAATTTTTGCCTCAATTCCCAGGCCTGAGACTGCTCTTAATAATGAAGATTTCAAAATAATTGACCTTAGGAAGGAAAATTGAACACATCCACAGACTGGTTTTAACCCCGTAGCACTCAAATTGCTCCCATTAGTAAAATGCTCATGGATGCTCTTCCAATATTGTAATATGCCTTGGGGTAAGACAGATAAAGGACTCATTGCTTTATTAGATTGTTAATTTCATGGAATCATAGAACTGTTTGAGTTGGAGGAGACCCTTAAAGGCCATCTAGTCTGACACCCCTGCAATGAGCAGGGGCACCTACAGCTACATCAGGTGCTTAGAGCCTCATCAAGCCTGGCCATGAATGTCTTTAGGCACGGGGCATCCACCACCTCTCTGGGCAACCTGTGCCACCACCTCACCATACTTACTGTAAAAGACTTCTTCCTTATATCCAGTCTAAATGTTCTCTTCTTTAGTTTGAAACCATTTCTTCTTGTCCTATTACAACAGACCCTGCTAAGGAGTCTGCCTCTTATAGTCCCCCTTTAGATACTGAAAGGCCGCTATAATGTCTCCCCAGAGCCTTCTTTTTTCCACACTGAACAGCACCAGCTCACAGCCTATCCTCGCACAGGAGGTGTTCCCTCCTCTTCTTTTTCCTCACCATCATTTTGTTTTATGTTTTTATTATTATGGGTCTTAAAATGAAACTTCCTGAAATCACAAAGCCTGAAGCTCCATATAAACACCCAGCAGTGGGATTCATGTTCCCAGAGTCACTTCCCAGCTGTATCTCCTCTTTGTGGAAACTTCCTGTGTCTACCAGAATCAAACAGAGCCTAAACAAAGTCTCAGGTGCCTCTCTTCAGCACAAGTGCATCTAAAGACACAGGCTTTGCATTATTGGAAACACGTGGCTTTTGGACATTTTGTTTTCTCTTTCTTCCTCTCATCCTCCTTATGACTGTCTTTGTTCTGCTGACTCCATTTATTGTGTCTGCCTCTGATAGACACAATAGATAGAGTAAATAATCTGTAGCTTTTGGGTATTTTTTTAATTTCTGTTTTGAAGAGTATTGATTAATTAGCATAAGAAATAATATAAAGGGAAGGGGAGACCATGATTGACCAACCTGATAGGCTTCTATGCTGTCATCACTGATTGAGTAGATGGGGAAGAGCCGTGAATGTTGTGCACCTTGACTTCAGCAAGGCATTTGTCACTGTCTCCCACAACATCCTTGTTATGAAACTTACAAAATGTGAGATAGATGAGTGGACAGGCTTGTTGATCAAGAACTGACTGACTGGAAGAGACCATAGGGTTGTCATCAGCTGTGCAGAGTCTGGCTGGCTTGGTTCTGGGTCTGGTCTTAGAATCATAGAATCATAGAATCACAAGGTTGGAAACCACCTACAAGATCATCTAGTCCAACCGTATCCTCATCACCATTGCCACCAGGTTGGCTGTGAGGCAGCAGTGTGCCCTGGTAGCAAGGAAGGCCAGTGGCATCTTGGGGTGCATGAAAAGGAGCATGTCCAGCAGTTTGAGGGAAGTTATTCTCCCCCTCTACTCTGCCCTGGTGAGGCCATATTAAGACTACTCTGTCCAGTTCTGGGCTCCCAGTAGATAAAAAGAGAGCGATCTCCTATAAGGAGTACATCAAAGGGTCACAAAGATTATAAGGGGCCTGGAGCACCTCCTGTATGAGGAAAGTCTGAGTAACCTGTGTCTGTTCAGCCAAGGGAAAAGACTGAGAGAGAATCTGATCAATGCCTATAAATATCTAAAGGGAGGTGGGAGGCAAATGGATGAGGTCAGACTCTTTTTTGTGATGTGTAGCAATAGAACAAGCAGTAATGCCTGAAACTTGAACATTGGAAGTTCCGTATTAACGTGAATACAAGTCAATCATAAAAACACTACGCATTGAAGTCGGCGATAGTGAAGAATTAAACAGAGAAGTTTTCTGGGTGAAGAGTACAAAGGCATGTGGCAAGAAGAGAGTGAGAAAGAAAAAAGTTAGGAACAAAGACTGAGGGGAAGCGAATACTAGCTTCCACACTATTGCTGCTGAAATTGTGGCTTAGTTACAAAGGCCATGCAAAAAGCAGTGACTTCACTGTGCCTCTCCAGACTACTTTTTTTTTCTTTGAATGTGGTCTTTTTGCACGTGTCTTGATTGCACATGATCAAAGTAAGAAGTCTGTACTAAGGTTTTTCTCTCACAGAAACTATCCATCTTCCTTGATTCCAACACAGCTACTCTGTCTATTGCTGTAGCAGGAACAGTGTTAAGGCTGTGTCCCTCCTCTACCTAACTTGTCCTAGAAGCAGTGAGAAGTCTGAGGACTTTTATAACAAATTTGAGTACATTTTAAAGATGAGTAATACACTTTGGATAACATCAGAGCAAGGGATGAAGGAATCCATGCCATGGGAGTAACAGCATCCCATTGCATCTCTGACTATTCTCAACTTTCAATACTTCTTAGAAAATCTTCTCTTCATTTTTATGAAGCAAGCACCTTTGACATTTGTAGCCCACTTGCTACACTGTGAAATATGGTGGTTTTTATTATGGATTACTTATTTTTTTTTATAAAATAGAAATGGTCAGTACAGCAAAGGACTGATTAAGCAGTTCATTTGCACGTGAAATGCATCCTTCATCCAGTTCAGCACTGTCACCAAAGCAGAAAGCACATGAAGCACTGACACAGCTCACTGCAGCTGGGACTGAGTCCCCTCTCAATATCTTTACCGTCCAGTCAATAAACAAGAGATAAAATCAACAGCAAATGTCATCAGTGTATTTCCATTGCAGAAATAGACAAAGAAGTAAAGTTAAAGTTGACATAGCTATGTAAACACTGTGTGTTAATCATGAATGATAAAGGCTTATGGGGCTTTTGGGAAGTGGCTAAATTCCTTAACCATCCCAGTCTAGACAGACTTATTAGTTCTGGGCAGGAAATGGAGGTGAGGGGAAGGAACCTTTTCTCTCCCATGACAAAAATGTCAGCAAAACCAGAAGAGATGAATACCCATTCTTTGTTCGCTAAACATCTGTAATATAAAAATACTGTGACAGAAATAATGCTTCTCAGCAGAATTTCTCTTCAGAGATGTCTCCAACCACGATTTTCAGTCTGACGTCATGGTAAGCTCCTAAGCAGCCCAAGTAGTGACACACAGATTTTCTTCAGGAGCTTTCTTTCTGCCTATCACTGATCTTTGCTGGGTTCTTAATTTCCACTTCATTCTTTTCTAACTTTTCCAGTTTGGTTTGTGACTACAGAGTCTCTTCTTGAGCATGTCCAAAGATTCACAGAGCAGGGAGGGAATATATGCTTTGTCACTAGGTTAATATTTATAATTTAACCTAGTAAACCTGAGAATTAGCTTCTGGGAAGTCTACATGTGAAATGGAAGCATGTAACAATTAATGAATCTTTCCCTTGCCCAGAATCCTAAGATTTATTTTAAACCTGTGTGATTCAAAAGATGGACTGTTTTCATGGAGCTTCGTATTTCCCATGCTGGAAGGAGGAAAGCATTGATCCCTTCCATTCTCCAGACTATCTCAGAAGGTCTCTGTACATGCATGTACAAATAGGAGTCAGTTTTGAATTCAAACATTAGTATGCTTAGAACAGAAGAAAAAAATAGAATTTACACACTACTAATCGAATGAGAGCGGCATTGTTAAAATGTGAGTTTGCCTTAAAGAACATCATGGATACACTTTCCATTCCATTATTTACATGATGGAGATTGGAGCAGCGTTCTTTGGGATTAATTGGCAAATTTTTGGCACAGATCTCTGATTACTTAATTCTTTGTCGCTGTAAATTGTTGCCATCCTTTGACAAGCCTTCAGCTTCATGTATAAAGAGATTTATTTGTAGGGTTTAAAAACAGTGTATGGATGGAGAAAGAGTTGCTTGTTTTTGTTAATCACCAGACAGTTAGACTGCAGTCACAATGCATAAGCAAGCAAAATGTTCAGTTACACAGTTTGGCTGCATTCTAATATAAACATCATCTATTCTCCAACAATGCATTTTCAGGAGAAATTGGGATCACATCACACAGTATGCCCAATTATCACACTCTTTTTATCTAAGCTTCTCAGTAAGGCATAAGTCATTTCCATTAAATCACAGATTTGCTGCCTTTATTAGAAAAACCATGAACTACTGGTTTGTGACTTGCAAAGCACTGTGGTTTCTTAGCTCTGAGTGTGAAATAAAAACATTATTCTTTGAATGGGTTATGAAAAGTTTGTAGAATATTGGAGTTGCTGATAGTTAGGTGGGGTGGACTTCTGAAAGCTCAGAGATCTTTTTCTCTGGCTTCTCAAGAGCTATGCCTACCCTTCCATACAGACTACAGTGCCATATTAAACTACTGACTCCAGTTCAAGCTATCTACCCAGGAAATGGTAGTTCTTCAGATCTGGAAATAGAGTATAATGAGAAACCTTGCAGATGCTTTTGCCTGCAGCTCAGGCTGCTGTGACTAAGCTGTATGTCTTCATAACACCATGCAGATTTCAGTGTAGATCTGTTCCTGGGCTTTTCAGTGGAGTAGTTGTGCTTTGAAGGAAAAAAATGATGATTCTGTTTAACAAGTTGTTGCCTAGGTTGTTGGGAAAAGTGATCCCTAAGTTTCATCTTGCCCCATTGAATTTAACTCTCCTAAATTTATCAAATAGGAATTTCCATTCTGGGACAAATTTTGGCTGATGCACTGATGCACACTGTCTTAGGCTGAAGCAGTAGGAAAAGGACAAGAGTCTTTCAAAAGTAAGCATAAAATTGCCCAGTGTTGAAGAACTGGGAACACAATGAGGACACATCACCAAATTGTTTGGTTCTCCTCCTCATACGTATTTGGTATGCATGTAATTACAGTCACATAAGCCCTTCTTTGGAAATGCTTTTGCTTACAGTTGGACTCAGCTACTGATAAACAGAGTCAGATCAAAGGTCAATAACCAAGAAATCAGGCTTTGGGTGATTGTGATTTAATTAAATGAATGATAGCATAACCAATATGCCACTTCTCGAATTAGAGAAAAAGTAATATCCCAAAGAATGTTTGCTGAAGTCTGTCTAATGGGGCTATGCCTGCTAATCCTGGATATGTTCTCAAAAGCTACAGAAGTAGCTTAAAATACTTCCTGTAACACTTTTGAATGCAAGCTCCTTTTCTCCGTCTTTCCTTTTTGCATTTGTCATCACAGATGATCAGGAGGGGTGAAGGGATTCCACTTCCTTTGCCACATCCTGAAGTTTTCATTTTGATATCAATATGATGCCCAGCAATTATATGTAACACACTTGTCCCATCACTTGATGGGACATATGATGAGCTTCCCCTTCTCTACAGGTCTACTTAAGCCAAAAGAGGTCTACTCCATCTAACCCAGGAAGAAAGACAAACCTCTGAATAGATAGTGCTAAGGTTGAAGGAAGAATGCTTTGGTCAGTGTTCGGCAAGATTGAACCAAATTCTTGAAGTAATGATTCAAATTTACTCCTCCTGCCAATGAAAAACTAAACTCTGAAAGAGATTGTCCCCCTTTCTCTTCCCCTTCTTCTTGTCGTGTTTGAGAGCTAGTGGCTTGATTTATCATTTTGCTGTGCACTTCAGATCACACTGAACTGGATCTGAATCATGTCGTTCTGTGTAATGCTAACTTCTGTGATAAATCAGGTCCAACGTATCTCAAATACCATACCTGAAATGCATTATTATTTCAGTGCCTCTTATCCTCCTCTATCCCAAGAACAAGATAATGGCCTCCTGTCTCATTGTGATGATAACTGCATGTTTCTTAAGCTTTCAGATAATATAATAATGAAAGATATAATAAGTGAGGTAATTAACAGTAGTTCATTTTCATTGGGCTTTACTCTAGGAATGAAGGAAAATTGAAGAAAGAGCAGTGTGTAAGTATCAGAAGGGTGGAAACTTCCACACTTTTGGAACAGTGAAGGAAATAACAATATAGTCTTACTGCAAAAATCAAAGTGCTTCTCTTACAAGCACTAAGTAAATTTGAGGTCAGACCATTAAAACCTGAATCATGATAAATCCACAGAACAAGCAATGAAAATGGGAACTCAGGCATTATCTAACATTTCACTGCTCAGTATTGCAGACTTCTTGTGTAACTGTCCATACAAGATATATGCTGAGATTAAGAGCCTGATCTTGCTCTTTTTGACTTTTGAGATATAGATCTTGCTAATCTCACATTTGTAACTAACGCAGCTGTAATTCTGTCAGGAAGTTTTAGTGGTAACAGAAACCCTAAGATGAGAACTCCAGATACCTTATCTCCACAATATATGCATCCAAGAGGACCTGGATTGCAAGAAATGGAAGTGGAAAGTTTGTAGTAGGAAATCTGAGTGCTGGTGATAGTTCTGCTGTAACCCTATTTTCAGACCAGCTGCGGAAGCTGGGAGATATCTCTGAAGAGGATTGTGGTGCACTAGGTGGGGATAACAGTGCTCTTCTACATGTGTATGCTGTTTTGAACTCTACCTGGATGCAACAGCACCCACCAATAACCAAAGCCAGTCTTTGGTGATCTGCACTCTGGAATTGCATTCTGTCCTTCTGTTCAGCAATGCCAGTGGCAGCCCATGTGGCAAGATGGCAGTGAGCAGCTGTATCTATACTGTCCCAGTATGTGTCTGTGTATAAGAAGACAATATTTGTGTTTGTAAGATAAGGTGAGTTTGTTTCTTACTGTGTTTATCTTCAATACATATCACAGTTTTTTCTGATTTAACTACAACTGTACGGAGGTTATCCACACTCTTCTGTCAGTGAGGACTACCATCCATCACACCTTCTGCTGATATGGCAACAAAAGAAACCTGAAGAGCACAGCTGGCTCTGGTTGAGCACCATGCACTCCCACGGCTGTCTTACGAGCTACGTTGAGCCCCAGCATTTCTGAACATCACTGGCTGAGATGCCTGCTGGGTTGATTTCTGTTTTTTGTGACAGGTTCATGCAGGAGGTCTGTAAAGCGAACGCATCTTTCTGATTAAGATTTCTCAGTCCTAATTTATCAACAGGATGGGAATTTGGTCAAAAAATGGTCTTGTTCAAACTAAACTTATGAGCTGTTTGTCTTTCCCTGTCCTTTTTCCAAATCTGTGCTTTGTATTGCTTGTATTTTCAAGATAAGAGATACTCTTGACTGCCATGACCTCACATTGTACCTATTAAGAACTGTTTCACTGTATCCAAAGGCTGCTCCATAAAACAGCACCTTGCCTAGGAGTAGTCCTGGTTGCCAGATGTGAAAGTTTATTCACTAGTATCCACAAAAATCGTGACAGCTCTAGGCACTGTACAGGCTGAGTCGTTGGATAGTGACTAAGACTGGTCATTCATCAGTAGCAGGCAATCTTGTAGCCTTGTAGGACAGCATCCTTCAAAGCTTTGCAGAAGGTTGCCTTTAACCCTGCTTAACTGTCATTTTTTAGGTTGCATATTATGAATAACATTGTGATTCAGATGTTTTAGAGATGTTCAGAAAGCTTTTACCGTGAGAACTCCTTGTCATAATTATTAATCATAATCTCAGAAGAAGATTCTCCCATGCAACATGACTGTTGAATGCAGGCACTGCGTGGAAAACAGCCTTCCCCATTGATTTCCAGTGTAGGTAACAGAAAATGAAATAAGGAGAAACATGTAGCTACCTCTTGTGAGTAGGTGTAGCGATAGCTACTTAGGATTACTGACATTGCCATGCCACAAGGATAATAGTTCTTCATAGCTCTGATTCTAGTCAGGGCCAAAAAAAATGGTCAGATTCTCAATCAGAAAACTTACAGTTATTTCCACTGACTTTAGCTGGGAGATTCAGTTGGGTTGATCTCCATGAACCTCCATGCATGGTTTTCTACAATTGAGGCTTATTAGGTTGCCAAGCCAAGATCAGAGAACCTCAAGTGATTGCACAATTTTTTTTATTTTTTTATTTTGGTTTTTTTTTTTATTTATTTTTTGCATAATGTAGAAATGAAATGTTTTGCTTCTAACTCATCTATGCCAGATCAAACGGGAAAAACACTCAGGCAATCAGCTTATTTTCTTAAACCACTGTCAAGTCTTACAGCAGTACAACCAATCAAAATCTTAATATTCTAGGTTTGACTTCCATGTTGTCCTATATAGTCTCATGCACATCTTATCCTTCTTAACCAGAGAAATGTTGCCTGCATTTCTATAACAGCAAGGAGAGCCCTTAGAGAACATAAAGCATGGCTGTCCTTCTCCTTTTTTTTTTTTTTTTTTTTTTTGCTTGCTTTTACACAGTTGCACAGATTTTCTTGCTTGCTTTTATCTTACTTCATACCTGCCCATCTTCTTTGGATCTTTGTTCTTCAGCCATTTGGAAGTTATTAGGGAGGCTGATTTCTGTCCTGTTTCTTTTCTTCATAGTTTATTTTTGTGTCTGACTGGCTTTCCTGAGGTGGATAGTGGAATTTGAAGGGGTATGTTTTGAAACTAGAAACTGGCAGCCTCATGTTCAGCAACTTATAAAGTAGCTTTAAGAGGCAGAAATGCAGGCATTGTGTTGACTGACCTATATCCTACAGATATGTGATGGGTTATAAATTTCCTTGTGTGTACCTTCCATTTATGTACAACTCATATACTTTCAAACTGAAGAAAGTATGTTATCTATACAAGAAGAAACAGTAATTATTGCCATTGTTTGGGCAGTCCATGTGACAAGGTTTAGGCCTGCTTTTGCTGGCATTAACAAATTAAAAGGTACAGCATGGAAGTAGTGTTTGGACATTTTATTCCTTGTCTTTTCTAAGAATTCATATGTTCTGTTTACCTTTTGGACTCTGCTTGAGTATCGAATGACACTTTCATTAGCTTGCCTTGGATATGAGATCTCCCTCTCCACGTGGCTACAGCTGATGTTTTAACCTGTTGTTGGGTCTGTAAAATCATGATTACTGTTTCCAAGATTCTTATTTTCTGGAAAAATCACTTTCTACAGACTCAAAAGAGGATGCTGTGAGGATGGTGTTGGTCTCTTTACTCAGGTGGCAAGTAATACGACGTGAAGAAACTGTAGTGAGTTGCACCAGAGAAGGTTTAGATTGGGTGTTAAAAAGAATATTTTCACAAAAGGGGTAGCGTGGAACAGGCTGCCCTGGGAAGCAGTGGATTTGCTATCCCTGAGGTATTTGAGTCACATGGATGTGATGCTTAAGGATATAGTAGTGGTTTAGTGGTAGACTTGGTAGTCTTAGGTGGTGATTGGACTTGGTGAATTTAAGGGTCTTTTCCAACATAAATGATTTGATGATTCTATGATTCCTGCATAAAATGACACTTAATATCCACTCATCTAGGATAAACTTTTGCATTAGCTGTCCAACATAATATAGTACTGTAAACACAGTGTTTCAGTGCCATCAATGAGTTCATCTTCCACAAGCTGTTACTGATTACAAAGAAGGAGGACATTTGTGAATGCACATACAAACCAGTCCTTCAGAGGGATGAAGTCCCCTGACCCACTCTCGGGTCAGGGAAACGTTGCCAGATTTCCAAGGGGAAAGTAGTGCTGCTTGATGGTGAAAAAGGCAGTAATTTCCAAGTAGCCCAAGACTTCATTATGATGCTTTTTCTAACACCTGGAGTATGTTATACTTCTTATTCTGTTATCTTGGCAGCAGCCCTGCAGTTCAAGGAAAATGCTTATCACTGAGGCTACAAAAGACAAAAAGTGTTTTCCTAGAAATCAATATTTGCAGAAAGATAAATTCAGCTGAAATGATACATTTCAAATGCAAATGTCATTGCAGCCTGTACAAAAAGCATCACCAGCATTGAGCTTCTGCTTGAGAGGCTGTTTTCACTATGCTCCATTTTCTAATCTTCCGCAACTGACAATCTCAGCTCCAAATATCTGTGAATCAAAGGAATTGGTTCAATGGAAGACTTGGGTTAGAGAAATAACTCCTGTACAGCTGTGCTTCAATATAAAAATACAGCGTCAATTTGAATACTTGCTATTGGATCCCTTCTAGCTGGGAGTAGGGCAGATCCCAACACTCGTTTATTTGGGTGATCCTCCTTTTTTTATTTCTGAAGTTTGTCTTAGTGATGGAAGAGCTGTCTCTGCATCTCTGATTGAAATGCTGGATCTAAATGGACAAACCTTTTCCCTCCTCCATACCTGAGGTGTTTCAGGGGAAGTGTTCACTCACATGGTTCTGCTGTACAGAGCAGTATACATGTGAGGATATGCAGTAGAAACTCACTAGCTTGTAACAGCCTACCTTATATGAGCCAGACCAGCCTAGAACACACAGAAGGATAAGGGCAGAAGTTCTACAAGAAAGCCACTGGGACAAAAAGACCAAATGTAATAAGCTAGGACCACTGCATGACAGGCATATTTCTTCTAGCCATATGCACCTGCTGCTGAAAGTAGGAATAGATTGAGTATGAAGCACATAGTGGATGTTAAGTTCTAATAGATCTAAGGCTAGGCATTTATCAAGTACTTATTTTCAGGGACAGAAAAAATAATAACAATTTTAATTCCATGTAGAAAAAAACCCACAGAACCGCAGAAAGTCTTGGCTTGGAAGTGGTCATAAAGATCACCAGTTCCAATACCCTAGCACGGGCAGGTCTGCCATCCACCATATCAGGCTGCCCAGGCTCCCATGCAACTTGGCCCTGAGCACTTCAACTGCATCCTGTCCTGCTCATCCACAGTTTCTCTGGACAGCCTGTGCCAGTGCCTCATCACACCCTGAGTAAAGAATTTCCTCCTAACACCCAAACTAAATCTCCCCCTTTTCAGTTTAAAGCCACTCCGTTTTGTCCTATCACTATCAAACCATGTGAAAAGTCTTTTCCTCTCCTGCTCATAAGCTTCCTGCAAGTACTGGAAGGCTGAATGACATCTCCCCAGAACCTTCTCTTCTCCAGGCTGAGTATGCTCACCTCCCACAGCCTTTCTTCATAGAAGAGATGCTCCAGCTCTCTGAGCATCTTTGTGGTTCTCCTCTCAAGGCTCTACATTTTTCTTGTGCTGGGGTGCCAGGCCTGAATGCAGTACAGCAGATGGGATCTCACAAGGGCATAGCAGAGGGAGACAATCCCCTCTCTCTCTATGCTGCCACACTTTTGTTGATGCAGCCCAGGATACCATTGGCCTTCTGAGCTTCAGGCACACACTGCTATCTCACATCCAACTTTTCATCCTCTAGGATCCTCAAGTCCTTCTCTGCAGAGCTGCTCTCAATGAGCTTTTCTCCCAGTCTATACATTATATCCAGGATTACCCACTGAATAGTCCTCTCTTCAAATCCATATCTATCCAATTTGAAAATAAGAATGTGGCATGGGAACATATCAAAGGCCTTAGTTGACATCAGGTAGATGACATCTGTTGCAATTCCCTTGTCTACTGATGCCGTCACTACATTGTTAAAGGCCACTAGATTGGTCAGGCACAATCTGCCCTTGCAACAATTAAATATCATCTTCCCTAAAGCAAAGTTTTTTTAAAATTACATTATTTGAAAATGTTATTTGAAATTAGAAACTCAAGGCCATGTCTAAAAAATTGCTTTATAATCATGCATTTTTTAACCTGAACCTCCTTGAAAAATGCAGTCTTCCTAAAATAATTAATGTGTTCATGCAAGAAAAACATAAAATGCTGAACACTTGTGGAATAATTGCTGTTTACTTGACATTTGTTGCTGCCCTGAATTTCAGCTGTGTATACTGGCACAATTCAACCACTAATAGCAAGCTTAGCAGCAGCCACTTTGCAAAGTTAAATAATTCAGCTTTTTGCATTTGTCTACTAATTACTGAGAGCAGCCATCCACACAAAGGATTAAGTGACTGAAAAATTAGACTATTATTGTGCAGGAAGAGGTCTAAAAATGTTAGCTGGTACATTCATGCATAGCATCTCCAGGAATTAGTTAATGGAGTTCAGCAAGTTAAAAATGTATCCAGGCCTGTATATCAATTTCTACCTTGATGTGCTTTTAACTTTAGCAAAACATTTTAGAATGGAAGTGGCATTGGCTTTTTACTTAACTGCTACTAGGGAACAGCTATATTACTGCTAAAATGAAACAGGTCAAGAAAAAAAAAGCCATCAAGTCCAAAAAATCTTGTAGTGGACATTAATGAAGACAGCAGACTCTTCTGTGTTTGGGCTGCTGAGAACAACACAGTAATATATAATCAAATGAATACTTTATGAGTCATTGTAAATCTGTCTTGTGATAGTGCCTAGGAACTAGACTCACATTCTTCCCCTAAATACTTTTAACTTAGCGGAGAATTTTTTTTACAAGCAACTATGACTTTTAAAAGATTTCCTTCCCTTTGCATTGATAGCTCCTGTAGAGAGTTTACCAGTGAGAAATCAAGGGATACATCTTGAGGCAGTAATTTTTAGAGTGTTCTGTTCAGTTTGATTAATCTGCTACATATGTATCTCAAGAGTTCCTTTGCTGGTTAAATAAATACAGAGACGTTCACTAACTCTTGCACTTGCTGCTGTGCCAGTAGCAATGGCACTCCAGTTTAGCAAAGGAAAAATAACTGTACTAGAAATAGCTGTAAAATATAAGATAGCATCTAATCTTTAATTAAAGCAATTTAGTTTCATTTGTAATTTTCACAAATAGAAGGGGCCTACAGTCATGATTCTTTCGTGTATCTAAGAGACTTCTTTGCTGTCTTGTAAGCAAGGGTCTGCCTGCAGAGCAAGGTGTGATGATGTGCAGCAGACACCAGTGTGGACAGTAGGAGATGCAGCTGAATGCGCACTGTGTTACACTTGGAATCTCTTGCTCTCCAGCGGGGCAGATCCATGTACAGCAGCTGCACTCCTGGCTGAGAACTGACAGCTGGGCCATTACTCAGTGATTCCTGCTGCTCTCAGGAGTGCTTTCAGAAGATGCACGCTTCTAAATCTGTGACCGAACCTTTTGCCAGTGTATGCATCACTAGACGTATTTTCCAAAGAGGTGCAGAGCTTATGGTACAACTGAATTGTGCATGCATTAGGAACTCTGGCCCTACCTCCTGTGCCAATAGCTTTTATGCCAGGTTGCACTGGATGTTGGAAGAAGGATGGCTTAGGTGTATTGAAACTCTGAGCAGAAGCCACCTTTGCCTTTATTGTCTGGAAGAGCTGTGTTCATCCCTGTTTCTCAATTTCAGTTGTTGCTTTGCTTTCTGTGGAGTAGAGCATTGCCTTCATGTAGCATCAGCCTCTCAACTCAAGGACAAATTCAGCAATGCCCAGATGCTTGAGAAGATTT
The DNA here is from genome assembly GCF_019238085.1 of Lagopus leucura. NCBI lineage: Eukaryota > Metazoa > Chordata > Aves > Galliformes > Phasianidae > Lagopus > Lagopus leucura. The sequence continues at coordinate 9,198,776 of NW_024962261.1, read as the reverse complement.
AGGACATTTCCGGGTGGTCCTTCATAATTGCCACAGCCTTGCATTATTCTACAGAACACATGGACCTGTTTTTCTGAGTTAGTCACCTTCTGCAAATCTCACAGTGCCTGTAGACCCTGATGGCTAGGAATGTCTGCTATGTGAAATACAAGCATTTGTTACAATTACTGCAGTCCAGAGGATGATGGAAAAATACTCACTTTAGCAATGCTCTCAAACTTTACTCTTATTTTGCTCTTTCTTGTAGAATCTACACTACAGCCTACTAAGCTTCCGTTCTTCCAAGAAAAGGTCACTGGACTTCTGCTCTTGTGTAATCTTTGGTCTGCAAAAATATTTCTCAGTTTCACATGAATATCTAGATCACTATGTTGTCCTCAAAAATTACTGTGTGCCACTGTGAAAAGTTGGTATGAGCAATAGACATGGTAGTTTTGGCAAGGATTTTAAAACCATTAAAATGCAGGTAATACCTATGTTCTAGTATTTTGTTGTGCAGGAGTCCACTTGTGACTTCTGGAATATCTTTACTTGCAGAACTGAATGGGAGAAGAACTTTCCAGGCTTTATTTTAAGGTTACATTCTTGCAAGAGCAATATGTGATTAATGAATGTTCTGAGCTTGTTATAGGCATGGCAGTCTATGCTGTAAATGGCTATAAACACAGCAGGAGAAGGTAGTGTAGCTAATTCTTAGCCAATGTTTATAAACAACTTGTCAAACTTTATCACTGTTGGTTAATGCCTATTAATAATGTATTAATGCTTTATAAACTATTTATAAATGGAACCTTAATATAGGAGGAAACTTATGCAACTCAGTTCTATGCCTGTGGTTAAGTACGTCTTCTCCAGCTCTAGGCTGCACTGGTATTTCTTCTGAAGTCTGAGGAGGTAATACTGAGCAAACACTAACAGTTGTTGACACTGATACCTTGACAGACAAAAGCATACCTATCAGGAGATTGGTAATTGGATTTCCCCAAATGCTCTGCACTAAACTGTTCCTCTCCATGTGGCTGAATGCAAAACATTTTGCAACATTTGGCTGTTGGTCCCAAGCCTCACATTGTATAAATACACAGAGCACAGCTTTGCTGTGTGATCGTAAGTGACCAAAATCACACAGTACGTAGGCTTTCTTAGACCATGGAGAAAATGAAGTGCTGCTGAAGAGTGAGTAATTCTCAAGGCTTAAGTGAAAAGATGGGCAGACAACCCTCTGGAGTAGCCACCAGGAAACATTAAGCTCCATTATTTCATCTGAACTCCATCCAGATGGATATACATTCCTATTTGCTCTCTCTCTTCCACGGGAGACTTGCAGGGTCAAAATCAACATTAAACAATTGATGTCACCTCTTCAGAGAGTTCAGCACTGCTCGAGCCCAACTAAGCCTCTTGAATTAATTCAATTTTTTGCATTTTAGAAATGTGACTTTTTACTGAAAATAAAGTTGATAAACCCTATAAACTCAATTACATTGATTTTAAAAGATCAGAATACTGCTCTGATAATTACTTGAATGTTTCCAAATGTTATCTAAAACTATTTGTCCAAAGAATTGTCATACTTCTCCTTTACGTCCAAATCTCCATTATCCATGAGTGGGTTACATGCTTTTTGAGTTAATTAAACCATACTGAAAAAATAAAACAAACTCAATTTTTTTTCTTGTTACATTCACAAGTAATTCTACATTTTCAAACATAAGCATGGTGTCTTGCTAATGTAGTCTACAGGCAGAGAAAATTGTTTGTATAATTTGTTCCTTTTCTTTTCTCTTTTTTTTTTCCTCTTTGTCTGTCTATCCATTGTTTGTACTGGATAGCCAAGCGCTGATCATGCACCCTCCTACCTCAGCACTCTATATTGTTATTCAGCAGCTGTAATGAGATAGAACGAAGGGCAAACCTCTGTGCAGTACAACATAGTCGTGACCAAGCAATAAATCTTTCTCACGACGTGTGTCCTCTCAGGCTCCAGCTGATGTCACTGATTCCCAATTTTATTCCTCAGCCTCTCTCTGTTCCAAGTATGCCAAAATCCGAGAGAGGTGAATAAGTTTCTGGAGACATGTGAAGTATCTATGGCCTATTCATTATTATATTTTCTTGTGTTTTTTTCCTCCAATTTGATGTGAAGTGTACTTTGTGGCAGCTGGAAAACAACACAGCATTGATGTTCATTTATGAACAAATGCAGGCATTCAACACGTGCTCACACTGAGTTTGAAAATGACAGAAGAGAAATTGACTGTATGACCCAGTAAATGATTCTGATGACACTAAAAGGAATGACCTGTGCCATCCATCTCCAGCAGACAAACTTTTTAAATAAAAGCTAGAACAAGGAGCAGAACACAGGTGAAGGACTGGAATGATGAGGAACAAGTCATTTGTTATCATTTCTAGGACAAAAGAAGAAAAAGATAAAGGCAAGGTCTTCTAAAAACATATTGTGACAAAAAAATAAACTTCTGTGTAATTTGTTTGAATTAAAGGTTTCAGAGGAACTTGCAAATGTACTGCCAATGCTGAAAATGGCAAGCTCCAGGAATGAGGCACTGCATGAACCACATAAAGCAAACAAAGCAAATGAAAATTTTTGAAACCACCAAGGTGATTTAATGAGTTATTATCAACTTCAGACAGGCTTATGAGAGACTACGTTTTGTTGCCTGTCAGTGAAGCATAGGTTCCTAAGTGCCTGCAGCCCTTGTCTGCAAAGGCCTTTACATATCAAGATGGAGTGAGGAGTGGGTGTCTGCTGACAGGACCAAGCATGGAACAGTAGGAAGCTGACAGCCCAGAAAACTCTGAGCCAGCTGCCTTCCCCCATCTCCATGTTACCCTGCATGAAATTGCATGATCTCAGCTGGCTGTTCAAAAATTTGCAGATTTTGCCATTAGAGGTTGCAAAAGGTAATGCTCTTAGCTGTTGGACTCTTGATTTTCCTGACAGATCTCCTCAGGCCAAAGCAGAAATATTTGTGGAGAATTTACTCTCAGAGCCTTTCTTTATTTCCTATAGTCTGTCAAGCCCTTTGGGATGAAGTGTCATGTGTGCCAATTTTGGTAGCTTTTTATCAACTAATCTGTAAATGAGGGGAAACTTGAAATATCTGAGTCCTAACAAAGGTCATTGCTTATAGGACCCTTTCTTGTTGCCTCTTTGGTATCTCCGTTGGTTTTACTTCCCATTAATGAATCACTCTATTTGACAATTGAGGCAGCGCAGATTAACAGTCATGGTTTGCTTTCATGGAGGATGTGCTGGCAACTCCAAAGTGAATACAACCTGTCAGACAATTACACTCACTTCAAAGTCAATAAACTACCTCCTTCACACAAATTGATAGCAAATCATCCATCACACCATCCCACTTCTTTATTTTTTCTCTCTAATCTGTACATGAGAGATTGATCAGTACCATCTCATCAACTCACATTCTCCTGTGGCAAAATCTGCGGTGGGCTCCATTTGACATGAGAATGAGAATTACCGATTACCTCCTCAAAGGGTTTTATTTTAGTCTGGCTGCTCAAATGAAAATGTGGAGTTCCACTAAGCTGTTTGGGTCTTCTCTTTGCAGTGCAGTCTCTTGCTGACTTGAGAGTCAAACTGAGTAAAACATCTACAGGGCAGTGCTGTGGCTGGGGTCAAGAGCACTTTCCTTTAAAAAAGACATTCTTTGGACAGTTGTAAAATTTGACCCTTATGCCCTCAGTGGAATGAAAGCTGTTGATACAGATCTGTAAAAGACTTTCTGACATCTTGTCCATTAACACTGGCAAAGATATTCCCCACAGTTGTAGCCGGGCAGATCTGACACTTCATCACAGGCAGACTTCAATAGCAACTCTTTGTCATGGCGGTAGAGATGTGAGGTCCAAAGTGTAACAGAAGAGAAACGTCTGTTGGAAATATAGTACTACTTTCCACACACAGCTGAGCAAGAGGTCTCCAAGAGGCTTTGGAGACTGATGCACTCAGGCATACATAGAGCCCTCTCTTTGACAACTATCATGGTTCTTTAGAAGACTCAGAAGGGGCTTCACTTCAACAACAACAACAAGTTGAGGCAAGGAGAACTTAGATTTAAAGCACATTTTTCCTCAAAAATGCTACCAAGGCCCAAGGTCTGACCACCTATTTATTTCTCCTTTTTCCACTACGTGAAAAGGATTTAATGGAGATTTTTTTTTTTCCTGCTTTGTTTTGTTAATTGGAGTTAGGAACAGACAGAAAGCTCTTTATCTGAGGGTATGTCTACTCTGGATCTGAGTACAGTCATATCTTGCAATAGTTCTTTCCCTTGTCTCAAACTGATTTTTCCTAAATAAGCAAATGCTGAAAGAGAAACTTTAGTAAAAGAGAAGGCTACTTCATCATAATTCCTGTGACTTTCAGATGAAAAGAGAAGGACTTACGACATATCCATGTACTTTGAGAATAGTGCTTACGTTTAAGAAGCAATCCAAAATATCATAATAAACACTGACGGGTTTTACAGTCTCATTTTTAGTCACAGAGAAGGATCTATTCTGGTAGTTCCAGAAAGCTTACATTCTGTGTGCTGATCTTCTATGCTGTTGTAAATGTCAAGGCAACAGTGGGTGAGATTTCAGTCTTTTCACAGGAGTATAGTACCTTAAAGGGAGCAGGATGGGGAGAAGAGTTATATGTCACATAACTGTTGAAGGACAGTGTAATTGGAAGAAGTTTTTTTTTCCCTTGTACCACCTATGCCTTTATGTGATGAGCAGTCAGCGCCTGAATATCTACCATGATATGGTTTAGTGCTTGTGGTGGCAATGATGATGAGGAGACGGTTGGACTAGATGATCTTATAGGCTGTTTCCAACCTTGTGATTCTATGATTCTATGAGTGGTGATTTGTAGATACAAATCAGAACAAAGATAAGGACTTGATCTTTAGCTCATTTGCAGAAATGGTCACTTGCCTGTTATGAGTCCAAAGACAGAAGCTGAGGAATAGATCTTCAGAACAACAGTTCTGTTTTCAGTTTCCCACCAAAATTTCCTCCTTTCTTCTGATAGACTGGTAGTTTACAACTAAATCAACAACAAATGAATTTCTGAGCAAAAAAGATCCCCAGATCCCTAAACCTAATCCCTGAGCTATTTTACTAGAGAAGCTCTCTGTATCACCATCCATCCTTCAGTTCAGTGTGTTGCAAAATGTTTCATTTCTCTGAGGCAGTATGTGAACAGAAACAAAATTTGGTCCTACTTAAAAATTTGTGTTGCTAGTTAGAACAAATGAGGCAAAGTATCCATCCAGTGCAGTCTACAAGTCACTTTTGTAATAATAGCCAAGGGAGATTCTCTTATTTTGCTGAAATTTTTCCAATGCAGTTGATCCAGGTGCTTTTTTCTTCCTAGTTTGTAACTTAAATCAACGTTTAAGTGTTTGATTCTTCTCCTCTCCTCTCCTCTCCTCTCCTCTCCTCTCCTCTCCTCTCCTC
>NW_024962261.1:9134872-9193273 GCF_019238085.1 Lagopus leucura | reverse complement strand
TCCTCTCCTCTCCTCTCCTCTCCTCTCCTCTCCTCTCCTCTCCTCTCTTTCCCCAGAGTGACAGAGAAAATTAAGCTAAAACCAGAGAAGAATGCTGAAGCATATCTTGACTGGAGAAGGTTCAAGGTGTTCAGCCCCACCAAGACAATAGGCCTGGAGCATTCACCCTGTGAGGAGAGGCTGCAGGGCTGAGGCTAGCTCAGCCTAGATCAGAGAAAGCTCTGGAAACTTAATAGTATGCTGGTGTCTGCAGGGAGAAGATCAGCAATGCATTCCAGGAGCAGGAGAGGAGTAGAGTCATGATTTGACACAAGAGTTTCTAACTGGATGTGCAGGTGGGGAAAAAAACAAAAACAAAAACAAACAAACAAACAAACAAACAAACAAAAAACCGAAAACCCACTACAAGGCTAAATATCCATAAGAACAAGTGTTTGGAGAGACTATGGGATTTCATTTGGTGTTAATTTTCCAGCTTCAGCTGGAAAAAAAATTCTTGAGCAAATCAGCCTGATCTAATAGATAACTCTACTCTGAACAGGAGGTTCAGAGACTAGACACCTGTCAGACATCTTCACAATGTGAATTGTTCGGTGATTTTGAGAATAGGTACAAGAATTAATAAAGCACACTTTCTTTAATGGGAAAGGTAACTAAACATGCTGGACAGGGCCCTGCCATGGCTCGGCCTTGACTGCAAGTGATCTAAGCATAGTTAATTGTTCATTGTCATTTCTGCTCAAATTCAATTGTAAAAATCACAGAGGAACATGCAAAGTTTCACATAAACATGCCACGCACACAGACTCCTCTGGTGTGGCTTTGAGGCTTAAAATCTGTGCCCTTACATAAATCTCCATGGCACTGAACTTTAAATTCGCACATCAAGCCACTTGTCCCAAAATCTTAGAGCTGTCTGAATCTTTGTCTCTGACCTAGCAACACATTCAGGCTCCTGCTTCAGTTTAAGTTCTTAGCTAATATTTACATGAAATATGTGTGGTTACTACACTTGATCTTGAGTTACAATTAAGGGCTGGCATACTAAATGGTTTCTGGCTTGTAAATACTGATATTCAACACAAGGGGAACATACAGCTTCAGTGTATCAGAACAGCTGCCTTGGGGCACTGTGAAATGCCCAGAATGGGACCTGTAGTGCAGCATTAAAGCCAGTCACTCACTGCAGAGTTCACATTCAAGCAAACTCTTCTGACATCCAAGCTTCTGATGTGTGGTTGTGGTGCACATTGCACTCATGTCTTCCATGGGCATTATGCTGTTCTATTTTTCTCTGAAAGTAAGAAGGTCACTGACTGCAATCAGAAGAGACACAAGTACTGTGAAACTTTGTAGGCTCCATAAGAGCTGTGAACCATGAAGAACGCATGCTGTAATAACCATGACCATTTATCTTTGTTAGTAGCATCAAGAATGTTGTGGAAACTTGTAAGAAATTCCCAACCAGGGCAAAGAACAGCTTTCCTCCCCCACTTTGCATCTTCGTTGCATCTTTTGCAGAACGCAAACTGTTATAAAATAACCCAAGGCTGCCATCATAGCATTGCCAGCACACAGAGCTCTACTTCTTTAGCTCCCATTGCCTTGATACTACGCCTAGTCCCAACTACAATTAAAGAAAGAATTTTCTCACATCTGTGGTTTGGGTGCAGATCTTTAAAATATAAGCTGTTCAAAAACCTGGAAGCCACTAAGAACTTCTCAAAAATTATTTTGTAGTTCTGTAGTTTCCTTAGCTTATTTCAAAACAGAAGGAGATACAGGACACAAGCAAGAGAGTAGCTGACTCAGTTTTTACTTTTGAAATGTCACTAATGGAAATATTGTGAATCAAATAGCCCATGGTATATTTTCCAAGGAGCTCTACCAAATTCCATCAAAAAGGAAATTATCTCCTTTTTTAAAAAAATGGTCCATCTCCAACCTGGAGCATGATCTTCTTTGGAAAAGTAGAAAAAAAGGCATTTCCAAATTATTTTATTAGAGGGGATACATTTGAATGCTTTGGTTTTAAGCAGCCACATGGGAAATGAGCATTTGGTGATATACATCGTGTGTAAATTTAGCTGGGATTTCTGCTGCAGTTTCTGTGCTTTGCATTATCTAATAATTCAGAATGGTAAGAACAGAATCATAGAATTCTGAGAGTTGGAAGCAACCTCTGAAGGCCATCTAGTCCAACATTCCTACAACAAACAGGGACGCCACAGTTAGATCAGGTTTCCCAGGGCCTGATCCAAATCTGCCTTCAGAGTCTCCAGGGACAGGGCATCCACTATATCACTGGCCAACATGTTCCAGTGCCTCACCACCCTCACTATAAAAGATTTTTTTGCTTACGGATAAACTAAATCTACCCTCTGTAAGTTTGAAGCCATTTCCCCTTGTTCTAACACCACAGACACCACTAAAGAGTCTGTCCCCTTCTTTCCTGTAGCTCCCCTTAAGATACTGAAAGGCTGCTACTAGGTCATCTCCCAGCCTTCTCTTCTCCATGCTAAACAGCCCTAGTTCTATCAATCTGTCCTCGTAGGAGAGGTGTTCCATTCCATGGATCATTTTTGTGGCCCTCCTCTGGGCATGTAACTGCACACCTGGACTCCACACCTGGTACTCCAGGTGAGGTCTCACCAGCACAAAGGGGCAGGATGACCTCCCTCACCCTGCTGGACAGGTTTCTTTTGATGTAGCCCAGGGTACAGTTTGTTTTCTGAGCTGTGAGGGCACATTGCTGGCTTGTGCCCACCTTCCCATCAACCAGTACCCTCAGTTCTTTTTTGTCAGGATTGTACTCCATCCTTTCATCCCTCAGCTTATATTGGCAATGGGGGTTGCCTCAACTGAGGTGCAAGATCTTGCGTTTAGATTTGTTAAACCTCATGAGGTACACCTGGGCCCACTGCTCAAGCCTGTCTAGGTCCCTCTGGATGACATCCCATCCCTCTGATGGGATGTGCTCCACATCTTGATGTTATCAGTGAACTTTCTGAGGGTGCACTTAACCCCACTGTCTACATCACTGATGAAACTATCAAAGAGCATCAACCCCAGCACTGACCCATGTGTGACACCACTCATTACCAATCTCCATCCAGACATTGAGACATTGACCGATTGATCACCACTCTCTGGACTTGATCCTGCAGTCAGTTCTTCATCCACTGAACATTATACTCATCAAATCCCTGTCTTTCCAGTTTGGAGATAAGGATGTTGTGAAATACCATGTCAAAGGCTTTACTGAAGTCTGGATGGATGACATTAGGGGCTCTTCCCTTGTCTACTGATTCAGTGAGACCACTATAGAAGGCCGTTAGGTTGGTTAAGCAAGATTTCCCTTGGTGAGGCCATGCTGGTTCTCTTGTGTCACCTCCCTACCCTCCATATGCCTTAGCATATCTTCCAGGAGGATCTGTTCCATGATCTTCCCTGGCACGGAGGTGAGACTGACAGGTCAGTAGTTCCTTTTTACCCTTTTCAAAAACGGGTCTGATGTTACTTTTTTCCCATCACCAGATTGCCACAACTTTCCAAATATCATAGATATTTCCAAATATCATTAAATTATTTCATACCATCAGAAATAAAGAATTCTTGATATGGAAAACACATTTTCTTATTTTTCTACAGAAATCCCATACACATGAGTTTGGTTACTGTCTCTTTTTTAAGCAGTGGGAGTGGGTGCCTATTGCTGTGCTCTGTGCAGTCTTTGAACTATTCAAAGCCTTATGCCTTTCTTCCCAAACCCATATCAACATGTGCTTGGAAAAAATAGTAGCACTGTCATACTCTCAAACACAGCACATGAATCTGCCCCATAGCTCAAAGTAGAAGCAAAGTAGAAGATTTTTCTGGCTGATAAAGATTATCTGCTGTTTCCTGTTCTAGGGACGAAAAATGAGCAAAAATAAAGGTCATCTGTGTTTATATTAACAATACAACAGTTCCACTATGTTTCGTAACAAAGTTGGGTCATTATTTATCCACTTGTCCTTTATATCATCGCTTTGAACTCTCTGGGTTTGCTTATCATGATATTTCTAAAACCTATAAACAGTCAGGGAGAAGCATTTCTAGTTTTCTAAATAGAGCATTAGGTCATTTTATTATCAGGGAAATATAAAGCTGCCCATCTGTTGTTCTTCCACATGTGGAACAGCAGGCTGCCTCCTCCTAACCGTTAATTATTTCAAGGAAGTTGCTACAGCAACTTTGCCATATGGGCCCAGTTTCATTTGAGCTCTTCAGTATACTCTTCTTTGCAGTAATTGGTGAATTACAGCAATGTCTTGTTATGAAAACACACCTATCCACGCAAATTCCAGCTAATGAGCAGTTCTTGATACATTTACCGTAAATGTTTCAGCTTTTCCTAACAGAGAAAAGATAGGGTTTCATTTTCACTTCAGAGCATTAACTCATCTCTCTGTTCAAACTTCAGTTTGCTTCTTTCTTGAGTCCTCTGGAACAGAGGAGATTCCACCATCCCTGGCCCTGGGTATTGTTACCATTGGGTCACTATGCCGCTTCCTGAAACGTGATTTCTCTCTCATTACTTTCATACACTTCGTAATGCAGGAGGGCAGTAAAGGGACAAAAGAAATAATGGTTAACTAGACTTGAAGATCCCAGGTTCCTGTGGTTCATTGAAAGCTTTTTCTTCAACAGAAAAGTTCAGGCCCAAAATAAACAAAAAGTGGTTAAAAGCTCCACTAAGCAGGTGTTATATTTTTGCAAGGCCTAGGAAACTTTGTTAGTCTGTGCAAATGCTAAAATAGTGTCTCTTTTACTTGTTTTATATACCCAAACCATATAACAAAATGCATGAGAATCATTAGAAAATAGCACATGCTGAGTCCTGTCCTGAGGATGTGATGATGAGGCCAAAAATGGGTTCTGGTTGGTTTAGGTTTACTCCATAGTGTGAGGAGTCTCTCCTTGAAAATGGAATTAAAATCTTCCTTTTCTGAAAAAGGAAGGTTGTGCTCATAGATGGACAAAGAGGAGTCAGAATGTGTGATCTACAGTGGGAGTAAGCCCTAGCCAATTACCAGCCTATTCCTCAGCCAGAATAGGCTGTGTTAATTGCTCTGAAGGACATTCTACATTTCAGTTAAAACAACCACATCTGCTTATACTGATGCCTTATCTAGCATGGGGAAAATCCCAAATACAATGCTCATTTACTCCATATGGATTCCCTCATGATTCCACTGAGATACATGTTTTCAGGATTCTATCCAGGATTTTATTACCTGAGACATTATCAAGGAGCAATTTGTAATGAAATAAATTATTGTCTTCCTTAGATCGAGGCTTACTACAGTTAACTGTCGTGTCTCTATGAGTAATTCTCTGAGATAATTTTCAACATGAAGATTAACTCTTCTTTTTATGCCCTGAAGGAGATACATTTCATCTTTTTTTTTCTTTTTTTCTTTTTTAATTCCCATTGACCTATAATTGTCTCTGTGAGCATATACTATATTTAATATGCTTTTTAAAAAAGGGAAGTAGAATCTGCAAATAACTAACAATGGTAGTTCTTATTTTCATGTTTTTCTAGTACTCTACACACTCTTGTGTGTCTGTGCTATGCACACAAATAGCTCATAGGTCAGTATAAAGGCAAGATGACTTTTCAGGTTTGTGGTACTATTAAGCATATTCCTTTCTGGAGCATAATGGCCCTATAAGCAAAGCCTACATATTCAGTATAACATCATGGATGATCCGCAGAAGTGTCCTACACTCATATCATTGTTATTTCTTGATCTGGATGCTGCTGCAAACACATTTAATCTCTCTCACTTCTTTTTCTGTTCCTTTCACTGAATTGTTATCTTTCATCCAAAAAGCTTGCAACATGATAAGAAAGTCCCATATCCTCAATCTTAATTCTATCTTATTTACATGTAAGTATGTTGTGCTTATTCCATCCACTGTGATTACCTAATTTAATAATTAAAATTTATTCCCATTAACTTTACTGTGCTTTATAAAGGTGAAGTTTTCTCTTGAATATGGAGCAGGCCACTCTTGCTAAATGAATCTATGGACAGAAAAGCCTAAAAATACTCACCAAGGGTTTCCATAAGCACAGGCCTGTATCTCACTCCTCTGTCTTCTTTAGATCCTCAATGTGTAGGTCTTTATCATCACCAACATTATTTCCAGGGATGGCAGAACTGCTCAAGATAGGCAGAGATTTTCCAGCATGTACATTTCTGCCTGTGAATCTTCTATAGGTATTATATGAAACACATACAAAGTACATAACAAAATAATACCAAATAATAAAGCAGCAATAAAATAAATTAGAATGAGGGTGAGTTAGGCTCTAGGAGGGAAGCAAAAGGCTATAAAACAGGAGGGAAAGAATGAAGGTCACCTGTTTTCTATCAGAAATCTAATTTAGAGCTCCAAATCCATTCCCACAAGGACAGAAAGATGTATGTGACACATGAGGAAATAAACTCTCCAGGATGTGCCTTGGGAGTGCTCTAGTACAGAGGCATTTTGGAAAGAGGTGATAATGGTCTTAAAGGGCAGTGATGAGATTGTGGAACACTTTTGTGTGGATTCTGGAGGAAAAAAAAAGAAAAAAAAAAAAAGATATATCTGAGTACCACCTAAAAACAAAAGCTCCTGGAAAATACAAGCAACTGGGCTGGGCTAGTTACCGACAATCAGAAAATGGAAAGTCATTTTCCTATTTATTTCTTCTAAAAACAACATCTTTTGTAATACGGCTTCTGTTCAAGGCATAAAGAAAAATATCTTCATTTTTGACACTTTCTTATGTGCACCCTTTACAATCCTGATCTACAAAATCAAGAACCTAAAATATCCTGATATTAAAATAAAGAAAATCGTGAATGTCTAAATTTCAAAATATTGAACCTGCTTATCAGTCACTAAGATGTGGCTCATTATTATGCATTGATCCATAATGTTATTTCCACATTTACTAATCCATCAAAGCTTAGGAAATGCTTGTCTGTCTAAAAGACAGAAACAGCTGACAGTAAACTTAAGTTGCAACTTCTGACTGTGGTAATGTAAATTATATAAATTACGGGAAAATTGTAAAAAGTTAGCACTAGAGTCCATTATCAGCTCTAATGGACATAGCATAGACAAGTGTCCTTTTGCAGTTGACCTTTAGGTGTTGGTTAGCATTACCTAGCAGGGGTGATATCATTTGTCTTACTGGAAGTATGGCCTGATCTCTGTCAAGCAATGTAGCAACCAAATTCCTCTGAAATCCATACTTTGTACTCTAATACTATTCAACATCTTGCAGTAACAACTTTGTGAAAACTTGTTGAATGGTAGGTTTTCAAAGACACTTCTTTATTTAGGTCGATAGCTGGGGTCTCTCCTTTGTATTAAGTTCTGTTTCAAGGGCTCACAGGACCTTGAAGGCTGTGAACTATGAACTATCTCCATACTGTTGATCACTAAGGTCTACTGCAAGGCTCATCTTTTTTTCTTTTTTCTTTTTTTCTTTTTTTCTTTTTTTTTTTTTTTTGCCAAGGTTGCTTAAAAAATAGACGGAGTGTTTAAATTAAAATGAGCAACATGCGTGCTTCTGGCCCACAGTTGTTTTCTTTTTCTGCAATGCTTAGTGATTTCCTATTATCTTTATAGGAAGGGTGCCGCTCATGACTACTTTTCCAGTTTTGTCTAACATGTTGATCTGGTTAGCTGTCATCCTTGTAATATGGTGAATCTTAAGGATATTCTAAGGATAATCTTGCCTTATACCCAGTTTGTGTTTGCTGCTTAATGCTGGAAAACTTGACATGGGAAACTAGAGATCCAAAATTCTGCTGAGCTATTTAAGGAGGTAAGAAAAATCTTGAACAGACAGTTTTCTTACACCGGTGTAGCATCATTCTATAATCTCCAGAGTATCACAGTTTATTATGTCCATTGGAGTCCTTCTTGATGTGAGCTGTTTCTTTCTCTACTGAACTGCAACTCAGTCCTGGAAGTTCACAGCAAACAACAATGGGGCTCTAGGAGGTACAGCAGTGGTGTTGTTGAGATCTGCCTCCTGGCGTATTGCCAGAGTCTGACCAGAAGAATCTGTCATTTGCAAAGTATTTGGCTCTTCCATTAACTACATCTTTTCTGCACGTTAGCAGTTCCAAGGAGGCTTAATCAAAGCACTGAAAATTACTGAAAAGTCCAGAAGAAATCTACAACACTGACTATTCAGTTGGTATTTTGAATCATGTTCAAAAACTAAAGTTCACTCCACAATGGATCTGAATTGGTGCACAAGCTATGTCCACTTCTTTCTTTTCCTTGGTGGAAGCCAACAATTAATCATGGCACAAGAGGTAAATGAGTGGAGGATGTCAGTGTAAACTATGCTGGTGAACTGGTAAACATTCCTGGTATTGTTGCAAATAACCAACACAAGTGTAAGGAATGGAAGTTTAGCTTTAGGCCTGTGTGTTTACCATTATGAGTTTAAACTGTTTATAAGAGAAAGAGTACTTTAAATGTTCCTGAGTAGATGGGCAAAACCACATGGCTACTTAGGATTTAACTGAGATAAAATGTTTGCCTTAAAATTCAGAGAAATGTGGTCACTTTTCAGCCGTAGTTTGTTAAAGCATTGCTGTTGATATTGTGCTGTGACGCCAGCCCAAAACATTTATGATTAACTCCAGCGATGAGGTGTATAGGAAGGTGGGAGTCAACATCTGGACTCTTCCTTATCACTGTGTCCTCAGATAGAACTAATTCAGGGTTGTAATAACACAATGTAAAAACACATAAGATAACACTGTAAAAAGCCCTGTACCTGCTGTTTTGATTGGAGTAATTAATGTGCAGGCTAGTATGGTTTTCAATAAAATTCCAGGATGTGTGGCTGTCAGTGAAGATGCGGATGATCAATAAAACATTGACTGGTGTTTTCTACCAGTTAGGCCACCAACTAAGAGCTTGGGAGAACTGGATGTTCTTCCCTTGCAGGATGTGAACTGGGCATCTCACTTCAGTTTACACAGAGGCCTGATCTGTCTGTTGCCTTCAGCGCCAGGGATCTTGGAGTCTGTGGCTCAAAGCCTCCCTGTGTGAGAGGGGTAAAATCACCTTTGTCCACCATCAAGGGGCTCTATAAGACAATAGCAAAATGTTCTTGCTGAAATTGTTTTCTTTCCAGTTAAAGTTGTTTCATCCTTTGGAAAAAAAATAGAAGCAGAAGAGAGATTGGCTCTCTAACTGGGTCATAGATTGCTGGGGTGGAACAGTGACACCCTTGGTTTCATCCACTGTTCCAAGGCCTTTTTAAACATCCTGTGAGGCTTGGCGCCCTGACTCATGATCTGTAAACATGTGACATTGGCAAGTAAGAAACTGAGCTATCCCCACCAGTACAGGTGGGGAGGATTTCAGAAAGCGAAAGACTCTTACCTTGGTGAGAGGACTCTCTGTTGTTCTGGTCAAACTCAATGCAGAGGCAGTTCACCTGGGAAAACATGGGAAAACAACCCCGGTTTTCCCATAGAGATGATACCTCTGCAGTATCTTGTTATTTCCTTTATTAATATCTGTTATTGATGGGTTTTTGTCAGTGTGGTACCAAGAGGGCTTCCTGACCATAATGGAGAATATACAGTACTGAGCTGATGACAAATGGTGCATCTCAAGGAAACTAATTTAAGCAGGAAAGACAAAGCATGAAATGAAAGATAAGCATACTTAATCCATATTTTTGTTTTTGCCATTAAACTATATATTTTCTAGGCATTTGGCTCTGCTTACCACAAACTGTGCCACCCAAAAGAGAGCATGTCAGTTTTTATAGACTTCCTCTGCAGATTAGTTTCACCTCATTCATACTGCCCTGAAGTTATGTCTTAGCAACTAGTGTGGTGTTGTGCTCTTGCTATATCTGTGGCCTTAGTCATCTGAGATCTTTCCCAGTCCTATTGCCAAAGGGACTGTACTCTTCAGTCTTCACTGGGCTTATACTCTCTTTGTCCCTGTGAGGAAGAATACTACTTCAGACTCACCTTAGAGAGCTCTGCTCCCAAATTTTGACTACCATCCACTGAATACCCTCAGTGTTGCAAGTGCTCTATTTCTGAAGCTATACATGAGACAACCTGTTCCATGTCATGGAACCACTCCTGTGGAAAGTGTAATGAGGCAAAAGTACTTGGTGAGCTGGAGGGGAAATATGCCTTCAGTGTAAAGGATATGATATAGATAGAACATCTGCCAAGTTCCTTGAGGATTTCCTCTCAGATGTAGAGAGCCTGCCAAATAAGGATTTTCAGGATAACCGAAGGCTTGCTATAGGAGTACTATCTTGGATGGAAAATACGGATTAATGTTGTGGGATAAATATTCTTTGGTACTTCTCTAGTCTTGCTAAATTATTTTCATATTGAAGTAACCTTCTGAAATAACAACACATGGCTTGCTGTTTTGCTTGAGTAGATTTTACCTTTTAGGTCTCTAAAAAGTCCAGCCCAGCCAAGGTGCTTTAAGACAGGGTGTTTTCAAACTGCTCTAAATGTGGGGGATATTTCATTTGCAGTGCTTGGTTTAGCTAGTGAGCTGGTGAGGAAGAATGTTGAGTGCAACTGTTCGTAAATACATAGTTAACATCTGCCTTGAATACAAATGGGTCATGCAGGCCTGTAGCCCACTGATTGTACCCAGGACAATTGAAGTACATTTGCAAGGTAAAGATAATTCATTACAAGCTGACAGGCTCAGTTAGCAGGATTACAGTATGATTCTTTATACAGCAAAAGGCCAAGTTAATAATCTCTGGTATACAGGATACCTGCATGCATCTAATGGCCTTTGCTCCTTTCTGGAAGGAACGGTAGTTTATTATTTGCTAACTCCAGAAATGAAACTACTAAGAAGTTGAGTTTTTTTGTGGGTTGTTTTGTTTTGTTTTGTTTTGTTTTGTTTTTAATTTTCCCCTGCAGAATTGGCCTGATATTATTTCCCTCCTCTCAAATAGGAAGAATAGGAAAAAAAAACCTCTCTGACCACCAATTTACACATTCTGTGATGTCAATGAAAAACATCTTCTGATTTATACGTACATATTTCTTATGCCAATGCATATTAATTTATGTATGTAATTGCGTATATATGCATATACACAAATGCATACTTACAGACAAATATATATATATACACACACATCTGTATCTACACCACTGCCCTGATACCCATCATAGACGCTCTATAAAAGAAATAACTTGCTGGATTCCTTTACTGATATTCATCTTGTAACAATGGTCTTTGACACAGTACGATGGTAGATAAGCAGAAGATAATATTATTTTGGCTTCTTGGTTTGTGAATGAGCAACTGCATTGGTCTTGTGCTCTTCATGAGGAGATTTTGCTGGTGAGTTTTCTACATTGTGGTAGTAGTCCTCCCAATTAAGCCTATAAAAAGCTTCATCAGCAATGTTGAATAGAAACTGTAGGTGAGCCTGTTCCAAGAGTGGCCAAAAGGAGCCTGAGTGTGTTTCAGACTATAGTGATAGTAAGAAATCAGAAGAGCATCTGGAATATTTTCTAAAGGAATGGTCGTGTAAAATATTTTTTAATACAATCTGGCGATAAGGCATAAACCCCATAGAGGATATATATATCAGGCCTGTCAGCCTGAGACTGGTGGATTTCTATAATGTAATCACTCCACATTCTTGCCTCAGTAACAAAGAATGACTCAGCACAGCTTCTCTCAAAATTTGTGTTGCATGTGAGAAGCCTCATAATACGGCCTTCAGTTTCCTAGCATTGAACATGCATCTACAAACACTAAAACGTAGCAGACAACATTTCAAAATATGAGTCCATACTTGGACACCTGGGTCCCCATTCTGGAAGTCATTAAACATTTTCTAACTTGTCTTGCACTAACTCAGTGCTCAGAGTTCAGCACATGTGTGCGTAAGTGCTTTGCTGAATCAATTAGTAACCACTTATATCCTCAGTATAGCCTCTCATCTCAGTTCCTGTCCAGGTTAATCATATTTACAAAGTTCATCAGAAATATAAAGCCACTCATGGGTCAAACATGCATGAATAATCAAATACATTAAAATATGAAGTGCAGTTGTGGAAATCATGTTGTGCCAGCAGACATTCTGTTCAGAGTTGTTAGCACTCTTGGAATAAGTTACTCATTGTAACTTATTCACTCATTTGTTATAAACAATTAGTTGTTACCAGAAATCGTTGACTATTCTGCTAAGTAAAACAGATATAAACTGAGAATGGGAAGGAATTTGGTAAATGGAATATACTTGGGTTTTACTAAGGCACTGTTTTGGAATCATCCAGAATTGTAACTGAATATTTTTACAAGACTGTATTAAATGCTAGACATCAACAACAAAGTGCTGAATGGAATTCATAGACAAAACCTCTGATCTTCACCCACTGTTTGCAGCCTTGTTTACCTGCTCTGCAGAATAGCGAGCACATGAACAGAAAGGGTTGGAAGGACTTAGCCAAATAGATACGGATCAGTACTTACATTGGTAGGTCATAAGAGAGACTAAAAAGCACTAAAACGAGGTTCATATATATCAGCTTCATGTCCAAGGGGAGAATTTATTCAAATGGCTGTTTAGGTAAAAGTCTAGAGTGGACAGAAGACATCAAACTAAAGAGAAATATGTTGTGATCAAACTGTAAAATACTGATTGATTTAAGTATCTGCTTCCTAAAGTTAGGTTGTAATGGATCATTTTTATATCCTGAGTGGGTTCATACCCCCAACTGTTAGGAGGTTCCCCTGTTTCAGAAAATAATATAATACCCTGGAAAGGAGATTTAAAAAAAAATAAGGGAGAGAGAGAGAGAGAGAGAGAGAGGGGTTTATGATCTGTAGGAATAAATGATAAATAGTACAGAATGGCTTCATTGAAGATATGATGCATCGATCACACTCAGCTCTACAGACGTCACCCAGCACAGCTTGGTTGATCTACATCCCCTTCCTTACTGGTCCATTATTAGGTAGAGACCTTAATAACTAAATTGAAATGAGTCAGTAACCTGTCTTTGTAGGATAAATGTTGTCAAAATTAAGCCATTCTTTGCCTTGTTTCTGGGCTGTTTCTCTGTAATATCTATGCAAAATAAAACGAACAACAGAGAAACACAGGACACACCCAAGACTTGAATGAAACAAAAAGGGGACTCAGTCCCATTTTTCAGAGCATAAGGATAGGTCTAAATACGGGAATTTTGGTCACATGAAATATCTATGGAGGTCTGGAAAGAATCTGTGCAGTGTAAAGGGCTGGGAACAGAACCTTGGCAGAGGACAAGACCATGCAACAGTTGTTATTGGAGAAACCTGCTTCTGTTTCATGTGCTTTTGCCTACCCATGTGAGCTGTGAGCATGTACAAAAAATATTTATTCTGACCTGAGAATGAAACTAAATCCTCCCTGTATTGCAAGATACTTTAAGCTTAGATTCTCAAATATATTTGTCACTGGAAGTTAAGTGTCTAAACATATTACTCGGTATGGACCTTACACTCTGGATCAGAAATACTCTTAACTTTCTGTTTCAAGTTGCTGCTTCTTTTGAGCTAGCTACGCAGGTGTAGGTGCCAGCATCACCCCAGTGGAAGTTGCCACCTGTGCAATTCTGCTGGCAGAGTAGTTCCCAACTATGCTGTAGGGAGAAGAAACTGGCACACAGCAAGGCAAACACAAGCCCAGTAGTTTAGGAGTGTAAACTAACTTGCCTGGGGTGGTAATGAGAATCTGAAGGATGATAACATCATCAGCTGGCTTAGCTCAGTGCAGCATCAAAATCAAAGTCTATAGCTGTAGGGTATGGCGCCAGCACCAGCACACTTACTGTAACAACTCTTCTGCACCTGGGCTTTAAGTTCCAAAATGGAAAACTGTACAAGCAAGATTCAGAGCCCTAAAAATGATGAAGGAGAATCAAAAAATAAAGTCATTTAATCTAACAACAGCTACAAAAGGATAAACAAAAAGAAAATTCACTTAAGATTGAGGAGAGCCTTCTGTTATTTCAGCTTCATTTATTCTGAGTGTGTGGGTTTTTTTGTTGTGTTTTTGTTTTTGTTTTTGTTTTTGTTTTTTCTTAATCATTCCTTCTGCATAAAAAAGTGTACCTGTGACTTTAGATCAATACATCAACAAAAGTCATGGTGATTTTCAATTTCATCCCCGCACCTCCAATGTTTGTATTTGATTTCTTGCTTATTTTGAAGCTTTGTTAAATCTAAACTAAAAGGATAATTGTCCTTATTTTCCTCCAATTTTGGAGATGAGAGATGGGATTTTCAAGACTTGCCATTATGTAATAAATGCATGTTGATCACAGATAAAACACCTTTTTCTCTGAAAGTCAGGCAAAACAACTCATTCTGAAATTTCTAGTAACGTGTTATGAAAATAAAATGCAGTCAGAAAAAAAAAAAAGTGTAAAAACATGTAGTATTTTCATACTAGCAGTAATGATTAACTACATCCTAAAATTTTCTGAATTGTATCTATCCCCTAAAATCTGTTAAACTGTAGCTTCAAACAAGTTTTATCTTTTACCTCAGTAGTCTCTCTTTCAGTTGTCATATCTCAGTGGGCTTGGGTCTAAACAGAGATCTTCCCCTCAAAAATCACAGAAAATTATGTCTCTCCATTGTCAAAATGAGTCAAAAATGATGAGTTTTTTCCACATTCATGCTTTGAAAGTAGCTGATATTTTCCCAACAGCTGACTTCCCACATCCAGCCCTGTTACTCTGAGAGCTCATGTATTCCATCCTGATGGCAAAGGCAGCCATCAGCATGGACTAAGTGGCAGTTTTGTTCACAGGCAAGGGTCAGTTCCACACACTCGTGTTCTCCTGCAGCTGCACAGGTTCCTTCACAATCTGCCCCACAGCACACTGACAGAGCAATGCTCCAAAGATGCCTGGCACAATGGCAGCCTGGAGAGGTGTGTTGGCTCCTTGGTTTGTGAACCCAGTGTTCTGCTCTATGGAAAGCTAAAAGCCTGATATATCATTATCTATTGAGCTTCAGTACACAACTATCTGAGACAGTGTGACTCATCAATGGCGTCTGCTGACTTCAGCCAAAATCTTCTTTGGTGTCCTTTTAGTTAAGAAAGCAATTTCTAATCTTGAAGACTGATTTAATTGCTTGACAACATTATACTGATATTTTTTTCTGCCATCGTGCTAATATTTGTTGCTGTGATGGTCCTGCAGTGTAAACATCGGAGCTTAGAGCAGATACTAAGTTACGATGCAGTGTAATAAATCTGGCTCAATACCAATTCAGCCTCTGATACATACAAATTTTCCTGAGTAACATCTCAGTAAAAAACTGTTTGGCTTTTCTTCCACACTTTCATTTCATGTTTTGTTAGAATCCAAGCCCTGAAATAGCATAGCTTATAAGAATAATGCATGAATCCCGGAGATAAATGGTGAATAGACCCGATTCTGATTTATTCTAAGCAGCCTGACTCATAGGTTCCTTATCTGTAGCAGCTCTGTTACTCTTCCAGCTGTCCACCCTGCTTCTCTGCAAGACAATGCTGCTCCCATGATGGAGTAAGAGAAGCAAACATGCCTACACCACAGCCCAGTGTGTTACTCCAGAATGGTAATCAGCTGTGGTTGGAAAGGCAGAGGATGGTTACACCTCAGTTTATTGCAAATGGAACCACAATTGCTCAGGATTCAAAGCTCTCGTTGGCCCATCTTTTCACAAAGGTGGTGTGAAATGGCCTTAAAGTCTTTATATTAATACAGGAACAGTGCTACCATGCTCTATTGCAGAGGAAATTCCAAATCCATTTAGAAACACACTCAACTTTGTAGATCCACAAAGAAAACCAGTTGCACTGCGACTGCATCGGCACCTGGTGTGAGACTAACTCAGGAATCTAAAGGAAAACTGAAGACTCTTAGAGTATTTCTAAATTACATGATAAAGTGGACTCACATGTACTTTCTTTAAAAGTTGCCACATATAGTGAATTTCCTCCCTTCCATTTTGAACAAAAACTGAAAATCAATTTTCCACAGATTTGCTGTTCTTTCAAGGTGCATTTGAAAATGCTGCACTGGTTTCCCTGGAGCCTCTTGAAGCTTTTATAACGTCTACCAGCTTGATGTCAGTAGGAAATGTATACGGCTCTCTTTTTACAAAAGTAGTTGACTACTCCAAGTAGATAATCAATTGGACAGCTGACTTAGCAGTCAATTGACCACTCCAGTATTCAATTTGATTGATGATTTTCCCCTTCTTTCCTGGTGAAGTGAAGCATACAAGTGTCTCCTTTGTTGTTCTGGAAACACTGAGATCTGATGTAGCCTTTTATTTAGGTGATTTCACCTTTAGGCAGGAAAAAAAAAGGCCTTTTGCAGTCAATGTATGTAGATCAAAGCTAACAGCAGATTAAGAGTTCATAAAGTGGAAAACTGAATAAAAGCTGGAGGATAGATGACTGTGAGTTGGGTTGAGCTCTCATTCTTGCAGTCAGACAGATCCATCCACATTCTTTCCTGTCCTTACATATATCTGTCCATATAGATGTCAAATAGGAAACGAAGTTTCAAGGGAAAGCCAGAGACTGATTCATTAAGTTTGGGTGATCCTCTGTGACTGAAAACAGTGGCTGAGTACATTGGTTTTGGCAGCTGCAGAAGGGTTAAATACACCTAAGACAGGCTGCATTAATCTTAGTCTTTGCCAAAATCACCTTCTGAAGACAACGTAATTATATCCCCTTACACGTCACAGTCATTTTAGAAAATGTGGCTGAAGACTCTGGATTCTTTGTGCACCTCAAAAATGTATCTAGAAGAAAACCAGCTTACTGTTTGGTTAGCACTGAGCTGTAGTAGACATATATAAAAAGTACTGCAGTCCCTCTATATGAAGAACAGGCAGGTTCTCATTTTATGCAATTTCTCTTCAAGTTGTTGCAGGAGTGCTAAGTAGTTGTAAATACAATCTGTAGGCAATTTGAAGATATAATATGCTGCCAGAGTGACATAAAAGGGACTCTTAGAGGAATAAGGGACTGCCTTAAGAGTTTATTACTGTCCATATGGCAGCAATGTTGTCAAATGATTATAAATTATACTGAGCTGCAGTTCTCACAGGGCGAAGGCAACAGCATCCAGAAATAAGCTTGATGAAGTCCAGGTGACATGATCTGAGTCTCACAAGAGACCATATTCCTGTCCTGTGTGGTTTCTAGCAGGTGTGGTCACTGAATGGCTCAAGCACGTTCCTGATGTCTTGATTTCTTTGTTGAGATACATGCACTGAGGACCTCCTATCACATTGCAGTAGTGGAAAGAAAGGATGGGGTCTATTCACTGATGCGCAGTTTAGCAAGAGAGACGATGTGTTCAAACTGAAGGTCCTCTTCTACACATTGACAGCAGGTCTGCTTTCACTTTGATTTGCTTTATGGTGGTATCAGTCCCACAAAACCCAAATGGCACTGTTTTTATGCAGCACTCAATAATTATTACACCTAGTTTTCACTCCAAAAGCCATGGTGAAGTGGAAGAGGTATTTACCTCTTTCAGAGATACAAATTACTTATAAAGAGCTTTGAGGTCTAGAGTGGAAAACAAAACAAAACAAAACCAACACTACTAATTGCAGAAATTTTTCTTCATAAGCACTCATAAATATTTAGATACTGAGAAAGTTCAACATTATTCCCAATCAAAGCTGTTGACAATTCTCCCAGTAAGGCAGATGAGTAGGAACTTACCCACTATTTCTGGTGGAGATAGTTGGCAGGCTCTGGCTAGGGCTTGGAAGGGGCAGTTCCTTCAAGCTTTGGGAAGAAAATGCATACCCCTTCCAGTGAAAGTAGACCTCCATACTAGGCCATAACCATTTGCCTGTTGATCCTTGGGGAACAAGGATACTGCCCTTTTCAAACAAATCAGATGACAGTTGGAGCCTCTGATGGCAGGAAAAAGAATTCATTTTATTTCACTTTATTTTATTTTATTTTATTTTATTTTATTTTATTTTATTTTATTTTTCAACTCTATTTCATTTCATTTTTTCATTTCATTTTCATTTTTTCATTTTTCCCTTTTTAAGGGAGAGAGTAGGAAGAAGTGATTGAAAGTGAAGACTGGGAACAGCTGGCTTTTCTTTTGGATCACAACACTATCCAAACTGTTTGCAATCTCAGGTCTGTAAAGCTAACAAATTTAAAGTCACTAAATCCACCGTATACTTTAGGTTTCGTTTGACGCCCACGTGCTGAAACTACCTCCCTTGCATCTGCTAATACAGAGTGATCCTCACTGGAGTGCAGTATCACTGTTATGCTGCCTGTCTGAACATGCTGATGTTCACTGCTGGGAAACTTTCCTGGAGCTCTGAGCAGCGTCAGCACAATGACAAGTGGGACTCCCTCTCCCACCAGCTTGTGCAGGAGTGAAGTCAACTGCATGTCCCTTCTACTTGTTTCTGTAGCAAAGTTCTTGTCTTTCTAAGAAACAGACAAAGCAGGGAGAGGTGTGTGGAAGAGAAAGCAGGCAGTAGATCTACCTGTTTCCATAAACCCTCATATAGCTGCTTGCAGTCAACTTAATCTTTGCCTTAGGTGAAAGGAAATCCAGGAGAAGCAAAAGTTTCACAGTAGAAAATATCAGTGGGGTGCATATGTGACTGTCACTCCTCCAGCTGCACTCTCTCACTCAGATTGTTAGTTAAAATAAAGAAACATGAATACAGACCATTACAATTAAATACATTAAAAAAAAAATAATAATACTTGTAACAGGTTACCACTATAACCCCAGATACCTAGGCGTTCAACTGCTTTCAAATGTCTTGAATTCTCCAGTGCAACTTTCTTAATCTGTTTATTTTATTTTTATATAACTGTTAATGACAGCTCTCAAACCTGTGCTGTTGTGTTCTAGGATTTAGAAAACTGTAGACAAAAGCATTCCCCAGCTTTACTGAATTTGAGATATGCTACCAATGCTGATGTTATAAAGAGCAGTGCTTTCCAGGCCAGATCTCAAATTCACAGCCTGAAAGAGAAGACACTGCAGAGGAGTTTCAACAATTGCGTAGTCAGGGAAGTAGGCTACTGATAAAGTGGGCTTTAGGATGGCCTCGTCTATTTCTTGGCTTGCTTATTCTTTTTGATGTCTTTCATAACACCTCTTAATAAAAGGAAAAAGGAGTTCAAGCAGCAGCATGGAAAAGCTGTCCCTTGGGAATTTTCAACACTCAAGGAGCTCAGATCTGTTGTTCTTAGGTTTAATTTGTGAAGCTGTCAGTCCCCATTCTGTAACAACTTCCAGCTTGAAAAGAAATCCTCTCATAGAGAAAGAAAAGCTATGTGGCTTTCTGAACTCTTTGGTTACCACTTCCAATCACTGGCAGCTCAGCAGGGCATCAATGTTAAAAGAGCTCCTTACCTCTCTGAAGTGGTTCCTTTTGGTGTAACTAATATGAGGATGTGGTCTCGGAAGAGGTACCAGGTGTCTGATACGAACATGGCTAGAGGAAACTGATGCTTTTCCATTTGATTATTTTTTCCAACATCACCTGTAAGTCAGCCAAGAGTTGTTTATATAGCCACTGCTTTTTACACACTTCGTTAGTTTCAGTTTGGGCATTTATTTTTCGATCCTTAGCACTTAGCCCAACAACACAGTTTTTACTCATGTTCCAGCAAGGGGCTAAAATCTAAACACTTTTTTTTTTCTATGACATCAACTATGGCAGCAATCAGATAGTTACTCAGTTTTGTTGACAACTAACTGTACAAGATGGTCACTTCAAAATAATTTGCTTTTCCTTTACCTTCTTCAGGGGTAAAGGGGAGATATCTGCCTGAACAGTGCATGCTACCCAAGAAAGAGACCTCCAAATGTTACATGCAGAGGCCTGCCAGGAGCAGGGCTTAGAGATGGCACTAGAAGCTGAGAAGGGTGATGGGGTATGCAACACTTCTCATTCCCTTTTCCTCTCCCAGTGTAATGCTCTCCCTGCATGTTTGTGAAAAGTGACAGACTTAGATGCTACTCTTGCCCCCTTCTGCCTCATTCCATCACCAGCCTATTTACACAAATTACTTAGGAAGGATGAGGTTACCTTTCTGTATAGATAGAGGAAAGGCCCTTCAAAATTATTTGACCAGTTGCTATGGTGCTTACTATTAAGGACACGGGAGAAAAAAGGTACTGATGACCTCCTACAGAATTGTCTGATAATTCCTCACCATCTTCAAGCCACATTCATCTGTATTCTTTCCCCTCCCTTTCTCTAGACTCCCTTCAGTAGTATTTATGCCTCCCATTTTCAGCTACGCTCTTTATTCAAAGCCCCATTTCTTTCTTTGTTGCCTTTTTTTACACTCAATAGCTTGTGTTTTTTTCTCCCATACACCTTACTGATACATTTCCCAGTAGTACAGATGGGAAGCTGCTCCACTTTGTCGAATCTTACTGTCTTCATTACTCAGCTAGCTGGACAATTTTGGAGCTTTTAAAAGTCATGTAGACTTCTGATGAGGTTTTGCTTCTCACTCTTGTAAGCACAAGCAAATTTGTCCACCAATCATAAATGACAGGTAACTTTCACAAGTGCAAGTATTCATGCATTGCATGTTTTCAAACTCAACAGGAAACTAAAGAAGTTTTTTGTTTTTTGTTTTTTTTTTTTAATTAGATGGCACTAGAATGTCATGCAGTGCTCTTTATCAAAACTTAGCAAAGCAGTATGTCTTTATCATTGAACGGAAACAATTCATCCATTGTTTCAAATAAAAAAAGAAATGACAGTGAAAACAAGACTAGTTTAAACATGAACTAAAACAAAACAAAAAAAAAAAAAAGAAAGAAAGAAATTTCAGAAATGTTTAACAAAATAAAACTTTGCTGTTAACCCAATAGTACCTGCAAAAGTCTGAATGAGTCAGTAAAAAATGAATTCATAAATGCTTCCATTAAAAGTAGATCTTTTGATTTTGTGTTCACAAAATGCTTTTAATAACTACATATTTTAAATGTTGGTGAAAATACTTAGTTTTACTATTGCTGAATGCTAATTATCTTTTCAAGCACAATTCTCCTATAGTAAAAAATATTTTACAATTACATGTATAATTGGCTGCTATTCAACACTTTCAGATTATTCAGTATACTGAGAGGCACAATTCACAATATCAAAGAATCACAGATTTGTTGAGACTGGAAGGGATCTCTGGAGGCCACCTTATTTAGCCTCCTTGGTCAAGCAGAAACACCTGGAGCAGATTGATTAGGACCCTATCCAAGGATGGAGACTCCACGGCCTCTCCCAGCAAACTGTTTCAGTGCTTCATCATCCTGGCAATAAAAAGGCATTCTCTGATATTCAGATCCTTTTTCTGGCATTCAGAATCCTTCAGATCCTAAAGCACATTCTGTGCTTCATTTTGTTCCTGTGGCTTCTTGTCTGGTCACTGGGCATCAATAAAAGAGTTTGATGCTTTTTTCTTTGCACTCTCCCTTCAGACATTTATACACTAAGATTTGTCCCCCAGACCTTTGTCTTCAAGCAGAGCATGCTTTTCCCAGGCCCATCGTCAGCTCTGTGACCCTCCACTGGAGTCTCTCCAGTATGTCCATGCCTCTTTTGTAATAGGGAGCCTAGACCTAGGCAAGGTACTCCAGGTGTGGCTTCAGCATTGCCGAGAAGAGGGATCACTGCCTTTGACCTGCTGGCAAGATCTTCCTCAAGCAGCTGAAGATACTGTTGGCCTTTACAGAGAGGACACACTGGTCACTCATCTTTTACTTGATGTCTACTAGAAGGTCCTTTTCTGCTGAGCTGCTTTCCAACTGTGTTGCCCTTGGCATGTCCCGGTGCCTTGCATTGATACTCCTCAGGTTCAGGAGTTTGAGCTTAGTTTCATTCAGTTTTGTGAGCTTCCTGTAAGCCCATTTCTACTGAGGTCACTCTGGATTGCAGCATGACCATCCAAGTTTTTTTTATTACCCATTATTCTCAGTTTCCATGGTCATCAGAGTTGCTGGATTCAGACTTTTTGCCATTCCCCAGTTCGTTAATGAAGATACTGAACAGCCCTCAAGCCAGTATGGACACCTGGGATGCACTGCTAGTTATTGGCCTCCATTGCTGATCACTACCCTCTGACTTGTCTGTTCAAGCCAGTTTTCAATCCACCTCACTGTCTGCTCTACCAGCCTATACATTGACGTCTTGTTTATGAGGATCTTAGGAAAGAGTGGCAGCATAGGAAGTTCTGCACAAATGTGTGCAAGAACTTCTTTACAGTGAGGTGACGGAGCACTGGAACAGGCTGCACAGGGAGGTTTGGAGTCTCCTTCTCTGGAGATGTTCAAGACCTGCCTGGATGCCTACCTGTGCAACCTGCTGTAGGGAACCTGCTTTGGCAGGGGGTTGGACTCAATGATCTCTGGAGGTCCCTTCCAACCCCTACAATTCTTTGATTCTGTGATTCTGTAATACCTTACTGAAGTCCAGGCAGAGAGTGTGCTCTTATACTTGACCAGTTATTTCATTATAGGTGTTTTTCAAGTTAGTCAAACATGATCTGATAATATTCTTGTGGCATCCAAAAGTTTAAGGAAAGACAGGAGTTTACGGGGAAGTCTGCAAGTAGTCATCTTTGGACAATAGGCTGAAAAATATTTTCAAGTTTGGTGCAATTAAAACATGCAGGAAATCATCGTAGCTTTCTTGATAAACACTGATAGAAGAGCTCACTTTCTGTTTCACTGCAGTTTCATATACTGCAGCAGAGAACAGTCAGATGTTTGTCTGTGGGGTACCTTCACTTTTCCTGTGTTTTCACTCACTGTCTGGAGGGAGAACAGCAAAGAATATGGCTGTGCCATTGAAAGCTCTGTGGACAGATTATTCTCTGCACATTTTATCACCCACATGACATCCTGTCCACAGAAAAGGGAGAATCCCATCTAAACATCATCATTCACTTATGTGGCTTCATTGTATGCTTGGTGTGCTTATACTCTTAACTAGTCTGGGCTTTCTGCGCATAAAAGGGAAGTAAAAAAGTGATGCTAATTCTGAGAAACCACCAAACTGAGATGTCATAGGTACTAACACAGGCTTTTGGTTCTCATGAATTTTCAATTATTAATAAAACTGCCTGCTCTCCACGACCTATCTTAGCTGTCTGCTGGCTAAATAAATGCAGCAATTATTCATATCAGGGAAAACGTAGCTGGTATGAATGCTTGTTTCTCCAACAGATTTTATACAGCTAGCTTTATGTCTGGTTTAAAGGTTTCTCTGTGACCTTTCTGAATCAGTGACTTATACTTAGGCTCATGGTAATAATATGTACAGCCTTAGTAATGCACCCCAGGGTTTAGCATGTCAATCCAAGACAAATTTCAAAATCAATCTACATATTAGTTTATTAGTCTATCTTTTTTAACATACAGTTTGTATTGAGAAATCAAATATTTAGAGTAGCTGTTATATGAGAAAACATAGTAAAACTTTTAGCACATAATTTCATGTTCAATTTATCAGTTACTTCCAAGGTACTGATAGTTCTATTCATGACCTTACCTCGTCTTTCAAGCCTTGACCTGCTTCTGTCCTTACATCATCACAGCTATAATGTAGTCCTATCCATTCATCCATCTGGAGTTCAGGTGTATTTCCTGGCATGATCAGTGTCTTCTGGATGTGATGTGAACTAGGTTTTACTGTATTTTACCAACTTACCTTTAAAAATTTTGTCAAAGAAATTTAAGATTACAAAATCAAAATCTTGGAAGTACCTCCATGAAAAAGTTTGTATAGATTGGATTCTTAGAGTTTGTCCTTCATGGCATAGTCTGAAATCACACTTCTTTTTCCTTATGAGTTTTCATCTAATACAGCTCTTGAACAGTCCATGATTACTTTATAGATTGCCTACCATGGATGAAGAATCTATCTTTAGATATCTACATTTGAAGCATTTGCTAAGGCTTTCCTTACAAAGAATATTACAGTTTCATCCTGGTTTGGGAAACCCCATCTCTTTTCAAGAGTGTGATTATTATTATTACGGTGGGAAGAAACAAAATCTTACTTGTAAAAGACTATATTCCTTTGGCTTTGAGTATCAAAAATTGGATTAGTTCAGTGGATGCTGTTAACAGCGGTTGACAAGTTTTCCATCTCCTAAAGGAAGCAGGGATGTCAATTCTTAAAATCAAATGTTAAGCAGTAGCAAATTGGAGGCCGCTTGATGGAAAGTAGGAAAAGCTATGTAAAAAGAAATTGATTGAATAGATTACAGACTCTATAGTGCTGCCAGATCTTAAAAGTGTGGTTGTGGCATTACTTTGAT
This sequence comes from Lagopus leucura, assembly GCF_019238085.1. Taxonomy (NCBI): domain Eukaryota; kingdom Metazoa; phylum Chordata; class Aves; order Galliformes; family Phasianidae; genus Lagopus; species Lagopus leucura. Next base: position 9,168,843 of record NW_024962261.1, on the reverse strand, counting down.
TTAAATTCCCATTCTTCTTGCTTCAAAATATTAATCTAACCTTTATTGTGGATTTTAGTCATCTACATTTCAACCAGAAGTTGTTTATCTTCAAGACTCAAAGGCTTCAGGGCAGAGCAGAGGTGGGAAGTGTTGTGCACTTTGGGGTAAAGTGGCTGAACTTCTCTAGTCAGTTTTTTGCTAAGGGACTGCTGTTTTGCAGTCCTCATTGTTAGAATGATCCTTCTTATCCAGAAAAACCATCAAATGCCATCAGAAAGAGGGCTTCTTAGTGATTTATAAAAGAAGTTAAAGGGTAAGGAAGCTACACACTTACGTTAGACTTAAGCCTTATCAGCCCAACATCTGCAAAGATTATAGCCCAGAAACATGGTGCTGGTTAAAATCAGTCTCCACAGGAAGAGCTTGTGTTGTTGAGAAGTGCCCCTTTTTTTTAACACCTCATTCTAGGAAAAAGTAAAAATAATTTTAAAAATATTTTTAGCCACACATCTAACAAATGTACTCCATGATACTGCTAGCCTAGTGCTTGCTGTTCAGGTAGCTTGATGCAGTGTTACCAAGTAAGCACTGTGAAGCTTTCTCAGCGGGCCTGGCTGACAGCAGCAGGATCTCATGCCACTGAAAGCAAGTCTTTCAAAAGAAGCTAATGTATTAGTGAGATCTCTGGTAAATCTCTCAGCTGGACAAGAGGTCCATGCAAAACTGTTTCTCCATAAGCTCCAGGGAAGACTTGATGTCTGGAGATGATGTGCCAGAAGCTTTTCTCACAGAGCGTTTGGGCTCATAATCCCGTTGCAGCAGGTTCCTATTTTTCAGTTTCAAGAGAGTCCAGACAGAGGATCTGCACTGAATCAATGGATTTGCACACCTACTGGAAAGCAAGTTGGATTGAAGCAATAAAGACTTTTCTCCTGACATAGGGGAGATGCTCTTTGCTTTTCTCAACACTATGTCATGTTTTCCTTAGCCCAAGAGCTCCTTGGAAAGTGACGTGATACAGGTGACTGCCATGCCTGATAAGACACTACTGAATGCCATCAACCAGCCCCAGCATGTGGCACACAGTGTGCTGTACAGGAAGGGTGTGCACTTGTTTGGAGTCAAAGGAGTTCCACCAGGAAATGCTGGCGCTTCCAAGAAGTGATTTGGGATATTTATTGCCTGTGAAGTTTGTGCCAGGTTTGGATGAGCAGCATCCCATCTGATTGAGACAACCTTAATCACCTCTCTCTCTTTTGGCACCGGGGGCTAAGTCAGCCCTGCTGAAACTTGAAGGACCTTTGTACAATTTGCATATTTCTGTGACGCTTGAACAGTAATCATGTTCTGCTTTCATCATGCCCAACAAAGACACATAACAGGACAGTGAAAAAGGAACAAACTGCAGAGATGAAGAATACATTAAACATTCGTGTTGTACTTCATAAATGTCTTCATGTATCATTCCATAAGATACATAATCAAGATGATACAAGACAATATCATTGGTGACATTCAGCCTCTCAGAGTATTTTGTTCAGATAAGGAAAGTAAAAAACCTCCTGTTCCCTATTTCTTGTCCTCCAGAGTAATAAATGATATACTTCCAAATTAGTTCCAAACTGCCACACATGGCAGGTGAAACACCCAGGTTATAGTCTTCATCATGTAGACATAACTTTTTTTCACCTCTTAAATCAGTCCATTTTTGTAAACAAATTGGAATATATCCACTAGTAGTGATGGGCCAACTCAAATAAATGAACAAACAAACAGCAACAGCAAAAAAATAAAACAAAATAAAATATATAAAACAAAAACAAAAAACACCACAAAACAATAACAAAATAGACATATTCCACATTTTGGACTTTCCTGCTTCTTATTTCTTCCTTCACTGTAATAATTATGTACTCACTGTTTGCTTGGTCTATGTTCTTTCCTAACAACACCCAGTCAATTCTGCATTCCTTTCTCTCCAAAAACTTGTGGCTGTTAGAGGGATTGTATGAAGGTGTTTAAGTTATGACTGGAGCAGGCATGCACAAATTTAAGCATGATAAAGTATTTGTGGCCTGTCTGGAGAACCCTTTCTCCTGATGAGTAGCACTTTCGTGAGTAGTTCCACTGACTTAATTGGGATGAGTCATGTAAGTAACGTGCGTTGCAGCTAAGAGGTTGAACACAGGTGGAAAACCAAAAGGTAAACGGAAATTCTTCTCTGTTGAGTGTGTGCACTCAGTTCCTGAACAGCATGAGCAGCTACTGCATGTGTTCACAGGTCCCTTTGTGGCAACGCGTTCTGCCTGGTTTAAGCCCATGCTGGGAATACGGAAAAATCTCTCTGATTGCTTTGCAGCACGTATTAGTCAATATCTAAATCTTTTAAATTGGTATTTTTCAAGGAGGGGAGGGAGAAGCTGTACCTATCAAGCTGGACAGAGCAACATAGAGTCCTGAGAAATTGCACTCTGTAACACTGCTCTTCTGGGTGACACTCATGATGTGCTACATCTGACAGTTCATTTCCTCTGGGAGCATGTTGAATTGAATACCCAAAAGGCTCTCTATCATCCCAACTGTGCTGAAGGAGAGCAAGTTCCCAATATTCAGCTGAACCCAGCTGTTGGTTCCAGTTGGGATGTTCCAGCTCCGGGATGCTCAGAGTAGGAAACACAAATGAAATGCTCCATCATCTACACTGTCTGTGTCCTTACTTTGTTTTAGGAAAAGAGAAAAAATTAAAGTCATGCTGATAAGGTCTAAATTAAACACAAGTACCTTTTAGGACCACAGGAGAGATCAAATTCTGTTTAACACCTAACTTGCTGCTGGCATTATTGCTATTACTGCATAATAGATATATTGGGCATTATCTCACCCCTATGGTAATGGAAGCATTAATACAACCTGTTAATCATGGCTGTTTCAACACAAAGCAGGATGGAAGTTTGGAGTTATCACATCCCAGACAATCATCATTCCTCTTTAAAAAGAGTGTTTCTGTGGATAGAATGTGCCCTAAGCTGTGCAAAGGGAAGCTGAGCATCTGCACCAATGTCCTCATTGTCAGATTGAAGACAGCCTCGTAGTGTGCTGTTTAGGATCCTGCAGCACAGTCACTGATAGAGTCATGCCTGCACATTGCAACCCACTCTGCAGGCCTCTCTAAAGGAAAAGAGAGCCTTGTCAGCTCCACAAGATGAAAAGGAAGCAGACAGGCCCCCTCTCCTCCCCTGCCTAAAGGCGTGTGAAGCCTGGTTAGTGTCCCTGTTGGCAGGAGGGAGATTGTGCATCCTGCTTTTCCTCTCCTCATCCACAGCAGCCAAGGCAAGAGGGATGTTAGCGCAAGCACACCATTGTGCACCAATGACATGACTCCCCTACCTTTTACCTGCTGCCATCAACTTGCTGATGTGCTGTGCCTGGTTGGCCTTCCTGACCATTCCACCTTACTGGCTTAGCTAGGGGGCAGGTCAGGGGCAAAGATTCTGTGGGGGTAACAAAGCAGAGCCTGACAGCTTCAGCAACATTGCCCTGACTTGCACCAGATGAAAAACTCTTCTCTGCCTTTGCTGGAGATCTTGCCTTTCTTAGGACAGGGACAGTGCGGTCTAATTGCAATTATTGTTATATAGAAAGTTGAAGTTAATCTCTATTTTCGCATGAGTATAAATGCCAAGGTCTGCTTATGCATATTTCAGAAGCAAAGAGAAATTACACATTGAACTGACGCTATTTCATTAGCATTTACATTATCTTTGGACCCAGAGGGTTCTATAGAAATAGAGACTCACCTCTGCAAGGAGCTTTATCCTTGGCTTTGTTAGGGCTTTGTTTCTCAGGTCATGAAAACCTCTGAGGCTGTAGATGATACAGACACTGTGTGCATCCTGTTCTACTGCCTGGCTGTTGCTGTGGTGACAAAGTGTGTCCTTAACTACAGCCTGTGCCTCTCTAGGTTCAGCTGATGTCGACTGTTGCTCACCTCCTCACCAGCCATTGCCAGTGCACAGGCAGGTACCACAAAGCTATCACTGCTCCTGGCCAAACCAGACCGGTCTGCAGCTTCTCCTCACAGAGCAGTGCTTTATCTCCACAATAATGACATTCTGCTGAGTTCATATCTATTGGTTGATGTCTCTCCTCTATGAGGAGGCCTCAGATGGACTCAGGACGTGGATGAGGCCTGCGTAGAGGAGAGCCTCTGCCGCCATTCTTGCCCCGTCCCTGTTCACACTGACCTGGTACCCAGCTCCCAAAGCTGTTTCATTGGGAATAGTTTTTCACTTCCCAGTGCTTGCATCTCAGGGATGATGAGTTCATGTTTAATAGCTCTTGAATCACTTTCTGTCCATCAGTTTATCAGATTGGTTTTGAATTCCATGTAAGCTTCTACTGTCCGCAAGATCCTGTGGTAAAGAATTCCGCAATGTAATTAGTTAATGCTGTGTGAAAAGGTATCCTTTCTCGTGTTTGAAAGTTGAAGCTTCTGCTTTTTGGTTTTACTGATGCCCCCTTGTGCAACTATGGGAACCACTGAGTAATTCCCTAGTCAGCTTCTCTGTTCCACTTACGTAAAGTGCATGGAAACCCAGCCACAACTCCCATCATCATAGACTGCATGCTTTCAGTCATCTGTCTTGCTCTTCTCTGTAGCTTAGCCAGAGCAGATGCAGGGACAGTTTTTACAAAAATATTGGTGCAAAGAGAAGGTTTGGCAGACCAATGTTCTCAATTTTCTTCTCTGTTCCTTTTGTAAGAGTTCCTAGCACAGGTTTTGCTGTCTTGGTTGGAAGTTAAGATCTCGTCCTGAATGAGGATAATCCACTGAAATCCCATTTCTTCATCAGTACAGATCAAAGAGGGTTTTTTCTCTGTGATCTTCCGACCCTCTTGTCTCCTCTCCACTCTCTTGTCTTTTAAGCTAAGATACCTTCCATATATATCCTTTTGGGTAGTTTATTTATGTTCTTACCTGCTTTTAGTCAGCTTTATGAGCTCCAAGTTTTGCCCTTCTGGTCACAAAAAAAAAAAAAAAAAAAAAAAAAAAAAAGGACTATTTTGGCAGGGGCACTATTTTCAACAAAATATCACTTTTTCCACCATTGCTCTAAAGGTTTTAGCAGCATCGCTATAATCATTGTTCCTGCAGTCCTCATGATTACTTTGACCCTTATATGTTGTCCAAACTCCCAAGCTTTGGTTTTTGGAGTAAATTCCTTTAATATATCCAGCCCCAAGAAAGGCAGGAGCCATTAAAAGGAGAATGATTTCATACAAAGAACAGGAATGAGGGAATTGCACAGGTACCAGTTGGTAACCTGTACAACAGAAATTGTCTTCCAATGGCATTATTTCAGAGACAGTAAAAGGACTACTGCAAGAGTTCTGAGTCTGTACTTCAGCTTTAGTGGTCATCTGATGCCTTCCCAGAGCAAAGTCTGACCTTTTGCACACTGTTGAGATCAAAATGTTGCTGTCTTGAATCAGTGCCTAAAGGGAACAGACTTTGTCTTCACTATCTCACACATTCTTAGGAGCATGAACATTTCTGAAATTTGTATGTGAAGAAGCACAGCACAAAACCCCATTCTGTGTTTTTTCTTTTTCTCTTTCAGTGACTTTTTCTGTATCTAGTACAGTGTCTGCATTACTATTTGCTCTGATTTCTATGAGTTACAGATCTGTTCCTCTAGCATTAATTTGCTGTGAACAGCCTTTCTTGAAAACGTCTGAGGCCTGTAGTGTAGTATATGTTGGACAGTCTGCTACTTGGTGGAACACCCTAGCTGGTAAGAAGGCCAGGACAGGTTCTGCATATCCTATATCCCGTCTCAGATGAAGACCACTTGGCCTCCAAAGGGATACCAGCCAGAAAGGGACAAGCAGACACACACTTTGTGTCCCATATAATGATATCAGATGGGACAGTTCTCTGAAGTTTCTGGGACAACATTTTGAAGATCTGACATCTTTGTGGTACTTCCCTGAATCAAACACTTTGTCACATCATTCTTCATTTCATTCGACTGGGAGTCATTACAGTGACATCTTAAAAACCAAGAATTATTCCAATTAAGCCAAGGGAATGGGATTGTTGATAATCTTTTGAAGAACCAATGGCATTTCTTGAAGGTGAACATCGTAATTTGCTTGGTGGTTAACAGAAGGCACTCATGGAAGGTAGAGCTAATTGTAATTAATCGACCATGTAAAATCACTGATGACTGAAGAAGCTGACTCAGACCTTACCTCTTTGTTTAAACTGGTCTGTAAATTCTTCACATTTTTGTTTGGTAAGAACAAAGATAAACTGATTTAAATGTAACCACAGCTTGTAAACGTAACACGCAATGTCTAAAGGATTGGTTGGATTTTTTGTTGGGTTTGTTGGTGCACCTTCCAGACTGAGGTAGAGAAGTTGTCTCAGCAGTGTCCAAGCTGTGAGCATTTCCTCTCCGAAAAATGAATGGATCTTTCTGCATAATGAGGAAGTGGAAGACATTTGGTTTAAGGCAAAGGGAGCACAAGCAAGCTGTTAAACTGGAAGAAATCAACACTCTGGGGTGGGCATTTACTGGAGGAATATTCAGCCTCCTAAAGAACATGGGGAAAGTGAGGCAAAAGAAAGGTTTAATCATGGCCTTCAGTTAAAAATACAAATGATTAAATGTTATGAAAATATTGCCCTATATAAATGAATGAAAGATCATAAACACATGGGGGTAGAAAGTCTATTCAACTCTTGTGTAAATTTTACATAGGACCATGGGCACACCAAAGCCACAGGGGAATTCTGAATTTGCTCCCAAAAACATTTCAGACACCAAGAGCTGCTGAATACCTCCACAGCATCTTATAAAAATGCTAATATGCAGACGTCTATGACCTGATCACATGCCACCAGGTAAGCACAGCCAGACAATGGTGTAAAACAAAGAGTATGTGAATGATTGTGGCAGATAAAGTGGTAACTCTGAGACATTGGTACATTTATCCTCAGCCAATTTTGTCATTACATGCATCCCATCCAGACCCTCAGGTGGCTCAGGCTGCAGTACATGCAGTCATCTTGGGTGCTAGGGCATTTACTTCATTATCCCAAGGGCAGCAAGAAAGTTTCTTTCTATGTCATATTTCAGCCTGCCAAAGCCTTTAGCTTAACTGAGAGACTATGGTATGTTCTGTAAATACCATTTCAAAATTAGGCCTCTCTTCATGAATGGGGAGAAGCAATTGCATTTAACTGCTTTGCTGATACTTAATTATTTTAATTTTACTACAGTAACTCTTGCTAGGTAATTATCCTCTCCAAACTAGTCCAGCTTTTTTTTCTATCTCTCATCACTTTGCTCAGGACATTCACTCATTTCTTATTTTTGCCAAGACACTGGGATCTGTGTCAATGTGTCTTATTATTTTCTTGAGGTGTCCCTGGCCATCAGACACTTCATCAGATTCTTTAATATCTTTTGCATCCCGTTGCTGTAGACAAGTCATGCACCTGCTGGACCATCTGCATTTGCAGACTGCATTTCAGCCTACACACACCAGAGATTTCTTTATCCATTACTTCACACTTTGTTAATGGGTATCTGTCTATAAAGAGAGGCTCTAGTGAGGTTTCGATCCAAGGCTGGACCAAGACCTTTCAGAAGCAAAGGCAAAACTGATTTTGCATCCTGCTCTTAAGTCCGAAGTGCTCCATCTCTACCTCCAGGAGATGAAAGGAGCATGTAGGAAAACCTGGAGGGCAGTGTGGCGCGCCAAATTTTGCCCACCCTGCTCCAGAGGAATGGGAGGTCTGAGACAGTACAGGGCACCAGCCAGCCCAGATTTTCAGAGTTGTAGTACCGAGCCGGGGAGAGATGGGACTGTTCTTTCCCTGCCAATGTCTTGCCTGCTCCCTTGCCTTGCATCATGTTAGCTTCTTGCTCACATTTATTTAACAGCACTAAAAAGCTGCTGTAATCATCTGACACTTGCATTCATTTCTGTTATGCTGTTTATTTCTTTCTGCCTGTCAAAAATCAGCCTGCTGAGGGCAGTTGTTCTAAAGGCTTACTGTACACTCCAGCAAAACATCCATCTTTTCATCACTATCCCAGAGCTCTGCATTTGTGGCATTTTTTTTCCAGTGTCCTTGCAGAACAAGGACACTTGATCTGAGTATAATACCTCTGTTTTCTTTTGTTGCATACATGACTGCATCACTGAAAACCATACCGCTGTCTATGATATTTGGAAGTAAATCAATTATTTTTTTAATTTTTTTTTACCCTGGGCTCCATCTCTAAGACATGAAATTAATTTAATCTTGGATACATGTTTCACCGGCTTCAAACAGAATCAAAGATTTGGCAATACTGAATGAAAAGGCTTGAGCCATGGCTCAAGTTAAGGTACTTTCTGTTAACTCTTACTGGAGCTCATTGAAATTGTGCATTCCCTATGGATACTGTTCTTGGATAACTTTCTTGCTCAGTCTCACAAGGGCAATCCTTTGGAGAGTTTGAGGCCTTTTATTGGTCAGTGTCCCTTGGCAACTGACAGTTTGTCAAGAAACTTCACAAAAATCTCTTTCCTAATTTTATTCCTGTAATATTTTGGTATCCCTAGTGCTGGTATCCCTATCTTGGTGTCCGTGCCTCAGTAATTGATATACCCCAGAACATTTTAAGGTACTTTTGACACCTCCCACTTTTCAGTGACAGGTTCCTACCAAATCATCAGGATTTGCTTGACTCTATTCTCTTTGCTTTTGCCATAGTGTATTTTACTCTTTCACAGTTGAAGTGACAGACTAAAGAAAGCTGACAGCTAGTAAGTGGGTGACTTTTATTCACCTCACTGGAGAATGAAACCTTGGTGAAGAAGGAATAGTAAATAACCCTTAACACAGAACAGAAGTCAGTATGCTGACTGAAAAAAAGTGGTGCCTGTCAGTCCCATTATTAAATTCACACCCTGTTTTCAATTTATGTGTTGGCTTCCTATCTGGAAACTCAGGCATATAGCTGAGATAGTGCCTCTGCATTAACAAGTTCTCTGCAGCATGTGTGACAGACAGTTCAAGAGCAAACTATAGGTTTAAGTGTGTTTGCTTAATGGGCCAGCTCACAACTATACGTAGTGATCAATTTAGCAAATAATCATTATGTGCTCTCCCTTCTAATGGGCATACCCACAGTCCTCCTGTGAGTTATTTAGAACAGCCAAAAGTCTGAACTTGTGGAATAGCATATTTGTTGTTGACTTCAACTCATGAGTAAACTTGCAGAGGAATTTCTATTAAATGCATTATTTTTCTGCCTTTTTTATTTTTTATTTTATTTTTTAGGTGATCCTACCATTTTCAGCACTTTGCTAGCAAGCTGTACAGGCCTAGAATATTCAGGGTATCAGGATTCCTGTCTTGGCTCAGTTTTGAATGTTTTATGAGTCAATAAAACCACTTGAAAGAATTTAGTGTCACAGGCACCACACATTTTATTCCCTGACAACTGAGTCCTGCATTGTTTTCCTAAGGTTAGGATTAATGAAGGTTTTTAAAAAACTTTGCCCTACAGGGAAGCACCCAGATCCCAGTTATTTGTATTTTTAAGGGCTGAAACTTGGCAGCCAGGGCACAGCTTGTAGGATTTTTTCAGTGATCCAAAAGAACCCCAAACAAACACGTATTTAGGTCTTCAAGTGTGCTGAAGTACTGCACTTACTGGGACCTGCGTGGCCCTGCAGCATCCCTGGAGTCTTATTCTGTGTGTGTGTGTGCATGTGACTGTGAGCCCTGAGGATCTGGACAGAATTTTGTCCAAAGAGTATTTTACAAAAGTTTTATCGACAGAGGAAGTCACACCAGTCTGATTACATGAAACAACTTACAATGCCGGGGGTCTCCAGCAGGACTCACCACTTCCTTTAAAAAGGGAGGAATTAGTCAGCAAACTACAACTCTATTTGCTATCTGCATTAAACTAGAACTCATCTGGAAACAGTCATGATGTGTTAAGGCCAAATTTTCAGAAGTGTAAATCACTATTTCCATAGACTTCAAAGGAACTGAATCGGTTTTCCACCCTCAGGGATCTGACCTCTGTTTTTTTTTTTTCAACATTTGCACCGTGTTCACTACCTTCCTTACCCTGCCTTTTGCGAGACAAAGTTATATTTAGCCCTATCTCTAATGTTTTATGCTGAATTCAATTTTCCCACCTCCACCAAGCAACCTGCAATACTTCATTCATGTTTTTGCACAGCCATGAAAGCAAAAAAGAAGACCCTTTAAAATGTCACTGCAATGTTCCCTTGGCAATTGTTCAGTAGAGAGATAGCTTAGTGATTTCTGATGTGCCAAAACAAAGAAACAGGAGAAAGTGACAATAGAGGTCCCATCACTCTGACTGTAAAAGAGCAACAGGGAAATGTGACTTCACACCTTGTCTCTATATATGCAGGAAAACAGAAAAAGAAAGTATTTAATCTGTGAAGAGAAGACAAATTCCTATAAACGGCTCAGAATCAGCGTTCCCTTACAGATAACTGTAGTCACCAGGTGCTTTTAGAAATATGACAAAGATCATTGCTGATCTGAAACCCCAGGCCACTTGCCAAATGGTATGCGAAGCACAATAACGTAAAAGTGGTGATTAAAGGTCAAGCCAAAGGCCAGTCCAGCTGAACACCCAGTTCATAGTGATGGCCAGAAGTGGACTCCTGGAGCGGACAAGTAGCAACAAGGCACATAGAGAGTAGTTTTCCTCATCCATGCTTCCAGCCTGATGCTTTGTTCTTAGGGTAACTGCAGAGCAGATGTATTTCGGGGTGCATTTTTTACCCAATAGGTGGCAGGCTTCAGAGAATGCAACAACATAGTTCTGCTCTGGCCAATCTGCAGGAAACACCCCCCCTCCTCCCTACAGACCACGGTACTGTATTTTACACATATTCAAAACATTATTTTTGAAGGCTTGAAATAACCGAATTTCCCTGGGCTTTAATTTATCACTTGACTAGTTTCTCATTTAACCTTTCACTTCAATCCTTATTTCACAGTGTGAAATGATACCCCTGCACACCATATTTCTCTTTTTGAAGCGAGCCTACCAAAATTATCTTCTGCTTGGCTGTGATGGGAAGTGTATCCACCTTCTGAAACAACTTGGTGAAAACAAGGTATTACTAAAAAAAAAAAAAGAAAAGAAAAAAGTTTCAGTTGAGAAAATTTGACTGCAGTAGAGTTTTATCAGAGAGATTTTAACCAAAGTTGTGCTTACCTATAAAGGCCATGAAAATTTTCTGAAGGAGCCTTTCCCAAACCCTATTTCTCAAAGGTACATAAGCCTGTGCCTTAAGCAAAGGAGTTGCCATAGAAATGCTTGTACGCTCAGTAAGATGACTGCTAAATCAGGGATTTAAACACACAGTAATTAATCACACAAACTATAGCTTGAGCTAAACTATCAGGATTTGCTATATATTTCTTACACACACAGTGCACAGTAGGGAAGTTTACTAATGGTTCAGAATTTAATTAAGTACATCTTAATTATTTTGTTGGTTGAAAGACCTTAAGAGAAAGGTGGAGTGACTGTTCTTGCTTTCTAACAGGGTATTCACTTCTGCTTACGATTTCAGTAAAAAGAGTTATGGAGAACACAAAGCCCACACAGAGACTCCCCTCCCATGTGCAGTGTATTTTTGCTTACTGCTGTTCATTTAGCACCGTGGGCTGCAAGATCTGCAGCTGAATCACAGCAGTTCTGAATTTGCTGAATCCTGAATGAATGTGGTGAGGTATGTGGATGGAAGAAGTCTCATCCTTTGTATTGTGTATTAATGGGGAAAAAAAACAACTATTACTGCATTTAAAAACAGAACATTTAGCTGATATCTCTGTAGAATGCATTGAAAAAAATTACACATCTGTGTGCCTGCCTTATGGTATGCTTAGGAATGGAAGAATATGCTTGGTATATCCACACACTGGCCCAGAGGCAGAGGAAGCATGGCAGTGGCTAGAATGCTCACATGAAGGAAAGTGTGGTCTGAATTCCATTTTCTGCTTTCTTATGTATTCTACTGGTGCAAAATCTGTGGCCTGAGTACCTAAGTGCCTGGGTAACTTCAGAGGTAAGGGAGATGTGCATTTATATATTTATATCCCTCCAGACATGATCTTGGACTTCTACTCAGGGAGAAGGCATTTTTACCACTGACTGTTACTATAGACAGAAAGGAAGAAGTGTACCCTGTTGCCATTCGCTTCCTACAGCATTTTATTTTTTTTTTTCTCCTAATATTTTTGTTCCAATTTTGGTCTGAGAAAGTATTGAAAAGTCCTAAGCTTCACCCAGACATCTCGTTGTATTGTTAATCTTTCTAACACATAACTTGGGTGGGTGTCTGCTTAGCAGACGTCGCATGAATCCCACTGCCAGGCATTGAGCAGTCACAGCGCTGTGTAAATGGAGGGCCTGTGTGCCTGCTTCAGGGTACTCTGTTGATCACCAGATCATTTTGAGTTTGGAGCCGCAAAGAGGAGAGCTGTTACATCTAAATGCTTTCTCCTTTCTAACTCCTTTCCGTCTTTGATAAAGAAAGAGACTTCTAGATTCCCCACGTGACCACAGGGGTGTTTTGGAGACAAGATACCATGCAGATTGCGTTCCACTGAGATAATCTCATGAATAAGGCTGTTGCAGCCTTGGTTGGCAGCACAGGCAAAACACACTTAAGTATACTTGGGCTGGACTCATTGACTCCAGAGGGAAGCTGATTGATCCACAGGCTCTGTGGGGTAAGGGTAGCCTGAAGCTGAGCCCTTGCAGACCCTTTAGGTTCAGCCAGTGATTTGGTCCATGACACTGGAATAATAATGTACCATGGTTAACTGCCTCCCATCAGGAGCATCCTTTTGCTCTTGCAGAAGGGTGGAGTTCTGTACTGGTGATTGCCCATTGGGCAGAGGAAGGTCACAGGGAGGGTGGGAAGTGCCACAGCACCATCCACCTTGCAGAGGAGTGAACTAGACAAAACACAGTAACACCTGCAGCTCTTGTCAGCTCAGAGGCAGAGGCAGCTTGACCGCAGCCTCTGGGCAAAGTAAAGCTTTTGAGTACATGGGTGCAGCCTTCAAAGGTGCTGGGACTGTTGTACCTTTTGGCACACTGCCACAGAGGTGAGGGATGTGTGCTGGCCTGTTATGAGGCACAGACCACCATGGATTCATGCCCATAGAGAACTGGTCTAATTTGGAAGGCCTATGTGTTCCCTGTGGGTGCATCAGGATAACAGGAATTACCGTCAGTCTGGGTCCAGAACAGATGTGCACTTAAAGGGAATTTGTCGAACCACCTTAAAGCTTTGTTTCGGCATTTTTAATCAGAAGTGAGCTTAATGTGATTAGACTTAATTAGCCACCCAAGTGAATTGGTCTGAACTTAAAGATTTTTATTTTGTCCTGAGTGAGAGCATCTGCACAAAAATTAAATGAATTCTCAATAAATATAAAATAAATTTTAGTACATTGTGATGAGAGCCCCATCAGTGGGATCACACCACTGTATGAGAGATCTCTCAGTCTCTCAGTGCTGGAGTTTACTGCCTTGTAAACGGGCCTGCTAAAATTACCCCCTGAACAGATTTTCACTTACTACATCTTTTAATTTGGTAGATTGTCAGGGGTCACATTTGTGATTATAACATGATAATATTTAGTACAGGAAGAAACATCCTCAAGTTGTGCCAGGGGAGGACTGGGGATTAGGAATAAGTTCTTCAAGGAGTGTGCAGTTAGACACTGAAGTGGGATGCCCAGGGAAGTGGTGGAGTCACCATCCCTGCGGGTATCTAAGAGACATATGGATACAGCATTTAGGGATGTGGATTTGTGATGGAGTTAGTAGTGTTAGGTGATGGTCTGACTCAATGAGCATTAGAGTCTTTTCCATCCTAAATGGTTGGATGGTTCTATGTTTTTCAGAAGCCTGCAGAAATTTCACACTGATACATCTTTAAAGAAGATAAAGCCTATGTCCACTATGCTTTTCTCTTTCATTCATTCCACCTTGCATGTTAACATCACTAGCACTTGTGATTAGAAGATCTAAAAAGTTCTGAAACTGTAAATTTTAAAGTATCCATATCTCTTGTTGTGATAGTTTCCTGAACTATGAGTCCATAAAAGTTGTTGGTAAATTGGAGACTATCAGTTCTTGTTTGTAGCAACATACATACAGACACATGTACAAACAACTCCAAAGTGTGCCATTTCCTGAACAGAGACGTTAATGGGACGTCATCACCTGTCACGATCGCTGATGTTGCCAAAGATGTTGGTTTGTCAGCTTGACCTTTAAACTGCTCTTAGGATACTTTTGTGTAATCAAGATTTGCATCTTCAAAAATGTCAGTTGAACAAAAGCTACTACTGTTGTCCTGACTCAACTGAGCAGATGTCAAAGATTTGGTACTTAGCTGCTAACATACTTTCAAGTCCAACTGAAAAAGAGAATATACTTTATTCACAGTTACAGTTAGGATACATCTTTAGCATTTATTTGCATTTATGCTGATGTTGCATGCCATTTTCTTGCTGTAAGTTGAGCGGCAAAAAGTGGTTTTATTTTTATGCAGGTTTAAGGCCAAAATATGACTTACCTTCATGTGTTTTAAGGGAAAATCAAATTTAGAAAAGGAAATCAGCAGTCCTTCAACTGCATGAAAAACAGCCTGAGACTGGGGCTAACCTTACTGACTAAGGAACCAGTTTGTGCATTTTCAATAAAAAAAAAAGAACAATCTCTAAACACTTCTTACTCTTTTCTGTAGGGTGTCGGAATCTCAGAATGGCTGTAGCTTAGTACCCTCTGTATGAGCAGAATATTTGTAAAGAACCAAAAGAAAATCAGATTGTTGACATTTTAGTCGACTGTTTGTTACTCTGGTGGAGTCTTTATTTATTTTTGTTTACTGGCCAGTCTCATTTGCCCTGCATTGCATTTTGTTAAGATGTTTATGTAAGTGAAAAATCAGACTTAGCAGCATTCTGTGTTCACTATGCATGATGTGAACAACTACACAAAGCCTAAAGTAGCTCAACTGCTAATAGCTGGGTGAGCTGGAGCATACAGAGCTTTGTTTCTACAGTGAAAAAAAACTTAGATGAAGAGAGCAAGAAGATAAAAAGCTCCACATGTGGTCTCTACCTGCTACATGTTGGTGCGAAGTGGACAGCTCTCTTCTACCTGTCCTATAATGAAGTGATGTGTGTGCTAATTTGACTTCTGTTCCACAGGTATCTCTGTAATCTTTAGCAGGTCATGCAACACATCTGAGATATGGTTCTTACTGCAAGGAAAAGTCATAAAGGATCACATTCCTCTATTTCAGGAAGTCCAAAATGGCCTTTGAATGTGGGAACTGATCAAGTGCTCTAGGGTCTCTAGACTGAACTATGCTGTAGCAGTTCAAAATACTGTGCTATGCTGCATGTTTTCTGATCAGCTTCTGTCAAGCCCACCTTCTGTCAAGTCCACAATGGAGGGGGAAAAAGACATTTATTTTTTTTTTATTAAACACGTTGTTAAGTTAGTTGCTACCAACTTTGATAAGGCACCTCACAGCTGGCAGCACAAAAGGAAAAAAGACAGACTTTGGTGTTAGAAATCTGCGTCTCTTGCAGTGTGCAGAAGTAAATCTCACCTTTTTGCTGCAGATCTGTGATGCATTGCCTAAAATTAATCACGTTCTTCCTTCTGGAAATAATAGTCTTACTTTAGGGACAGATTCTTGGTATGTTTTCCCAATAAACGACTCCAATTTCTGGTAGAGACAGTGCCAGGTAGTCAGGAATTTGGCATTTATTTAATTTTTGGTCTATCTCCAGACTCCTGGGGTCTTCCGACTGTAACACACACTACAAAAAAGCCAGTGATGGCAGCCCAGACCATGTTCTGCTCAGGGCTCTGCTGATAACTATCCGGGATGATAATCTAATAGTAGTGAGCGTATCGTGAAGGTAATGTTTACCTTGAGCACACAAGCTCCGCAGAGCACAGAAGCCTGGTCATAGCGAGATTATTTAACAGCACACTGTCACCGAGCAGCGCCTTACACTCAGCCGTGGAGGGCTCCCTCCTTGCTGAGTAGTGACCCCTTAAGGAGAAATCGAGCCACTGCCGCAGGTAGTACGGCCGCCGGCTGCGCCGAGCTGTGCTGTGCTGTGAGATTCGCGTTCTGTCCCCTCCTCGCCTGGTTTATTTCTTCATTCTCAGTTCAGCACATTTACGAAAGGATGTTATAACACCGCATATTAAGAAATAAAATAATAATAATAATAATAATTGTTGCTGAGCTGTGCTCAGCAGCAGGTTTCTTCTAGAACTTTTGGGGTCAAGAATTGTCCCCATGTCCCTTTTGTGTGTGTGCGTGTGTTCTGATTCGTTCACTGATGCTGCACCACCCAGACATTTTGGATGTCTATTTCTTTGCTTTACTGCTTTGCAGTCAATGTTGTCCGCCTCTCTTACTTTACCACATGGAACAGATCTGGGGTTGGTTTTCTTTTTTTTTTCTTTCTTCCTATTGTTGTTGTTATTGGTACCAAAGTCCAAACTGAAGTCCCAGTATCAGTGGTTAACCACAGCTTCCTTCCAAAGCTTCTTGCTCCAGGGCAATATCTGGAAAAACTGAACCCTAAAACTTTCAGTCAGAGAAGATAAGAATTTAGCATGCACTGGTTCTGGAGTATTGTTGGGATCTAACTCGGCAAGATTTTTTAATTTTAATCTTAATTTTTATTTTTAATCAACTGCCACTGAAAAACAGCTCTGTAGCATCTTTTGTACATGGTGTATGTTCCAAATCTTTCTGCAGAGTGAAGGACACATGGAACAGTCTCCTCAAGAATCAGTCGCTAAGAACTGCTAAGTTGCAGTCCTCGATTTAGGCTCTGATCCTATTTGTTCTACCACACTGCATGACCTTTCCAAGCCTATGTGGAAAACCTTCTTTTGAGCCGTTTCAAGCAGTTTGTGCGGATCCCTTCTGTAACTTCTCAGAGTATCATGTTTCCTGCCTAGTGGTGCAATTACCTGCACCAGCAGGGAACGTGCCTCACATTAGCCAAGTAACTACACTAAGATTCTTGACAAGTTTTAAGAGATGACAGCGAAGTTCAGATCGGTGTATTTCCACTGCCGCCCGTACTTCAGAGCTCTCTCAGGGAAGGCTGCGCCGGGTGCGCTGTCATGTGGGAGCAGCTTTACCTGACCCACTCTCGCTCACCTCCCTGCGGTGCGGGGCTTAGCACGGTGCCACAGCGCACGGGTGGGAACGGATCCGCACTGCCAGCGCCCGCCGCTGTGGGATCTTCCCGTGGCAGGATCCCCGCTCTCGGCACCAGGTGCAGCACTGCACTCCAGCCTTGCAAATCCCCTTTTCCCAGAGCATCCGCCGCAGCCGGGGGGTGGCACCGCCGCTAAACCCCGCAGGAAGCTACAGCTTAAGCAGGTGCGTAATGGGAGCACGCAAGCACCCTGAGGACTTACCGCAGCTGCACCCGCCTTTCGCTCCCCCCGCCCCGCGCCTCCCAGCGAGGCCCCCGCCTCTCCTCCGGACCTGCCGCAGGTCGCCTGCCGGCAAAGCCGCCCGCCTTCGCGGCGAGCGCGGTGCTCTGCCGGCCGGCGGGGCGGCCTCGGGCTGCAGCACCCGCCCCCGACCCCCGCCCCGTCCTGTCCTGCCCTGCCCCGCCGGGACCGCCGTGCCTGCGCCCTCCCCGGGGCCTGGGCCGTGCAGGCTCCTCCCGAGAGCAAGCGTGTGGTGCCCGGGGCGGGCACTGGAGCGGCGTGTGCCGAGGGGGTGTGTATGTAGGCTGGAGTTTATTATTATTATTATTGTCATTAGGAAAGAAAGAAAAGGGGGGGGGGGGGGGGGGGGAGGGGGGGGAGAAGGGGTGGAGGAGGAGCAGGGGGGTGGAGGGGTGTGAAACAAAAAAAAAAAAAGGCCCGGAGAGGAGTTTCCAAAAACTTCCAAGGAACTCGTTGCTCCAAGTCTCAGGCGGCGGCAGCGGGCGAGAGCGATGCTGGAGCCACGGGCGCTCCGAGAGTCGACGGCGGCGGCGGCGGCGGAGGGGGCGGCCGCGGGGACGACGGCGGCAACCGCGGAGAGCGCGGGGCCGCCCGGAGCTGGGATGGTCGAGAAGAAGAAAGACGGCAAAGGCAGGAAGGGGAAGAAAGGCAAAGGGCCCGGCAAGAAGCCCGCTCCCACGGAGGAGGGCCAGGCGCCCGGCTCCTCCACAGGTAAGCTCTCGGCAGGTGCGGGGGCCGCCTGCGTGGATCCACCGCTCTCTTCCCGGCAGACGCGGGGCCGCTCGCAGCGGGCGCTGCTGCCCCGGCTCCCGTCCCGGCCCGTCCCGCCGGGGGCTGCCCGCGGAGCGGCGTGGTCGGAGCTGCTCGGCTGCCCGAGCGGAGCCGGTCTGCAGCCCTCCCTCCCGCCGACCCCGGAACCCTGAGCGGCTCTCGGCCAGCTGTTGCTCTTCTCTTTTCTTTCTTTATTCTTTTTTGCTTTTTTCCTTTTTTTTTTTTTTTTTTTTTTTTTTCTTTTTTTCTCCCCAGCGATGGCGGTGGTAGTGCGTATCTCCCGTTACAAAACGCGTTTTCTCCCCCTTTCCTTCCCCAGGAATCACTTAGCTGAGTTGAACAGATGGCAAACTTTCGTGCCGGGTATTTTGTTTAAACTTGCAGCTATTTACTCAGGGATGATCAGAGAGGACCTTTTGCTCGTTTTGCAGCACGTGTTGTTTGTCTTATGCCTCTTCCGTATTACATGCAGGGGTTTGTGCCATTAAGACCCTAATTGTAGGTGTGCACAGGCTCAGGACTCTGCGGACCTACCCAAAGGCAGGGTTGCAGCCGTGCAAGCTGCCTCACTCAGCCAAACACCTCAGTCAATGAAGACTCCTTAGTGCTGGACAAGTACATGATGCTTTTCCTAAAGTGCTCATGCTATGCCACCTAGTTTATCAGAAAGCTTTAGAGGTGCATGCGTAGAGAGAGTTTTTGCAGCAGCAACATGTGCCT
Organism: Lagopus leucura; assembly: GCF_019238085.1. Taxonomy (NCBI): domain Eukaryota; kingdom Metazoa; phylum Chordata; class Aves; order Galliformes; family Phasianidae; genus Lagopus; species Lagopus leucura. The sequence continues at coordinate 9,149,779 of NW_024962261.1, read as the reverse complement.
GGAGTTTTTGGTCAGACTGTTTATTTGAATTCTTTGTTGCCGGTGGGAAATTATTTTAAAAGAGCAGAGTCAGTTGCCTGATTTGGCTGTTTATTTGCTTTTTTATTCCACTAAATGGAGAAACAGAAAGCCCCAAGGGGCTAATTTCTTTAAACATACCTGAGTTAATTCTGCTTAGTGCATCATGGCAAACGTGATGCAGCTCTAGACTTTAATCACCAGTCCTCAGGGAGGATGTGTGTGATTCAGACACAGCAGTTATCCCTTTGGGCTAATAATCTTTAAAAACTTTCTCTGCTCAGGGCATCCTCTTCTCTGTGCCTCTTTAGAGACAGATATCCGCTCCCCCGATATCACACCCCATTCACCCAGCTTCTGCTCAGCGATGAGCATAAACGAAAAATGGAGAGAGCAGGGGAGTTTTCCCTTGGTACACCAAGTTGAGGATGAACTCTTCGTTTGACTTCTTACTGTCTCTCTCTCTCAATCCATTAGGAGTCTGTCTCTTGAAGCATTAAAACCTTTGGCAGACTTATCAGTCACAGCTGGGGTATTTGGGGTGTTCAGGATTTTCTGTTTGTTTTAGGGGTTGACATAGAAAACATGAAGATGGTAAACATGCTGGAGGATTTATGACAGGAAATCACTGTCAAGAGAATATAAGGGAGGTAAACTTCTGGCTGTATGCTCCTCAGGGTCCTGCCATGTCCCATCCCATTCTTGTAGAAGAGCTCTCCTCTCTGTGGGCAGCTTGCTGCCTCTAGCAGAGCAGGGCTGCTGTATGTATGAGAGGCATGGGCAGTCTCTGGTGGCTGGGGCAGGAGGTGCAGCTTCCTTGGGTTGGGCAGTTGTGCCAGCCAGTGGGGAGAATGAGAAAGAACTGCCAAACCAGAGGGGCTATTACTGGGCAAATCAGCCATCCTGAGTCTGAACTAGACAGAGGTTTTGGGACCTCGTGGGGAAATCAGAGTAATAAGAGTATGGAGGATGCGCTGGCATTTATCACCTGGAGTTTGGGTATTTGCATCTATCTCTGGTGCTGTGGTCTGAGCATGTCTGCCATGGAAAGTGTTTTGCCTGAAACGCTGGGTGGTGGCAAGTGTAGTCTGAGGTTCACCAAAAGAGGGTTAAACCTAGGCAAAGCCTGGGTTCTCAGGCTTTGCTAAAAGTCCTGAGAGCTTGCATACTGTCAAGCCAAAATATGACAGTGTTTTAAACAGAAAGAGTCCAGTTTTCTGGCAAGTGTTTAACTCAGTTTTCCAAAGTGCCAGAATATTTTTGCTGGTATGAAAGAGTACCGCCTTCATCCATACCTGACATTACTAGTCAAAAGTTTCCTGTGTGGGCAAGAACTGTGCATTCTTCTACCTTATGTAATTAAAATCCCACTCCTTCTGAGATGAGTGCGTGCGGTAATTCGCGTGCGTAGCTGAGTTGTGTGCAGTGATTGCAGGTACAGTATCTAATGGGAACATTGAAATACAGTGTAAGGCATCTCTGTACATTTGACTCACAAAGAAATAATGTCATGCTGGTGACGTTGCATTTATAAACCATAACTACCTTCTTTTTTGTGGATATTTTCTGTTTTGGGGAACCTTAGAAAATGAATTAGTTCTTCAGAAGAGAAAGACTAGTTATGTTGGTTAATGCACAGTGTAGTCATAGAATCATAGAATCACTAAGGTTGGAAAAGACCTAAAAGATCTTCCAGTCCAACCGTTCACCTATTCCCAATAGCTCCTACTAAACCATGTCCCTCAACACAACATCCAGTCTTTCCTTGAACACCCCCAGGCTCGGTGACTCCACCACCTCCCTGGGCAGTCCATTCCAGTGCCTGACCACCCTTTCTGAAAAGTAATACTTCCTCATGCCCAGCCTGAATCTCCCCTGCCGTAGCTTGAAACCATTCCCCCTGGTCCTATCACTAATGACACGAGAGAAGAGGCCGACCCCCAGCTCACTACAACCTCCCTTCAGGAAGTTATAGAGAGCAATGAGGTCTCCCCTGAGCCTCCTCTTCTCCAGGCTGAACATTCCCAGCTCCTTCAGCCTCTCCTCATAAGCCCTGTGTTCCAGACCCCTCACCAGCTTTGTTGCCCTTCTTTGAACACGTTCCAGGGCCTCAATATCTTTCTTGCAGTGAGGGGCCCAAAACTGGACACAGTACTCCAGGTGCGGCCTCACGAGTGCTGAATATAGGGGAACAATAGTAGAGCAGAAGTTCTGCATTTCAAGCATCTGGCTTCTTTTCTTTCTGATAAGCACATCAGAGCTCAAATTAATGATTGGACTACACACATTGACTAACGTTGTGTTCTGGCAATGATATGAAGACCTCCCGACTTTGGTAGAACCACAGTTTCTCCTTTTCACTGATACTGTTCTGCAGTGAGATATTAAGCACCTGATGATCAGTGAGTGTGCTTAGAATGTGCAGCTGAAGAGGTAATGGAAGAGTTTTATTTTTTAGTGCCCTACTTTCTTAAATGAAAGTATATCAAGAATTGCTGTTTTCTGTGCTGCATTCTGCTCTATCAGTAGTTTACCTCCTCCACTCATGGGCTTCCTTCCATGTGAAAAAACAGCACCTTACAACCAAGTTTTACCATCTGTGCACTAGCACAAAAGTCATTATTTTTTTGTTTATGGCTGTTTTCCTGATTGTAGCTTCAATAGGCTTAATTTGCTTATTTCATGTTTCCTTTCAGTGTCTTGTCAAGAAGCGTTCATATACTGGAAAACAGATACAAGGTTAAGAATCATCTTTATTATTTTAAAAAGTGGATGTATGAAAGATGTTTCTTTGCTACATTCTCTCACTAATAATTAGGGAGCTCCAGAACTCCTGTTAGAGAAGATGATTAATTATTTAAATATAAATATATATATAAGCAGGCTTGGCCTGTACTGCTCGGCTACGCATTGGCAATACAGAAAAAAAATCATGTTTTTCATTATCCAGGTGGAATCTGAGCTCTGGGCTTGGTAACAAAAGCTTGGGCTTGGTTTCTTAGTCACAAAAATTATGTAAAAGAACAATTTCCCCTCACTTCAAATGATCTTGAACAAATTGATTGCTTGCATGAAGTCCAAAGTGATCATATCTTCCTTCAGCTGGGCAGTCCAGGCTATGGTAAGTACAGAGAGTGGAAAACTGAGGAGGGAGTATTAAGAATTGACAGAAGCTTCCAGCTTTTCTCCAAATGATTTCACTGATGTGCTGTGCCAGCTGAGTGTGCAGACAGGCTTAACAAATCTTCCTGGCTTCTCAGGGCACTCTCAGTGTACTTGAAGTGCCAGGGCAGAGAAACCCCTGAAATTGTGATGTGCTGCCTCCAGACCTGCCCTCACCTAGGCACTGCTCCTGTCTCAGAGTGCTGTTACAGCACTTGTCAGAAGCCTGGTACTGGGCCCACCATAGAATAGCAGTATCATTAATGTTGGAAAAGACCTCTGGAATCACCATGTGCAACCAGCAGCCCACACCACGCCCACTAACCACGTCCCTCAGTGCCAAATCACACGGTTCTTGGACACCTCTAGGGATGGTAACTTCACCACCTCCCCGTGCAGCCTGTGCCTCTGCATCACCACTATTTCTGAGAAGAAAGTTTCCTAATATCCAACCATGTCAGCTCTTGAATGTTCTGCCGCATTGACCTTGGTTTCGGACCCCATAAAGTGGTGCTAGTGAGGTGACAGAAAATAATCAGTTTGGGGAAAATCCCTCTGTGGAAGACCTGTGTAAACCAGGTGGTGCACCAGTTCATGGCTGCCCAGCCTCATTGTCAAGTGCTTTGAAGAGGCTTCAGGGCTTGAGTAGACAGAGAATGAAGACCATGAGCTATTCCTAAGAACACCTTGATGAGTGTAAAGATTAAGCAGCAGACTCTGGGTTTTGCCAGCCACTCTTTAGTTCAGCAGCAATGGCAGGAGTAGCAGGGGTCTGTAAGCAGCTGGTGCAGGAAGACAAATTTGGTGCGGAGAAGAAAGATGAGAAGCAAAGATGAGTCCCAGTCATCATTTCAGTGAGGTGACCTCAGAAACATGGTTCTGAACACATCTGTGTTTACAGAGCCCAACAGAGGGAGATCAGGGTCATCGACATTGAAAATAAGTACCTCCTGGTGAGAAATTTAATGTAGTGTTGGACAAAATGCTAGAGCTTTGCAACTGCACAACGGAATAAACAGCAAGTTCAGATGGGATGAGTGCAACTGAGCATCACCTTTGACTTCATCCTGTTTGCAGGCTTAGTTGGTGGAGGAAGAAATGGCATTGGTCAGACTGAGGACAGGGCTGTGTTTCAGGGTTTGGCTGGGAGGGCTCACAGCTTAATCTGAGAATTGCTAAATTTAAGTTGATACTCAGCATTCATAAAGAAAGGTCAGGAAGCAGGTCAAGGTTTTAACAGGAACCAAAGACAAGAGCCTTGGAGATGGCATGAGAGCTGTGGTTTCTGGTAAAAGCTGTCCAATTCTAGATGAAAACCATTGTTTGGAAGGTGTGACAGCTTCTCCTGGTGTTTCTGAGCCAAAGTATTTATGCTGTACTGGTATGCCTGTAGATTTTTCTGAGAGGAAGGCCTCTCCACCTGTGTGCAGTGCATGAATGCTCCAAACATTCCATGCAATCTTCAGAGCAATTTTGAGAATGAATCCTTTAAAAAGCATGCGAGTATGTTCATGTTTTGTGAATAAATGAGATTAGTCATCATTCAATCTTTTTTGACTTAACACTGCAAGTACTACTTGACTGTAGCCATGGGAATGCAAATAAAATTGTGAGGACATACCAGTACTGTTGTCCAGTAAATACTGCCTGTGTACAGAAGGACATTCCCTATGTCAAATACATGCAGAAACCGTTCTGAACTTTGTGCAAATATTGGTGGCTGGGTAAGGCTAAAAAAAAAATTTTATCTTTGGTATAGAAATGCCAAGATCTGCTAAGCCATGTAGGGATTTTAAAACATTAATCCCTGGCAAAGCTGAGACTCAATTCTTTTTGCAGTTGTGGGCTTCTCTTCTTGGATTTCTGGAAATGCACTAACTGTAAATGAAAATAATAACAAAACAGGTTGAGGCAGCTCTCATGGGAAAAAAAAAAAAGGGCCAACATAGTTAATTTTTTAGAAGACTTCTTCAGCACTGTTTGAGGGAGCCACAATCACACCACAGAGCAGCTGAGCATCCTGAGGACAGGAATGTCAACTTTAGTCACATCGGTGGCAATTTGTGGCTCTGAAAGAAAAGAGCCAAGTGCCAAACTGTGGAAAATTTTCTTGCAGCCATCTCCCTCCCCCGTCTCCTCCTTGTAATCTGTCCCTAAGCATCCGATATTCCTTTGAGGCAGGTACTTACAACCAAGAGCAAAACAGCTAAGAACAATCGTCTTGCAGAGTGTCAGAAGCTCTGGAAATGCTACAAATTCTTACCAAATCAGTGTTTTGTTAACACTCCAAAAGTAACAAGAGTGAATGTGCCTTTAACAGTACTGATAGTTTATCATGTTCCGTTATGATACAAGAAAACAAACCAAGTGTCAATATTTTGTGTGAGTCATTCTAGCTGCACAAAGGACTGCCTCACTGTGCTTAAAGTATTTCAGTTAACCCTCCGTTGCTCCCGCAAATACCCTGGGTGGCTGGGGGGGGGGGAGGTGCGGGGGGGAGGGTGTGATCTTGTTACAGCCCCAGAAAGCACACGGTATAAGACCTGTGCTGGAAGAATGAGGGTGCCCATGTCGGGACTGTAGTCAGGAGGAAGAGCAGCAGCAAGGAAAGGAAACGCACCTCGTCGCTTTCTCAGGGTGCCTTTGAGCGATGCTCGTCTGTGTCAGTGCCGCTTAAAAAATAATAACGATGACCAAACTCACAGCGAAGAAGGGGAAAGGGAGCCCGCTGCTTCCCGGAGCAGAGGACGGGTGGCTGCGGCGGGGCGCGGGCCGAGGTGCCGCTGCCGGCGGCGGCCGCGAGAGGGTGCGGCGGGAGCGCGCTGCTCCGCGCGGGGAGCGGGGGGGGGCCGGGCCGCGCCGTGCGGGAGCTGCGCTAGTGCGGGGAGGCGGTCGTCTGGCTATGGGAGCCTTTGACGGTAACGGAGGGCGATGAGGAGATGGCAACTTGGAGAGCAAGTCTGCTTGTAACCTTCTCTTTCTTCTTCTCTTCATTCCTCTTTTCCTCCTTCTTTTTTCTCCTCTTCTTTACTCTCTTTCTCCCTCCCATCCATCTGTCCTCTCCAAGTCTATTAGTTCTTCTTTGATGTGTCGTTTTCTTCCTTCCTTCTTTCTTTTCTCTACCCCTGCTTCCTTCTTTCCCTTTCTCCCTGCCTCCTTTTCCTTCCAACTCTTCCTCCTTTCCATCCAGCCTTCCACACTTCCTTCTTCTTCTCATCCTTCCTGTCTGCTCAACTTCTGTTAATGGAGAAAAAACATAAAAGGAACGTTAAGGCAGCAACAAACTGAGAGATTTAACAGATTTAACACAAACCACAACTGGAGTAACTGTTGGCAGTTTAGTTGTACGCAGAACACTGTTTGTGTCTATATTTGCATTTCTATCTGTATCATTTCTTTGAGAGCATTAGATCTGGGGAGAAATTGGCCAAGTTTGTTCACTGTAAACCGCTTGACTCCTCCTAGTTCTGATCACAGGTCTGAGATTAAGAGAGTGACATTAATCTAACTGTGACAGTTCATTTGGGAATCTTTCCTCATTCTCCCTGTGCATCTGTTTCTCAGGTTTTATGAACTGATGGTCCTTCCACCTCTGTAAGCAGGGGGAATCCGAGTCAAGCAGTTGGGGCTTGGCATTCAGCACTTAGATTCAGGCTCAGCCTTGCTCAATGGCTTTCTCCTGCATTAACAGCTTTCATTTCACCCCTGAGTCAACCACATGCCATGTCTTACGGCTAATGGTTAATCCCTCTGAAGACAGTTACAGAAGCATGAATGCATATTTGAGATAACTAAACAGAGTCCTGGTAACATCAGCTTGCACAGGTGATTGATAGATTGTTCCCACTGCAGCTACTGCTAGAAGAGTTAGATTTTGAATCCAGTGTTGGAAGATTACGTGTTTGTGCACGTAGGGGTTTGTGTGAATTTTATTAGGATTTTTGTCTTCTTCAGTGACAGAGTCTTTAGTTTCCCTTTGGAGACATCCACTGGACTCCAAAAGGAGAAAAAAGAGGACTTATTCTGACAATGTATTGCACTTGCATATGAAACAATACTGAAAGCTACTCTGATTTTTTGCATTATAATTGGAATAGAGCTAGTTATACTGTGAGTACTTCTTTGCATGTGTCACAGAATCACAGAATCATACAATGGCCAGGATTGGAAGAGACCTCAAGGATCATGAATCTCCAGCCCTCCTGCCACATGCAGGGCCACCAGCCTCCCCATTTAATACCAGACCAGGTTGCCCAGGGCCCCATCCAACCTGGCCTTGAACACCTCCAGGGACGGGGCATCCACAGCCTCTCTGGGCAGCCTGTTCCAGCACCTCACCACTCTCTCTCTAAAGAGAGACATCCTGACATCCAACCTAAATCTTCTCTCCTCAACTTAAAACCATTTCCCCTTGTCCTGCTGTTATCTACTATCTTTCAAAGAGTTGATTCCTCTCCTGTTTGTAGGCTCCTTTTAGGTACTGGAAGGCTGCAATGAGGTCATCCCACAGCCTTCTTTTCTCCACGCTGAACATGCCCAGCTTCTTCAGCAGGTCTTCATAGGGGAGGTACTCCAGCCCACTGATCATCTTTGTGGCCCTTCTCTGTACCATCTCCAACAGCTCTCTATCTGGGGGCTCCAGGCCTGGGCACAGCACTCCTCCAATATATCCTTGAATTGTGCCAAGTTAAATTGATATTGTTTGTGTCACTGTAGTGCTTTGAGGTTTAACTGAACTCTGCATCCTTCAAACTCCTCTCACTGAAACCAGCTTAGCTGAGAACAAGCTCCCCTTGCCCAGGAACCTGCATGCCCAAAGCCACACCACATCGGTCTGGTCCCAGAGCAGAAACCAAGTCTCCCAGTTCTGTCTCTAACTTCTTTCCACAAACCATCATGTTTCCTGAAGTGTGACCTATCCAGAGATAAGAAGGTAATGTACAGAAAACATGAGCTCATTTCACATTCTGTTTTTTGGCACATGGAAAGATTATTTTCCCAGTTTCTGGAGGCACTGCCTATTGCAGTGGCACTGGCTGCAGTGGAACAATATTTCAGTGGGAAAAATATGATTTGTGTCCTAGGGTTGCCAGTGGCTCTTTTCTTGTGTTTTTTTGTTGTTGTTGTTGTTTGTTTTTGTTACTGTTTTTGGTTTTTTTCCACCCTCTGCTGCACTTCTGCAGTGAACCGTACCATTTGCAGCACCCTCTGCCTCACCCAGTGAACCATACCAGCAAAGAAGTTACTTTTGAAGAAGGTGGCTAGCATGAAAACATGTAAGTTTCTGGTTGGACCTGTTCTTGGAAAGAGTGGACTGGAGATGCAGAGGTGTAAAGCAAACTCTAAAAGCTGTGGGAGAATGAATGGAGGTGCCAGCACAGTAATGAAGCCAGGTAAAAGGCGCTGGAAGAACAAACAAAACAGATAGAAGGCATTTCTACATTGGAAGTACTTGCCTAGGCATGTGGGAAATATTCTGTCACTCATAGAATCTGAGGCTGGGATTGATATGTATTACGTGCTATACCTCAACCAAAAGCTCTGGGATGAATGCAGACTGGATGGGTGGGGTTTCCTGCATTTGACAGGTCTCTGGTTCGACTTTCTGCACAAATTATTGGCAGGCTTAACATTGTAGATTTCAGCGATCCTGGCCTCATCCTATTGTAGTTGTTGTTGATACATTTTGTTTGAAGATTTTTTTTCTCTTCAGCATTGTGCATAGCACTTGAGAGGGTGCTGCAAATGTGTGAAAGGCTAGGTTCACATACTAGATGGCAACAGAAACTATGGAGAAAAGAAACCAATTGTCTGCAGAAGAGAAGCTGAGACTTAGCAAAACTTTTCTTGGCTGTGAAGTGTTGTCAAAGTCAGAAACTGGAAAACTATTTCAATAAATTAGCTGGGAAAAAAAGTTTTTTCAAAAATATTTATTCAAAAATTCATGTGGAGCTACTTAAGACAGATAAATACTTTTTTTAATTCTTGCCCACTCCTCCTTCCTTTTCCTTTATTATTTCTCCCATCTGTAGGAAGAATGCCTCTCGCTGCTCTCCATCCTCACTCTCACAGTGAAGACCATTTGGGTGAGGAGCCTGGATAGAATCAGGGCCTGTCCTTCCACAAAGTGGTCAGCATTTCTCCAGCAGGGTCTCTTGCAGCTGATGTCTGTTCCACAAAGCTGGAACTCAATGCTCTAAACTACTGGTGTTCTTCCTCTTGTCCTCTGCCTGCTCTCTGCCCCATCCCTTCTCCAGATCACACACAAATGGCAGAAGCCAGTGACAATAATCAGATTATTTCTAGTCCCCAGGCACAGTATGTCTAGCTCCTTGGCTACAATTGAAGCTGTACCTAACAGCAGAATGAAGGCAGAGCTTGGTGCTAAGGTGATGTCATCTTCCCCACTGACCACAAGAAAGATCAGGGGAAGGAGTATTATTTCTTAAAGATGATGAGAGAATAGTAGCTTAATCTGAGCACTGTCTTTTTTTAATGGTATGGAAATAATTGCAGAGCTGCCAGTGACACTGGCTCATCTTTAGAGAAATTGCTCAAGAGAGATTCCCAAGACACTGAGGACAATAGAGGATAGCTGCATCCCATAGATGTTTCTCATGGTTCAGTCCAGACATCAGTGGCTTTCCTTCAACTCAACTTTGCTTGCATCATCAAAGCTGAAGTAATCTACCAAGTCTGGATAGTTCCTCTCCTCTTCAGCACCTACTGATTGATTCTTCAGTGTTTGTTTTTCCTTCATTTCCCAAAAATTTTGTTGATTCTTCTGTAATGTGTTGTGCTGAGTACTGACTGCCATAGTGTGCTTGCCTGGAGGTAATTCCATCAAGCTGGAAAAAGGGCAAACTATGTCAGCATGTCAGTTAGATGGAATGGCAGGAAGATATATGAAATTACTTCTTTTTGCAAGCTTTTCTGATGCTTGCATAAACAAAAACCATTTGGGGACCTTGTCTTCTTGTGTCACACAACGTTTGGCCTCTGAGTTCCTGTGCAAGGTATTTTTCAGACCTGGAGAAATGAAGCCATACACTTTTGGTAGTCCCTCTCCAGCACTGAAAGCTGCTCAGTGCTTTGGCGTGGTGGCTGTTCATGCTCTGCCATTTCCACCATGAAATAAAGTAGTCCAGAGGGTGCTCTGATTTATAGTATCATTTGAGTTGAAGTATTGCTCTCCTTCCCATGGTCCCAGGACATTTAGTCACTTTGCACGCTCCAGGGACATCAGACATAGGATCACAAGGCAGCCCATTGTCAGAGTTTCCATCTATTTCTGAGCTATAAAGAACATATGTTCTTTAGAGAGCCCTTTCACTGTGTGCATAAGTGGCAAAGAATGGACTGTGATGCCAGCTTGCTTCAGTGCAGGAAAATTTCCTTAAATGCATCCCAGGAACCTGTATGCATGGGATGGGTTGGAATAAAAATTGCTGCTGATTTTCAGTCAGACCTCTAGAGGAAAAAGAGCTTCCATCAACTGGCAGAGAAAGTCCATGGGCTGGGCAAAGACTAGCTGCAGAATCACCTGTGCAATTGAAAGGGTAACATAGCCCATAGAACAGTGGTTCAAAACCCCACTGCTTATTATAGGTGGTGGTCAGGTGACTGTGTCCATACATCTGCTTGTCCTGTGCACTGTAAAGGTCTGTGAGGAACCCGTTTGTCCAGCTGACTTGCAAGCTGGTAGACCTGTCAGGAATGCATGAAACTCCTTGAAAACTAGGGAGACTGTTTGCAGAACGCAATCTGAGGGCTTGCTTACACACTCACATAAGTGGAGGTAGCTAGGATTGTGTGAGAGCAGAAGATAGTGTGCTTGCAGTTAGATTTCCTCTTCTCTCAGTATGTATGGGTACCTGTGGATTTTGAACCTCCCAAGTGTCTTTTAGCAAATCCTGAAGGTGCCCAGTGGAAATGCAGTCAATGGCACTACAGAATTTGTAAACTGAGGATAAGATGGACTTCTGTCCTGCAGAAACAGTATTTGGAAGAAACTGAAATGATGCACTGCGTCACATCTGCTGGGCTAGAGATGATAGGAAGAGAAAGACAATTGAATTAAATATTGAAAATTTTCTTCTAGGGCAAATGCTTAACACAGCCAGCCCATGAGTAATACATTTCTAGGTGTTTCTGAATCTTCTTCATTTTATCCTCTTTAGCTCAGGGAATTGCTATCTTTTAACCATTCTACTCTCATCTACATAGCTTTGGCAAGAAGAAAATAAAAGCATTTTTTTCTTTCTAGAGTTATTCTGGAGTAAGATTAGTGCAAACATATATGTAGACTTGTGCAGACACAAACATACACACCGCCCCTCATGACTTCAGCAAGAGAGGAGTTAATTTTTAGAAAGTTTGAGGCCTTCTCGGGTTATATTACATCAGTGAATTCCTCCAGTGGTGAAGTGTCATTGAAAGGAAAGTCTTCTTTTCTAAGCCATTTTTAACTTCTTGTTCCATAAAAACTCTGGAGCTCCTGGACCAGCCCTCCTCAGGGAGTGGTCCTGTGAAATGTGTGAACAGCTGGATGGCACAGAGTTGGAAAGCACTGCTGCCTTTAAAGAACAAAACTGATAGCTGCTCTGAGAAAGCAGTGCATTTTCCCAAATAACTCTTAACTCTGTATTAATATTTCTGAGAGGAACAAATGCGTATTCTTTTGATAGTGTTAGGAATCAAGCTCTTCATGGAAAAGTAGAAATCTCCCCACCATGCTTACAGCAGGGAAGTGCTGTAATGTTGAGAGTAGTGGGTTCCCCTTGATATATTATTTTTAAAGCTGTACTTGGTTAGCGACACCCTTTACACATGAAAGAAATACCAGGCAGATGCAGGACCATCTTAAGTCATGATGCGTTCCATGATGTTTCTTGCTCTCAGTTGCATGGGAAAAGCCACTCCATTTCCAATCAATCCCAAAGAACCCAAGCATAAATAAGAGCTGTAAATTGCTTTGCAGCTGAGGGATAAGCAACAACTTGAGGGATTAAGAACTAGTTTGTTAGCAAGGCTGTTTCCATTCATAACACTGTTGTGAGCTCTAGCTCTAACCAGTGATCAGATAAGATAAAAAAGGTAAAACAGGATTACCCTGACAGTGTTTGCACACCCTTCTCCCGGCCATCAGCAGGGCAGTGCTAGCTGCAGTAACACTACCTGAGGGTTGCAATCTCCGTTCTGGTGGAACACCCACTTATTTGTGCCAGATTCCCCCAGGGTCCAACCAGGAGGGAAGAGAGGCAGCTTGCACATCTGCCTCTCACAACAAAGGCTCCTAAGTGTGTCCAGCAATACCTCCTCTCTGCAACTCTTTGACCTGGAAGATCTTGCCACAGTAAGGTGTGTCACAGTCTGATTTGTTCTGTGATTTAAGGTTCAACACAGCAAAGTGCAAGGTTTTGCACCTGGGCTGGAGGAATCCCAGGCATCCATACAGACTGGAAGGAGCGGTCCTTGAGAGCAGCCCTGCAGAGAAGGACCTAGGGGTCCTGGATGAAAAACTGAATATGAGCCATCAGTGTGCTCTTGCAGCTCAGAAAGCAAATCAGCAGAGGGGTGACCAGCAGGGACAGGGAGGTGATTGTACCTATCTACTATGCCCTTGAAGTGAGGCCCCGCTTCGAGTACTGCATCCAAGCCTGGGACCCGCAATACAGGAAAGACAGAGAGCTGTTGGAGAGGGTCCGGAGGAGGGCCACAAAGATGATCAGAGGGCTGGAGCGCCTCCCTTTGAAGACAGGTTGAGGGAGCTGGGCTTGTTCAGTGTGGAGAAAAGAAGGCTGTATTCGAGGCCAGATTGGATGGGGCCCTGGGCAGCCTGGTCTAGTACTAAATGGGGAAGTTGGTGGCACTGTTTGTGAGAAGGGGGTTGTAGATTTGTGATCCTTGAGGTTTCTTCCAACCCTGGCCATTTTGTGATTCTGTAATTTTTTTCTTATCTCTTTTCCCTGACACCCACCATGGCAGATGGGATGCCAGTCTAGCCCAGCATTTGGTCAGGATAGTTGGGTGCTGGAACATGCTTGAGGATGGAGTGGGGGATGAGTATGTGCTTGAGAAGGGAAAAGATCAGGCATGGAGGATTTGTCAAGCAGGAGCATAGGATACGAACTTGACCAGGAATTAATACACCAGCAGCTCATGGAGTCCATCCTCCAGCATCTGCCCATTTCTCACATTCTCAGTGCTCTGGTGCTTGCACCACCATCTACATTTCTAACAAACCCCTTTGCCTGGAGCATGCTGTACATAATGTTTCTAGGGAGGGATGTGGGGGTGGAAAGACCATATGAGGTCATAAAGTTTTTGTGGAGATGCAATTTGATCCAAAAAGTGAATTACCAGGTGCTTCTTCAGAGAGGGATTGGGTTTAAATTTAAATACCTCATTTAAGAAGGCCTTGTGCTCCAGAAGTGAATCAATTCCATTTATTCTCTAAATGCAGATTTGTTTTACCGTAGCATAATTCCAGGATGATGTTTAAATTGATCAGTAGATTGAACTTAACAGATTTATAGGGGGAAAAAAAAAAAAAAAAAAAAAAAAAAAGAGAAAAAGAGAAAAAAAAAAGGATAAAGCTTTATGTCATTATTCTTTAACACTGAAAGTTTTAGCAGCATAGTGGGTCATGAAACTTTAACAAGGCAGTACATTTCAGAAGTCTTTTTTCAGAAATTTGCTCCTCTCCTTTACCTACCAGAACAGGGAGGGAGTTGAGGTGTTGTCCTCGTATGGTACCAGCATGGAACTCAGTGGAACAGTATCAGGGTGGATATAGCATCAGTCAAGAGGCTTCAGTCATAGAGGTGAGGTGTGGAGGAGTGGTGGAGCTTTGATAGCACTCTGCAAGTGTATGTACTGCTGCCAGAATGGATGTTACCTCTTGAGGAGGCTTCTTGTAACAGTAGGTTTATAGGAAAAATGTTACACTTCTGTGCCTTGTAATTTGGGATATAGCTGTGAGATGGCTGGGTTTGTTCCTGGTTCTCAGGTGGATGGAGCTGCTGGAAGCAGAGGCTGTGTTTTCTTTGTGCAGTGTTTCTGAACAGCAGCACTGAGCCCTGCTCTCTTGCCCCCTTGCTCAGGCATCCAGTAGGGAGGATTGGCTGGAGGCAGTAATGGCACTGCTCATGCATGTCTGGAAGGCAAGTGCCTGCAGTGAGCAGCCCGATTCTGCAGGGACACCTGGAAAGCTCATCTAAATGAGCTTTTAAAGTGCATTCACTAACCTGTATTCAATCACCACTTGGATTTTTTAATTATTTTTTATCTAGCTCTAAACTGACTAAAATTAGCATCATTTTATTTCCACTATCCACGCACTGTAGTTTAACTGAAGAACACAGATTCACACTTGGAGTTAGTTTAGATAAAGTTTTCCTGTCCAGCACTGTGCCAACAGCCCTAGAATGCTGCCACTTGGTGCTAAGCCTGAGATGAGTCTCCAGCCCCAGCTGAGTCCCTGAGGGAAAAGAGATTCCCAAACCACAGCTCTGCTGTGGAATTGCAGGGAGAAGGCAGCTTGAGAATGTGTGCAAGAAGAGAGGAGAGGTGGTAGAGAAGTGTGTATGGGGAACTGACAGTTGAGGATTTGTTGAGCTGGATGTCAAGCAGTGGGAAAAGTGCAAATAAAGAACAAGGAAAGGAGGGAGGGAGAGGAGAGGAGAGGAGAGGAGAGGAGAGGAGAGGAGAGGAGAGGAGAGGAGA
>NW_024962261.1:9022096-9134772 GCF_019238085.1 Lagopus leucura | reverse complement strand
AGGGAAGGGAAGGGAAGGGAAGGGAAGGGAAGGGAAGGGAAGGGAAGGGAAGGGAAGGGAAGGGAAAGGAAGGGAAGGGAAGGGAAGGGAAGGGAAGCAAGACACAGCTGGGAAATGAGGGTGAAGGAAGAGTGAGGGGAGGGAAAGGGTCACTTTTGGCTCAGTGGGAGACTGGGGATTTGGAAAGGAGGGAAACTGAGGCATGTCAAAGCTGTGATGGGAGTGGGATGAGTGTGACAGGGATGGAAGCTGGCCTTGGGGGGTGGAAGCAGAAGGCTGCTCATGCAGATGACATAGCATAGCCCTTCATCCTCCGGGGTCAGCAGGCAAAATGACTTCACTGGTCATCCTCATCATCTGTTCCCTGCCTTCATAGCCATGCTGTGACCATGGCAACCCAAGTTTTTGACTGGCTGCTCTAGGATGGTAGCTGTAATGACAGCGGTAATGAGTATTGACGGAGAGGAGGGAGGGGAGAGCAGCTGTGGAGCAGGGGAAGTTGCCTGAGTACAGTAATCGTGTTTGGCAGGTCAAGGGTGAACCATGGCCTGCGGGAGTTGTACAATGCCCAAGGCTAGCAAAGTGGTGTTATAATAAACCCCAGATGTTTCCGCTGTTTACAGTGTATACGTTATGTTCAAACCTGAAAATGCATCCTAGGATCTGGTGGGTAGGGAAACAGTTATTAGCTGCTTGGAAATGACTTGTTGGTAATGTATCTGTTCCCCCTTGATATTAGCTGTTGCCTGTTTAAAATATAAGCCTTCGAAGCAGAGACTCTCAGGAGCAACCCTTATTTCCCTTTTTTTTTTTTTCTTTTTTTTTTTCTTTTTTTTTCTTTTTTTTCTTTTTGTTTCCCCCAAACAAAAAGTGGTTTTCAGTGGTTCCATTTGACTGCATGAGTAACATCGCCATCCCCCTCGACAGCTTTCTGGGAGAGCCCAGCCTGGGCACTGCAGGCTGCTCCTACAAATGCTTGTGTGGGAGAGGCCCTGCTGTCAGGCTGGGAGAGCAGCCAGCCACAGGTGCGCCGAAAGCACCATTTAATTTCCCCAGACTAATTGTTTTAGAGCTCAGAGCCAGAACTTGTGCAGTGCGTCACAGGCCACAGCACAGCCTCAGCAACTTCGAATAAGAATTGAAGAGGGGGATTTAGCTGATGGAGCTTTTAAGTCAAAGCCATGGCTTGTCTACAAGAGCAAACTGCTTGACTAAACTGTGAATTTACAGCCCGGTGGTTGCTGTGAACAAACCCTCCAGGTGCTCAGCACAACAGCTGGTCCTGGCCAGGGCTCAAAATGTCCAGGTTTAGAGTGAATTAGTTCATCTGTGGGAAAACCTGGAGCTGACGATTCCTGGTCGGGCTCTGAGCTGATTGTAGCAAAATCTGCTGTGGAGTGAATCAAGTCAAAGCAAACTAAAGCCACCCAAGCTCCAAATGGAAATGTGTGCTTTGGATTTAATTAACGCAGGGAATCCTGATTAACCTCTTACACAGGCTCTGATCCCCCTAGGTCAAGCCATGCCATGCTGAATCGTATGTGTGCCTTTCCCATACCAGTGGGGTGCTGAGGGGCAGCACTCAGAAGAGGCATGCTTTGTGTAAGGTGGTGGGAAAGCCCCGCTGAAATTCAGGCAGTCCACAAGGAGAATGACTGGCAGTAGAGTCCAAACCTGGATGCGCTGATTGGGTTTATTTCTGTGGAGAACCCTTTTGGCAACAGACCCCGGGGCGTGTGGGAGAGTTGAGCAGTCACTCACATCACACAGCTCTTGTCATTTCATGATGAGGCTTTTGGGTCTGAGCAGAAGAGAACCTCCAGGGCTGGGGAGCTAACTATGCTGGTTTTGACAGTTTCTGCCAAGTCTTTCTTCCTTGTTCGCTGCGCTTGCCTCAAACACTCCCTGTGCAGCTTTTCCATCACGAGCCTGCTGTGACTTCTATTAGGGGCGATGTCTTTTTTTCCTAAGCTTTAATGTCCTCCCACACCCTGAGTGCCTTCCTTAGAGAGATTTTCTTGTATTCCAGCTATGATGGACAGCTCCCTGCCTAGCCATCCAGTCTTACAGTATTTCACATCACACCTCGTGAAAAGGGTTACGCTGTATTCTGACAGACTGCCCACGTGATGCCGATGCTCTCTGTGCATCTCCCTGGATCACTTGCAGTCATTATTGTGCGTCAGGGACCACTCATTTTGTGAGATTTGTTGCTGCCCGCTCCAGTTTAAAGTGCATTATGACACTCTACTCTGCATGCAGTATTTTATGAATGCAATGCCAGTGGTGACTGAGTGCAAAATTACCACAGCTATGTGAATTTCCATCCCATCCCATGAACTGTCTTGCCCACATGGAAGCCAAAGTGTAGAAAATTCACTCGTCTGAGATCTCAGAATGCTTCCCTGCTTCACATTATTTTTTTAGCTATTTCAATGTGATGACTAATTTATTTGAGATGAAGTTGCTGAATAAGAGTTAAAACAGCAAAATACCCATATTTTTCTTTCTCAGACTGTGTCAGAAAATGAGATGCCTCTCCTTTTTTAAGGACATGATGGCCATACTTAAATGAGACTCTGAAAATCACTTTCAGTCCTTCTTTATTTAATGTGTGATTATGAATGCAAAATATGCTTCAATAAAATTTCTACTTCTTTCATTTTCATCTAGCAGATTCAGCTAATGTCATCTCAAAATTCTCTTTCTGTCTCTTAATCTCCATCCTTCTGCAGAATAATTTCAGTTCTTAATAATTTCAGAATAAAATAAGTTCAGTTGGATAACAGAAATAGCAGGTAAAACAATGTTTTCCTAGATTAAAAAAAATGTGTAGTGTGGTTATCTGAATCTTCAGTTACACAACTGACTAAATGGATTGCAGAGACAGTATATCCTCACAGACTGGAAAACAAGGTTACCAGATTGAGAGTAACAGCTATGCTTAATAGCAAGTAAGAGGGCTGTAGTAGTAACCAAAGTGATTTTTTTTTTTCTCGTTTGTTTTTCTTTTTACAAAAAGAATGGAGTATAGAGAGGAAAAAGATTATTAAAACCTGTTGTTTAGATCAGTGCTTCCTCTGATTATTTAAATTATGTTTAAGACTGGGGAAGGAAGCCCTGGGGATTAACATCTGTCAAACCTCTCACTACTATCAAAACAATTCCACCTCTTGAGCATTGGAAAATGAAAAAAATGAAAAACTTCTCTTTTTTCTTTTCCTCTAAAAGATTGTGATGAAGAGACAGGGGAGATGACAACTGGAGGTATTTTGTCTTTCTTGCTATGGAAATATGGGCTTCCACGATTCGAAGTTGTATTTGGCATGTGCTTAGTGAGACCTGGAAAGATCTGTGAGGCCTGCAGAAGGAGGTGCCAAGCACTACTAGAGGAGATTGCCACTCTGTTGTTGTTTTGCTGGATTTCAGTCCTCCTCTATACACTTCCAACACATTTCAGAGCTATTCATGAAAATGGCTTTTGGCCCTTTCACACGTCCATGGTCACAGTTTGTGTTCACATCCTCTCACTCTACCATGAATGGATTGATTCTTCTGCAGGTTCCAGGAAAAAAAAAAATTTTTGTGCTGTTTTTACTTAATCCTAGGTGTATTCATTTACTACTGGATGAAGCTGGTAAGATAAAATCCTCCGCAAAAATATCATGCCTGGAAATAATGACTTTCAAAGTCTGTTTTAAATTCTTTCCAGAAGCAATAAAAATGATAAAAAGATGAAAAATACAGTAGACATTCAGTGTACTAATACTGGGATTTTTATTACTGTTATTACTTCTTTCACACATGCTAGGTTTTATAACATCTCTTAGTAGAGAGGCAGAGATTCAGAGTCAGGTAATACTGTGAAAACACTAGGCATCTCTTTTACAGAGCCCTTTTCTGGCTTGATTTTCTCCATTTTGCTTAGCCATCATGGTGTTTCGTGTGCTTGCTTCCTACTACATTCCCTTTGCAGCCAGAAGGGGGACTCAGGATATTAAATTTCATTCAATGCAGTGGAAACATACCTCGTTCTTTCTAATGAGCTTCACTTTCTGATACTGTTGTGGCCCTTTCTTGACTTCATCCATCAATCTTTAATGGCTTTCATTTGCATAGGTTTTATTACTACATATTTACCAACGTAGAACATATTTTGAAGAGAGAAGTATTGCAGTGCTAGAACACATGACTGGAACCAGGTTGTAGTCCACCAGGATGAGGCTTAGATATACCTTTTCTTTGTTTATCAGAAGCCTTTTCTATGCCAGGTCTCCCACAGTTTTATCTTGTCTTCAGTGTGTAGGTAGAATCCCAGAGTGCAATTAACAGGGAATATTTTGGTAATTGTGATACTCTAACACACGAAAAGACTCAAAAGAGTCCTTGGTCTGCTGGATGGACTTTTAGACCATTATACAGCTCACGATGAACAGAATAAATGGGCATTCCTGAACAGAAATACTCACATTACTCCATGATGCCAGCATTAGTGAAATCAGCTGGATTTTCATTCTCCTGAAGAGAGAAAAGACAGAGGTAAAAAAAAAAATGTGGTAAAAGAGCCAGATGATTTGCATATATCATTTTACATTCACAGCAGACTCATCTTTTTGCTCATCATGTAGAAATTAATCCTGCCTGCCACTGCACTTCTTGTGCACTGGATAGGGCCAGTGCCCGTGCCGCCCTGCAGTAATGGGCAGTGCAGCTATAGGGATACACCTGCTAGTTCTGCTGCTGGGACCTGTGCAACAGCTTCCACTGCAATACTCTGTTTTTTCAAACCCTTTTTGTATAAAACTTTGATATTTACTTTCTTCTAGTAATATAAGGTTTTTTTTCTCATGTCTTCTGGAAAATGTGGACAAAAGGAATGATTGGCAACACCCTAGGGTCCAGCATAGCTGGAGAGAAAGTCATGCATTCTTCCTGTTATTTGCCATTTCCAGTGAAAATCAAGAGCTTGACATGACAGCATTCTGGGGGGATAGATGGGTTTTGTCTGGTTTATGAAAGACATCTTTTTCTTGAAAAGTACTGAAAGGAAGAAAAAACGTGACAGCACTTGGGAATTGTTCAAAACACTATGAGGATGCTCTCTAAAAAAAGATTTATTTTAGATTGTTTAGATGTTGTACTAAGAAACATGGTTTAGTGGGGAAATACTGCTGGTAGGTGGACTGTTGGAGCTCTTTTCCAATCGTGTTGATTTGATGATTTCATGATCAGTTCTTGTTTGATGATCTAACCTTATCTTGGAGAAACAACCATTCTTTGTTAAGCAGCTGCAGCCTCCTCTAGCTCATTCTGCAGTTCTCCACTTCAAGTACCTTCAGGGGGGCACATGCATGGGATGAAGCCGGAGACTTTCTTTTAGTGCTGGATCTGCAAGAACTAGATCAGCAGTCTGTTGCTGTGCTCCAGGTATAGCAGAGTTCCTTCTATGATGGCTGGGCTGAAGGCTGAAAAAAGCCTCTGGGTTTTTTTGTTTGTTTGTTTGGTTGGTTGGTTGGTTTTGTTTTGTTTTGTTTTGTTTCCCTGAGGATTTGTTGCCAGCTTGAGATGTTGACTCTGTTGGTATAGTGAAGAGTGTGTAGATTCTGGCCTTGCAAGTCTGCTATCCCAATCTGAGCTGATTCCATGGCGGCAGTGGCCTCCTGCAGGCAGGTTTACAGTCGTGCTACTCATGCTCTGCAGAAATTTTATGCTAGACACTACATATGTGCAGTGGAGGTGATACGTGATCGAAATGAGTGTCCTGGCTGAGAATTAAAATCAGTGGAAGAATTTCATGTTGAAAAAATAACCACAAAGTGAAATTTTAACTAGAAATTTTGTGGAACAGACAGATCAGAGCAGATTATATGTGAAAATATCCGCCTCAGGAAGTTGTTGCTCACAAGGATCACACAATTGCTGGGCTGGAAGGCATCTTAAAGATCATCCATTTCCAACTACCCTTTGCTGGGCAGGTTTGCCACCTACCAGATCAGGCTGATTGGTCTGAATTGTCCTCTTTTGCAGAGGCTTAAAATCACATCAGTGTCTTTCTACCCTGAACAGTGAATGCATACTTATAGGTATGAGTGTTAGCAAATGAAGTCACTATCACTGAAGTCAGATTTCTTAAACCAATTCATTTGAAGGAGAGAGAGCATTGCCTCTAGAAAGAGTTGTTACGATTAATTTAATCCTTAAGTTTATTGATTCAACTTAATTTGTCAAAGAAATGATTTTAACGTGTGTTTAATCATAAATCAGATTTAAATCAGTTTAAAAGTGTTCACACTGATGCCTTCCAATGGTTTCAATAAAATTTATTTATGCTTTTTTTAGAATCGTGCAAATTTGGATGTAGACAAAGTTTGTGCTTTATTTTTGCCCCCTTATAATGACTGTAACATGTTTCCCAGTCTTCTAGGGTCTAAGTCTAGCTGTATCGAATCAATGACAAAGCATTTTATTTTCACAGGGCCTGAATTTTGCCTAATACTTTGCTGGGCCTTCAGTTGTTATCATATAGCAAATAAAGCCCTGGATACTTGCACACTTGATATAATCAATTTTCAGGCTGTGATTTTATCCAAAACTGTGACACATGAAAACCATTTGTAAGTTTTAAAGAATGGGGGAGGGAAAGCTTGCTTGAGCTTGCTTGATTTACCATGTCTTTATTCTTTTTTACCAGCAGCCTGTCCAGAATTTATGTGGACTTATTGTCCAACTCTTTTTTATCTATACCTTGAAGTATTGTCTCTATTCTGTTAATGGAGAGCTTGGAATAAGGCAAAAGATTTGGTAAACAATGCACATTTGTTATGGTTGATATTTTTGAGTGAATTAAGAAAGTCTGCCTGTGATTGCTATGTAAAGATATCACTTTCCTACCTGACAGTATGTACTGGTGGCATTATTATAGGGCTAGATACTTAGGCTGTTAAATAATTGCAGACTGTTTAATGCGTGTCTTTTTCGCATAATCATAGAATTTAAGGCCATTGAGGGATTCTGACAAAAGATTATGTAAACACCAGCCAGGATGGGGCTGATAGTTACAGGCTGAGAGCTCCAGGCTGGATTTGATGGCCCCTTTGAGATCTATTTCATGATTTGGTGTGATTGCGTGGTGTTCTCTGTCCTGTGTAACCTGCTACTTAGCATTCACGCAGGTTCCCTGGTATGCAGTATAACTGTTTTATAGTTTATCTGGAATGTATGTTTTAAAGGGCCTGTAATTTTTCCTACATAATTTTTGAACTTTAGCCTACAGTCCAGAAACCATTCCAGAGTGAGAATCTTTCTGCCCCTCCTCCTGTGACTGCTGGACCGTGGCATGCTTCTGCATGCTTTGCTGATCATGTGGCTATGGATTTTTTGGAGGTTGACCTTTGAAAAGATGCTTAATCTTGTATAATAATTTAACCAGGAGAGATGCTTCTAAGTAGGTCTTTTTAAGATCTCTTTCTGATTCAGGGTACCCAACAATATTTATTCTTGCACTTCTCTTTTTTTCTTTTTTTTTTTTTTTTTACTTTTCATTTCTCTAAGGATCACCTACCCATTTTTAAACAGGCATGGTGCAAATGTTCACATTTCACTGTAATTTCCTTCTCTATTTTGCCAGAGCGATGGAACAGAACAGTGGGGTTCAGTATCTGTTGGAAATAAATTGCATCTTATAGTATACAACGAGCTCTTCGCCTACTGTGTGAGCACATCCCGCTGAGCTTCACATTCAGATTTTTTTTGAGCTGACAGTCTATGTAAAATGCTCAAGTATATCCAGATTCTCAGTTACTAAAATAACCCAAAGGGCTGTGAGGCTGTACTTTAGAGCTCTAAACTGTACTTTGTAAAAAAGAGAAGGTTTTGCTAACAGATGTTCCCAATAGGTGGCCACCTCAGTGATCTGAAAGGGCCAGGTGAGTTTCTCCTCCATCTACAATGGTCTGGCACATGGTCTGCTCCATGTGTGAGAAGCACCTGAACTGAGAACAACTGAAACTGAGAACAACTACTAAAACCTTTAGTGAGGCAATTCTGACTAAGTGTGAGTGGAGATAGACTCCACATGCTTTTGTGGGCCTCTGTCCTGTCATAGTCTGTGCTGAACACCCACATAAATCACAGAATCACAGAATCACAGAATCACCCGGGTTGGAAGGGACCTCAAGGATCATGTAGTTCCAACCCCCCTGCCTAGCAGGGCCACCAAACATACACATTCAGATCAGGTTGCCCAGGACCCCGTCCAACCTGGCCTTAAACACGTCCAAGGACGGGGCATCCACAACCTCCCTGGGCAGCCCGTTCCAGGGCCTAACCACTCTCCTAGTATAAAATCCCACAAATGGATTATTGCTAAGAGACTTGACCACTAAGGACTTCAAGGAGAGGAGGGGAAGTTTGAAAGTGTCAAAGGTCTTTACACTTTTCCATTTATTCTTGTTTCCTTTAAATTAATTTCTACTTTTTCGTTTTGATTTTGTTCATGCCAAAGAAGCAATCAGAACTTAGGTTTGTGAGCACCCCATGTTTGTTGGAACAATGTGTAAGGAAAACAAGGTTGGACAGATTCTGAGAGGAATGGGAGGCAGCCAAGACTAAGGGAGATAAAATGAAGAGCTACTAAACACAAGGAAGTGCATAAGGTATGAAAAGCATACAGAATTCAACACATAAGACTGTATTTTCATAGAATCGAAGAATGGCCTGGGTTGAAAAGTACCACAGTGATCATCTAGTTTCAGACCCCCTGCTATGTGCAGGGTCGCCAACCACCAGACCAGGCTGCCCAGAGCCACATCCAGCCTGGCCTTGGATGCCTCCAGGGATGCCCCTGGTTGTTGTCACCAGCCTCTACATGAAAAACTTCCTCCTAAAAGCTAACCTAAATCTCTTGTCTTAGTTTAAAACCATTCCCCATTGTCTTATCACTATCAACCCATATAAATAGTAATTTCCCTTCCTGTTTATACACTCCCTTCAAGTACTGGAAGGCCACAATGAGGTCTCCCTGGAGCCTTCTCTTCTCCAAACTAAACAATCTCAGTTCCCTCAACCTTTCCTCATAGCAGAGGTGCTCCAGCCCTCTGATCATCTTAGTGCCCTCCTCTGGACCCACTCCAAGACCTCCACGTCCTTCCTACACTGGGTGCCCCAGGCCTGGACACAGTATTCCAGATGAGTACTAAGCCCAATAAGTTTTCTAAAGGTGGCAAGTACAGGAGTGTGCCAGAGAACAGGAAATGTAAGAAGGAGAGGAGGAGATGGCTGCAGACTTCAGAGACCTTGGGTAGATGGACTAAAATTCTAAGAAACTCGTCAAAAAAGTGTAAGTTCTATCTACCTAAATAAATAAATAATAAAGGGGGAAGGGAATTACCAAGAAATAGACTTTCATTAGCAATCGACTGTTACGGCAAGGGATAAAGTATGATATGATACCAAAGTGAAAGATACAAAAGATGCAAATTAACTTGCAATGCTGTTATGTTGCACCTCTTTCCTTCTTGATTTCTTTTTTTTCCCCCATTTGTGCTCACTCTTCCTAGCATGATATTGAGGCACGTTAGGGTGTTTAAACATGTACCACCGTTGAGACCCAAAGTTCAAATTTTGCACTCCCCTGAGCTCACTGACCTGGTGAGACTTCCAAGTTTGGGTGTGAGCCGTATTTGAGACGCAGTACTACTAACAATGCAGTCATAGCCTTTACTTTCCAGTGGTTGTCTCAGCCGTACTAGTCTCTTTGGTGACATATTGAATGTCTTTTTTCAAGCAACGACAGAGATTAGTGATTAAAATATTTACTCTTGAGAACAAAGAGAAAGAGAAATATGTATGATGCAGCAGGCCATCCTCCCCTCGCAGGACTTCAAGGCACGCAACTTGAGACAAACTTTTATAAAATGCAGTCCTGTAATTCAGTTCCTAAACCAAAAGCAGCCTTATTTAAAAGACAAAAATAAAAAAAGCACTTGCAAATCCACTTGAAATCCATGGGATTTATGCCTGGATAGCATTTCTGTGCATTGAATTGCTTTCTTTTTAGTGCTCAGATAAAGATTCTGGAGTCTACCTTCATGCACTTAGGTATGTAAAATATGGACCTGCAGATTTTTGTATTGACTTTATGAGCAGTTGTCCCTAAATTGCTTATTGGATATCAAATATATTTATTTTACGCTGTCTTCACATTTTCAGTCTGTATGATCAGGTTTTTTGTATTGACAGTGCCTAACAAGATCATCAAAGTTTATTAGGGATGCAGCTAGTTGGAGTCAGCTGCAGCATGGTGAAGCAGAGGAGTGAGTATTTAATGTAATCAGGCTGTGTGTGCCTGCAGACATGATCATCAGTAAATAAATTAAGCGTTGACTTTTAAATTGTAATCTTTAGGTTAGATGCTTGCTCACACCCAGCTTCTCATATGTAACTTGTATTTTGCTGTCTATGAATGCAGTACCCTGTCTCTAAAGAGGTCTAAGCTCAGAAACTGATATCTTGAGTGACTGCATGGGGCTGGATAGCCTGGCATTATCTTGTTATGCTGAATAAATGTACACTCTCAGCCTTTCCCTCAAGGGCATGATCCTTCTCTGGGCATGCCCATTTTTCACTACCATTCTTTTTCTGGCTGCAGTGAACATGCTTTTTACTTGTAAAGTGAAGGGAAGTTGGGAGACCTTCTCCATTTGCACAGTGCTTTTTCTATACACCCATTTTGAGTATCCTGTTAAAATGTTACCTTCCAAATGTTATGTTATCAGATGGCCATGATTTTCTCCTAGGAACAGTTTACTGGGCTTCTATCATAGACAACAAGAACAAAAAAAAAGATCAACAAAAGCTCTGAGAATAGCTTCAGTGCTTGGGATAAATATGAATGAATTCTGGTGTGAAATGTACTTGAAAGCATCTCATCCAGAACAAACCAGTACTTCAGTGGGGCAACTTTGAATTTGTTTGGTGCACCATTCTTTTGAAAGGATGGAATGAGACTTCAGAACTGTTGTGCTTAAATCTGTCAGGCTCAATAGAACCACAGAATCACTAGCACTGAAGAAGAACTCCAGAACTCCACCATGCTCACTAGCCACATCCTTCAGTGCCACATGCACGTGGTTCTTGTCCAGAAACAGTGACTCCACCACACCCCTGGGCGGCCTGTGCCATTGCATCGCCACTCCTTCTGAGAAGAAATGTTTCCTAAAATCCAGCCTGAACTCCATCTGGTACAACCTGAGGCCATTCTCTCTCTTCCTATCTTCCTGTTAGCTGAGAGAAGATGCTGACTTCCACCTTGCTACCTCCTTTTAGGCAGTTGTAGAGAGCAATAAGGTCTCCCTTGAGCCTCCTCTTCTAATACTTTAGACTCAAAAGATCCACAGCTGGATATGAGCAATTCCCAGTCAGAATAGTCAGAGTTGTGGTTGGCCTTGTGATTGTCTTTTGAGAGTAGTTACTCTGATTTACTGTGTCATTTACTGGTTCATTTCCTGGTCCAGTGCTCCAAGAACATAGTTGTAGTGCTTTATGCCTATGTTTTGATTTGCTTCTTAACTTGGTACTAGCCATTCATATGGTGTTCCGACTTTATAGCTAACATTTCTGAAAAAAAAAAAAATCTCTTTTAGCATCACCAGGAATAATGATTTTCTGTGCATTTGTTACATGTAGCGCTAAAGAAAAACATTACTTTTGCATTTTTCCTTTAGCTCTTCTGTGCAGACATAAGTATTCAAATCATGCCAAGACCCAGAAGCTGAAATGTATCTGGACATATTTTTGAAATAGAGTTCAGAACTGAAAAAAATCTGTTTAAGCAGCTAAATGATTTGTTTGATTTTCCTTTCTCTTAGCTCGTATCCAGTTACTCTAGCAACTGAATAGCCACCCTGTTGGGGGATTATCTATCATTCCCCACAGTGTTTTATCATACATATAATCTGCACAGAGACTCACTATGCTCGAATGAAATAGCCAGATTTTGAAAACTGTTCGGAATCCAAATGTTGCTGAAAGAACAATAGGGAGATTAAAAACAAAAAAAAAAAAAAACAAGAAAACATTTTGTTTTCTTTTACTTGTCCAGGCAGGAGCAGTTTACATTTTAAAGTGTAGCTTACATGGTTTTTACAAGAGGATTTAGAAAATCTGGCCTGCTTATGATAAGCCTGAGCTTGATTACAATCTCATATGAAAGGAGAGAAGGCTTTTTGGAAATAATATAATTTGTCTTGCATTACTGACCTGTCGTGAGCACTGTGCTAGTAAAAAAGCAAATCTGAGTCCAAGGGAATGGGTGTTATTGTTGTGGCTTCTATTACCACTCACCAAACTGTTGGTCACAATTTTGCATGGCAAGTTGTGCACATATGCGTACTGGCAAGCATGCCTAATACATTCTGGTCTTCAGACTCTTGAAAGGCTTATGCCTTCCTAAGTTAAAAAAAAAAAAAAGTACCTCCTGGAATTTCAGCTGAAAGCATGTAGTTGTGTGATAATATTTTGCAGGTTTCCTGTTTAATTTGTTCAATGTGTTGAGCTTCCACGCAGATTAACTACACAATCAAACACTGAGGGTGAGGAGATTGCTGTGCTTTGCCAAACTCACCAAAGTCCAGAGAGAAGTTATCTCTAGCCAGTGTGTCTTTTGCCGGGTGAATATGGAAAATTGTGTTCCTTATCTGCAATGATATAATGCAGGCCAGTAGATAGACATTTCTGAGTAGGAGAAAAAAAAAAAAAAAAAGCTAAAAATGACAGGCATTCAAGCCACCAAAACAAGCAGAGATCTAGAGCTGGCATGCTTTAGTCTGTCATGCCCTCCCAACAGCACTGGATCTCGCCAATGGGAGTGCCAGTTTGGTAGGGCTTGCCACAGTGAGAACTCCTCTCTGGCTGCTACCATCCCAGTGCTTTCCTAGAAACCCTATCAAATCTGGGAAGTGCATGGAAAGTTGTAGGAAGTGTGAAAGGTGTGGGGTTGTATTCGGGAGCCTTTCTGTATGTCTGATTGACTCGTAGACATGAGGTCCCCCTCGGGTTCCGGCACATTTCCAGCACAAGCAGTACATACTGTGAATCCTGCCACACCTTTCATTGAAGCAGTGCCAATTTCAGGGTGATAGTTTCCAGTGTCCCTCTTCGTGATCTGTTTATTTTCTTTATTCTCTGGCCCTTGTCATTTCGTGATTGATGGCACATGGGAGACTTCTGCAGCCACAGTACCGCAGTGACTTTCAATGGCACTGTCCAAAACTCATTCTGCAGTAAATGCTGCAAGTCCCTTTTTGATATGGAGATTGTATTTTGACCAAGCCACCCTGTCCCAGATGGCATCTTATCTTCGATGCATGTGCAGGAGACTCAGAAGGTACTTTCCTTGCCCCTCTGCCTGTCTCCTCCCAGCCTCACTCAGAACAAAAGGCCTGGTGGTGGATGGAGCTGTGCTCCATGACAGGTGGCAAGATGGGGTGGAGAGGAGCCTAGCTGTCAGGAGACAGGCTCAGGGACTGAGTGGAAAGGGATGGGGAGATGAGGAGGGAGCTGCCTGTTGAGGAGCAGTATCTGGTTGTCACCGTAAATATTCTTGCCTCCATTGCAGTCGTTTTTATCCCTCAGACAAGGTCCTGTCTTACCAGATCCAGAGAAGCTGACACAGGCTGTGACAAAATTCAACTACCTCTTGCAACAGTGCGAACCATGGCTGATCTCAATCCATACACACAATGCTGTAGTTTTATCAGCACGAGCTGTCTTGTATGCCTGGCAGGTCTGATTAGCTTTTGTAAAACTGCAGCTGAAAGGAAACAAACATAGAGTAAGTGAAAAGAAGGGGGGGGGAGGGGGGAAACACCAGACTTTTCTGTCATGTCTGTGAACAGCTTTTACTGCTTTCCCTGGAGAGCTGCATGCTTGGACAGCGAGTTACTGTGAATTAGCGAGGGTCACTGCCATTGATTAAATCCTCTTTTATGTTTCCTGGTAACTCCTGAATTATGGCAAGAGTTGAGCATATTAATTTAACACTTTTTTTTTTGTTGGCAGTTCTTAAGGAGAAAAAAAAATCTGCAAGTCATTTTGTGCAGATAATATTGAATTAAAATAAAAATCAGGAACAAAATCTCTCTTTTATTCCCAGTTTTACCTTGCTAGGTTGACAGGAAAATCAATAACCATCCAAAGCCTTTAGTACAAAAAGATTTGAGCCTTGCAATCATGGTTATCCTCTTTATTTATATAAGATATGTAATAGAGGTATAACAAGTGAAATATATTCAGATAAGAAATATTACTCTTTATTTCATACCTCGTTTTCTCTTGTAGCGACAAAGGACTATAACCTTAAGTGTTAAGTGAATGAAGTTATTACTGAAAATCTCAGTTGTAAAGGTTTTAATTAATGCTAGTTATTTTTGTTGGAAAATTTAAAAGTAGATATTTTTCAAAATTCTTCCTCTCTTTTGGGTAAATATCTGCATGTGTAGATGTTTGTGGATGAACACATACATGCACAGTTACATTCACTCACAAAAGAATACATATTTAAGCGTACTGATATCCAAATGGCATGTGGGCACTGTTTCTTCCAGAAGCAAAAATTGTTCAGGTAGAATTTTGGGAATGTTTAGGAATTTCCTGAATTGTCCAAATGTGAAGGAATGGAAATCAACATACAAGATCCATCACTCCATCACTCACTTGGCCTGTTGAAGTGCCTGAGATGCTCTGTCCCTGCCCTGGGCCATGTGCCTGCCCCTTGTATCTTCTATTCTGGTGGCTTGACAGCTACACTTCAGTGGCTCTGTTACTGTAGGCCCCATTTCCCTTTCCACCGCTCTTCAGGCCACTCTGCTCTGGGCCCAGTGTCCAAGGAAATCAGATTTCCCCTGGCTTCCCTGTGCTGTCCTGTGCTGAGATCAGAAAGTTTGCCTTACGTGCAGGACAGGCAATGCTGCTGTCTGTGTCAGACAAACACACAGAGAGCATGCACACTGCATCACTTCATACCCATCTTTCGGAATTAAGGCTGTGATGGTGCTGCTTGATATTTGACTAATTGGAATAATAATGAAGGGCAAGTGACGTCAGCAAGTCTCCATGATTACACAGAGCTGTAAACATCAAAACATAATCAAGCATGCTCCTGGGTATTAAACATTTTCTTATACAGGACCATACAGGAGACCTGTTGGCATTATGCTGAGAGCTCCTCATCTGCATGTTGTGAATAATCACATGGCCATAGTGGCCGTTCATTTTCTCAGACAGCATTGCAGCTGTCTAAAAATCAAAGAACAGTACTACTCTTTGATAGAGGTGCTGCACTGTAATACCAGCTCCCTGAAAGTACAGGCTAACAACTGCACACGGCTGAGCTGAAGAAGACTTACATGCTGTCACCTATTAGCTGACCAGCTGTAGCTTCCCATAAGAGCAATTGCATGGTAAAGGTGTTGTCTTGAGCCTCAGGGGAAATAAGTGGTTTACTTTGCCACAGGAGCTTGGTGAAGGCTGCTTTGCAGCTAATGTGTGAGGCCACATGAAGAGTTGCGATTCCCAGAGGCACTGCATCTTCACATGAAGCTTGTGCTCAAGAACCAGTACTGGTTGCAGAGTATTAGAGGTCTCTATTTTAAGAAGTTGTGAATGGTTTGATGTGCCTACATGAGAAACACTTGCAACAACATAGCTTATAACTGAGATGCATCAGCTGGAGCCCACCAGCGTTTGGGAGCTGTTGGCTGAGTGTTATCAATGCAGTGTCCCCTTCTGGGTCCAAAATATCCTTAATTGATATTGATTCTCTTGATGGGCTTCCAAGACCATCGACTCTTGCCTCAGGGAAAGGATATAGCCAAGCTGAGGTTTGAGCTAGGTGTATAATGTGGGTTATAATGTTTGGCTGGAGCAGGAGCCTTTCCCTCTCAGGGAAGCTGTTGAGCTTGTATTTACGCTTTTAGCTCTCTGTCACTTAAATTGCACCTGGAGCCTTTCGATAGCCACTGACTCATAGCAGTCAAAATTAATAACACATCAAGAGGCCCTCCATCTGTGTTATCTACCAAGTCTGTATGGGGCAGTGTGTGTCTACGTTAGGTGCACACAATCAATTAAGTGTTGTGAGTCCTTCATACCGTATTTAGAAGCAACACTTTAGCTCTCTGTCAGAACACATATGGCCTGCAGGATTGTCGTGTAGGACTCATGTAAGAACAAACTAGAGTGTCATTAGATCCTTCTCCTTTTACTTCAATGTGTATAATGCACAAATTACCCTTATTTATCATGTTTTGGTGCAGAAGCATTTCCTATCTGGTTGGGGTTTTGCTGTCTGTGGCTTGCCCATATCTGCTGTGGTTAACTTAACACTGTTTTCCTTTTTGAGAACAGCCTAATCACCATCTCTTTCTTTTATTTCTTTAGCGGTGCCTCCCAAATTGAAGGAAATGAAAAACCAAGAGGTTGCTGTGGGTCAGAAGCTAGTGCTACGGTGTGAAACCACTTCAGAGTATCCTGCGCTCAGATTCAAATGGTTAAAGAACGGGAAGGAAATAACAAAAAAAAACAGACCTGAAAATGTCAAGATTCCTAAAAAACAAAAGTAAGTACAGAGACACATCTTACCATTGGGGCTGGGAGGGATGGGGAAAAGGCTGTCCAAAAGAAAGCAAGCACTGAAAGTATTAACTGCAGTATCACAAAGGTAAAGTCTATGAGTTACAAAAAGGAACTTTAAGGAAGCAGACGCTGACATCATGTTTTTTGAATGTATGGATAAAGTGGTAGTATGGCATAAATATTTCATAAATAATTTTTCCTTTCCAATGCATGTTTCTGTCCTGATAGCCAAAGGCTATCTTTTTAACCAGCAAGCCTTGGAGACAGGCCATTTTAAAACTACCAATGAGAACAGAAATACCTTATGTTTGCTGTCTAAAGTCCAAGAACATTTAAAGTCATCAGAGCAATGTAGATTTGAAAATATTTTTGAGATTTGGTTTGCAAGCAATATAGTTCTGAAGAAGAATACTTTCTGCAGTGGCACCAGGTGTGATATTCAAGCCTGCAGCAGTCCTTCATTAGAGGCATTCCAGCAATATGCAGAAAAGGCACAAGTCTAGCAGATGCCATGTGATTAGCACAGTTTGCAAATCTCTTTTTGCCTGGTGGAAAGTGTCCCCAGTACATAACAGTTAATCAGTGCCAAAGGATTGATAGTGCCTTTTCTCTGCAGGGAAGGCAGAAGAAGCTACACAATGCATTTTTTGCATCGATGATGGAAAAGACTTTTGCTGTGTGGTCACGACTTTATTGGTTATGTTTAGAAGTTTTGATTATGGCTGCTTCTTCATCGAAAGAAGTCAAGAAATCTGAAACCAGCCCACCAACTCTCACTTCTGCTATCAGTATAGAGGAGTGCAGCTTGCTGGAATGGTCTTTGCCTTCTCTTCATGTGAGGATTTGGGCTAGTCTCTACAATAGGTCTTTTCCTCTTAGATGTTAAGTGCCCCCATACTTCACCAAATCCCATCTTGCTAGGCAAAACAGCATCGAAAATCAAAGAGGCACTTGACCTTCCAGACTTGTTCAGGTTGAAAACCAGATGCCCTGACTTCCCCCATGGTTTCTTATGCTCCAGCAAAAGGTTGATGAAATATGGAGGGGTCCAGAGCAGCATCACTGCAGCCCATGTGCTACAGTAGCACAGACAGCAAAAAGGAACTGGTGATGTCTCTTTCCAGCATTTGTCAAATGGAGCCGTTCCAGGTGGCAGGTAGCCTGGCAAACTGTCTGAACCCATTTGCCGTATGTCTCTGTCAGAGTTGTTTTGTCATTCTAGTCTGCGCAGAAAATGTTCAGATCAGAGCCTGGTCCTCAGGAGAGCGCTGTCTGTGAGGGGCAAAGTGTTTTTCCTTCTGTTACATTTTGGCTAATGTTTATTGATAAAATTCGCTGTATCTGGGATTTCACCTCCTGGGACTTTGTCAGGGAGGCACCATTGGATCAGTGACTATCTTGGCTTCTACCAGATACTGGGAGATGGTGGAGACAGCATGAAATGGTTCTTAAAACCCATAGGTCTTCTAGAATGATCCCAGCATCTCTCAAAGTTTTGTGGAAAAGAAAGGGGGAAAGAGAAGGGGAGAGGGAATGAAAGGAGTTGGCAGAAGGGACACTAGCTAACAACCACTTATTAGAGCATACACGTGGAACACTGAAGTCTATTTTTCAGGTTTATATGTGAAAACATTTAAAATTCCCTAAAAGATACATAGCACACAGAAAAGGAATAAAAGAAAAAAAGAAAAAAGTTGCCTCCTGGAAAGTGGAGATCTGATTTCCTTGTCCTTCGCTGTAAGTGGGCAGAGTGCAGACTTAGATTTCACACATGTGCTACCCCAGCCAAGGATATCACTCATCCTTAGAATTTCTGTCTCCGTTTTGTGTTTTAAAACTGAGATTTCTGCATGGAACACAGAAGCCTTTCTGCTCACAGATGCGAAAATCACTAGATATAGAATGCGAAAAGGGAGAAGACAAGGGTTGCCTTTGAAAATTTTGCTTTTGCTGATATCTGAAGGATTTTCCTTATATTCTTGCTTTTAGATTTTATCTTGGGGACATATCAGTATTTTGCCTTTTTTTTTTTCTTTTGCTGTTTGTGTGCTCTTCCAGCATAGAGTGGGTGTGAACAGCTCTAGAGGAGATAGATCTGTAGAAAGAAAGTGGGACAGGTACGTGCTCTAAATTTAGAGGAAAAGGGAAGAAGAGGTGGTAAAAAAGTGAATGTATAAGAGGATGTACATATTACAGTAAACAAATACACGTTAAAAAAATCCTGTTCCAAATGAAAAAAAGGAAATAAATCAGGAATATCATTGATCAAAGTGGAGTTTTTCCATTTTTTCTATATATTTATTTTTCCTGACAACACACTGATAAATGTTTGTCCTGTGCTGTACTATTGTGCTGCACTACTGTGTACCTGTGCTGTACTACTATGCATGTACCACACTGTTACTACAGGTATTTTAATGTGAATTCTTTTCTACTGTGAAGTGTAGGAAAATCATCAATGAAGGCTGGAGTAGTAGTGGAACTACCTGGGATTAACGTCCACTTTGGGGGTCAAATGTCTACATAAAAACAGGGTATAATCTGCAGCACCATTGTTAGCACACAGGGTAACACGGTCTTGACTCCTTCAATCCAAACGTTTGAGAATAATATTTTATATACATTTATGAAAACTTTGCTGATTTTTATGTAGTGTCTGAGAGACAGAAGTGATTTTTTATATTTCCATGGCTTACAAAAAATCAGCTTTGTGCCATCATTGTGTGGCGGTAAAACAAAACTTGTTCATTGTGGGGAGAAAATAAATGTGTTTGAGCACTGGGTATTTAGCATGAGATTTTTTAACAAACTGCAAAAATTTCTAAAAGAATTATGAAGTTTCTAGCTTAGAAACAAAAAATGGAGACCTTAGCTTCTGGAGCAGGCATGGAAAATATGCTGCTTGATATTTTTGAATACATTTGCCCAGGGTGAGTGCTACTGCTTCACAAAATCTGCAGAAGTGGAGCAGATGCTGACTGCATTTTCCTAGATTTTTGAGAGTTTAGGAGACTCTTTGACAGTGCAGGTTTCCTCTAGACTTATCTTTCTCAAGACTGGCCCTTCACGTAAAATGAGCTCCAGGGATCACTCCACTGAGCTCACTAGGATGATTCTAGGGTGGTTGATTCAGAAGACGCAGGATCAAACATTCAGTGACATTGCAGTGCAGCAGGTGAATCACACTAGATGCGTGTGCCTCTTCTTGTCCCACTGGAAAGTCCAGAGAAACTAAGAATTTAAAATTTGGTGAAAGGTACTTAAATACTCAATTTTTACCCTAAATTTGTCACGGAGTAACAGTGTACACCCAGTGAGTTTCTGCTGCTCTTAGGACTGTACATGGTTCAGTATGCCATCTTCTATTGATGGATCTGTACAAGTTTAAGCTATTTCTTTATGTCAGTGTAGACACAGTAAAATCTAAGCACCACGCAAGGCCTTTTCACTTGCTGTTTAAGAATTTCTGCTCATCTGCTTTTACTGACAATGTTTCATTTTCTTTCTCTACATCTCAAACGTACGTGAAGACCTCACAGTTCTGTGTTGGGTAGTATCCTGTACAGAGTCAGGCTCTCTTCATTACATAAATTACAGGATTTTGGGGCAGGAGCTGATGGCTTTGGATAGAGCAGTGCGTGAGAAAACTTTATGTACAAGTGCCCTGTATCTTGGGTTTCATCCAAGCTTAGCCTGGATATTTGTTCGCAGACAGGCAATTCTGGATGACAGATGGAGCCTGGAAGCAAAATGAATTCAAGCAGTCAGATAAGGTGGGCTGAGACTGTATTCTGCAATGCATTTTTTCTCTTTCATGTATGAATATAAGATCTGCAGTGCCATAGTACTGATGGACAAAAGATGTAGCAGAGCAAACTGTGGAGGGAGAGGCATTTTTTGGTGTAGCATGGTATAGACCGACAACAGAACAAGCATTTAGGTATAAAATCCCTTATCAATTACTTTAAGCGAGTTCTGCTGGAGCGCCATATTGCTATAAAGGGTTGTTTCATTTACAGCCATTCATGAGTCATCTTCTGCTCTGTCTGTTTTGAATTCTGTCATAATATGTCTTGATAATATCCTTACAGCTATAAATATTCGTTTGATGTCTTGTTCTTGAAGAATTTTTCTATGAATAAGACAAAATTTGGATTGTTAACAGTAAATTTGTAAGCCATATGGTTGTTTTACCTATTTTAATCTCATCCTAAAGTTATAAAAGGAAGCCTCACTTCCTTAACTTTTTTCGTAGGTGTCATGTAAAATGAAGAGAATAAAAAAAATGTATAGGGTAAACAGAGTTACTGCTTCTAAAAGCCAAGAGTGCCATGAAGGATGTTTGCATCACTATTACTTAATGTCATAGAGAGGAAAAGAGACTGCAGCAGACACACAATGAGAGCCTAAATAAAAGTGGTATCGCTGCAGCTGTGCTTGCTTATCAAAGTGAGCTCCCTAAAGAGTGGAGTCTGCTTATATTTTCTCTTGAAATACCCTGAAGCTACAGCCTGCTCTCCTTATAGACAAATGTCTGCTAGAGTAGCTGAAAGATAACCCGTGGGATATAGGAAATATCACATGTCCATGCAAGCTGTTAGATGGTATAGACTACTTCCAGGACAGGTCTTCAAGAGTCAAGGGGAGGTGTGTGAATAGGTGTCAGGAAGTTAAATAGCAGGCTGTTTTTACTGTGGTGCTAAGTGTAGCTGTTAGATGCAAAATTCCATCCAAAGAGACAGTAGCTTCTGTCAGTATCTTTTCCCCTTGTACTCACTCACTCACTCACTGTTGCCACCAGCTGGAGTCTTCTCTTACATGCTGTCTGAAATGCAGTGAGGTATTCAGCCCAGTAAACTAATCCAATATTGGGAACCTGAGAAAAGTCTCCAAATTGTCAACTATTCAGTTGTTTACCTTTGAAACAAACCATAGCAAACTGATAATCCTAGGTTGGCTGCTGCCTCTTCTTGGAAGGCCAGTAGCCTCAGGAAAGTAGCTTTTTTTTTCACGGCATGACAGGAAATGCTTGTGATGTAGGTTTCAAGTAGAGTTGGGGATTCCTGCTGGCGCAGTGGTCACATCCCATGAGGGCTATGGTGCTGCATCCTCAATGTTAGGACATTTGTATAGAGGCAGGAAAGGCTGAGATGCCTATAAGCAACGGATGGGATGGTTGACTGTAATGAAGGGAGAGATGGCTCAGAAGGGCGCACGGGAAGCAGTGCTGAGTATTTTGATTGCTCTAGAAGCACTGCTGCTACAAAGACTAATCTTTGGTGTGAACCCAGTCCTGTTCAATGGTTCCCAGAAGGAGTAACCAGCTGTAAAGTCTGAATGAAGAGACGGAAAATGTGGCTGTGCTAAAGCAAAGCAGCTCCCCAGATGCTGCTTTGCTCAATATCTGTTGGTGTGACTAAGAGATTTTTAGACTGAAGAACCTCTGCCCCTTGGGGGGGTAGTCCATAGTGTTAGGATAGGCTAACATAGGTAAGCCTGTGTTCATGCACTCCACTAAGCAACTATTCTGTGGATAAATGAAGGGGCCTTACTACAGGCAAAAACTTCTACAAAGCACTTATTTTAAACAGAAACTAGAAACACTGGTAATTTGTATATTTTCCCCAAGCTAGTCATTCTCTGCAGTCTTAGTAATGGGATTATTGACGTCACATGAGTTGGGGACCCCTTGAATGACACCAGAGCATGTTCTTACCAAATTAATGAGCAGGCAGGAGTTCTGCATTTTGAAATCTAATCTCAAAACCTTGGAGACTGATTAAATTACGTCTCTGAGCCAGGAACAAAATGTAGCTTCATGCAAATTGTGCTCCTGCCCATAATTTTTTGTTAGTGCTGGAGAATGATTTACTATTGGGGTTTCAGAGGTTGTTGAAGAGAGTGGTGTGTCCTAATCTCATGATTATTTAGTCAAATGTTGGAAGCTACAGTACTTACCCAGAACTCTGCTACTGGCAATGTGAACCTGTAGAAAAGAGTAATTTATTTTAAAATTACACCCATCTCCATGGCATCAGAATAGACAACAATTTAGTTGAGGAAAGAAGGCTATTTTACAGAGATTTCCTTCAAGAACAAAGCCTCCTCTCAAGCAGAAAAGCATAAAGAAGCATCTTTAATTGAATTCATTGATATGCCTGTTCTCCAGCATTTTGTAGAAGAAAGATTTTTTTTTTACTGTCTTCCCTTCTTTCAAACCTGGTTAGTATTAATCTGTCAGAGTATAAGAATGGAAAATAAGAATCGGTTGAGGGTAAAAGTGCATTAGTTGATGCAGTGACTGTTACTCCAATAAAGGACGCTTACATGCTTTTTGTCATTTCACAGGAAATACTCTGAGCTTCATATTTATAGAGCCACGTTGGCTGACGCTGGGGAGTACGCATGCAGAGTGAGCAGCAAACTAGGGAATGACAGTACTAAAGCCAGTGTTATCATCACAGACACCAATGGTAAGGCTTGGCTCTTTATTTTGCTATTGTGTTCAGAAAGACCTTGACTTTTCTGTTATTAGGGCAAAAGAGTCCCAAGGAGGAGGAAGACGTGCAAGTGAAATGGAAGCAGAAATGCTGAAACCTATTACTTGTGCTGAGAAAATGAAGCACCTCTGTCATTGAGATGCTCGGCTTTCCTTACTCGGTCAAATAAGACCTGTCCTCTGGATCTCCTATGGCTTTTTCTGTGATAGACTTCCCAACATGAAGTTAAAGTCACAGTCTAAATAGATGAGATGGGAAGATAATGAAGGAAAGGAAATATTTTAATTCCTGTGATATGTATGAATAGGAGAGTCATAAGAGTCCTGTAGAGGAGCTTTCATTTACCATAAACAAGTCTTAATTTCACTTCTAAACTAGAGCTCCCCTTCTTCTCTTCCATTTGCATGATTCTGATTGCCACAAGTTTTCCTTCCACTGATTTTGATAGCTTTCATTTTTTTTTTCATGATTTCCACCATAGTAAAGACAAAAGCATATTATTCAAAGGCAGGAATGTACCTTAAGGCACCTTCATGTGCTGCATTTTAAACTTTTTTCAGGAGGAACAGAGATTCTTAGTTACCTGAACAATTTTAAATTATTATAGATTTGTTAATTGTTTTTGCAGAGCTCCTTCACTTCGTTTCACTGATAGTTCTGAATGCTCCTTGCAGGATTTAAGAAGTGTTTTCTTGTACATAAATGTTTTAACAGTACTGTTTCTCCTTGCACGTGCTTTGAAGGTGGTGGTTCAGCTGAAATGCTCTTTCTTAACAGTGGCATTATCTAATGTGGTTCTGATAATTCAAACTCCTGTGTCTAGCTCACGGTGAAGTATCAAAGAAACACAGTGTCATTAGCAAAGGAAGCATACATTATGCGTGTACATAAGATGAGTTTGAAGCTGATGTTCCAACGGGAATTACGCAGTGGTGCTTTTTCTGTTCACCATTGTGCCCCAAAGCAGGATGTAGGCATTTCAATAAATAGGAAAACAAATGTAAACTTTTGCCAATGGGATTTGTCTTTGGATATCTGCTGTTTTGTGGTCACATGGTGATTGCTTGGCTGTATTCACATTGTGTATTTGCTATTCTAATTCATTAACTGAAGAATCCCAAGTGCTAAGATTTCACATGAGCTGTCTGGTATTATAGTCATGATCAGATGTCAGGAGACTCATATAAAAGATCAAGTGTTATTTACTGGAATGTTATTAGGAGCAAAAATGTGTAGGTGTTTCTGTGCAGCTTAGTAAATGCTCTTGGTTTCCATGAACACAATTTTTGATTGCTCACAAGCTGCTTACATGGAAAGCTCCTATACTGTTTCCAAGGAACTGGAGTTTCCAAAACTCTGCTGTAGGCACCGTGCCTGGGCAGTGATACAAGTAAACACAAAAAATGTGTGGGCATCCTCCATTACTTCCTCAGAGAAGGAATGGTGACCTATGTGGGGAAGGATTTAATTCCTACTTTGTGACATAAATTTTTGAACTTCCCTTTGGGCTGTCCTGAATGACAGCAAAACACTTCTACTGCAAAGAATCAGGAGCCTGGATTTGAATGAGAACATTTGCAGGCAAACTTTTCAATGTAAATTTGTAACTGATATGTTAGAATTTGTCTAATCTTGTTGTGAAACATAAGTTGTTTAAAACACCATCATGCATGCAAACAGGGAAAAATTGGATCCAACCTAAATGTAGCAGCTGGCTCTTTTCAGTGAAGATCTGAACTGGAAACGCAGTGATATCTGAACTGGAACATCTCAGTGACATTTGATAACCTAGAATCAGGCATGGCAGCCTTCACTGGATGATTAAATCAATCATGCATATTTGGTTGCCGCACATACATTTGAGCCCCCTTTGCTTACTGTTTCTTATAAATTACCAGTAAAATAGTTCCTATTTTTTTCTGCTAAGCTTGGTATTTTCCACCTGGAGTTGAAGAACAGCATGGGCAACATCTAGTGACTTAAGAGCAATGGATCCCTAAGGCCTCAGAGGGCAACATCTGCTTTCCAAACAGGGACAGACCCCCTGCACTGTTAACCTCCTCACCCCTTCTTCCACCACATTCCATGACCTCTTCCCCTTGCTGGCTTAATGACTGATTTGGGATCCAAACTTGGTAATGAGCCCTGAAGGATAGTCATTATTCAGGTCCCGTATATGTGTGGTCCTGCTCTTTTATGGAGGGAGAAGGAAAGAAAGGAATCAACCTAAAAAAAAAAAAAAAAAAAAAAAGGCTCTTATAAATTTCCTGCCATTGGGCTTTTAGGGAAGACTTTGGGGTCCTGGACAACACAGGAGCCAGCTGTAGAAAACTGTAATTTGGACCCCTGAGAAGGGTGAACTTCTTCAGGGTAGACAGAATGGTTGTTGGTAATCTGTGAACCTTACCTTTAATTAAGCACGTCGTATGCACCATTGGCACCTGCATACTCACCTGGCCATGCTTGTGAAGTTGCCCCACTGTCCATGAACTATTAGCTCCTCCCTTTCTTTTATGCTGTGTGCTTTAAGACTGAGGGTAAATAAGGGGATGATATTTCTGGAAATCAGGTTTTTCTTTCCACTAAGATATTATTTCTTTTCAATGTAAAAATCCTGGGGTTAATTCCCTACTTTTTTTTTTTTTTTGAAAGTTTATCTATTTTGGTTGACATTTTCTTTGCTGTTTTCCCACAAAAGGGAATTCTAGAGATAGATCAAAGGTCTATCTAGCATTGTGCCTTATCTCTAAAATCAACCAGAAATGAATATTAAGAAAAGTTACATGAAGAATAAGGCACAATATGTGACTTTTTTCCCCCGAAAAGAACAGAAAAAAAACACGTTTTGCTGTAAGGCCATGCATCTGAAAATGACCAATTTCTATTCCCTGCACCAAAGCATAAAAAAATGGGTATTTCTCAATAAACCATCGTAAAAATTTCTCTCTTTTTTTTTTTTTCAATGAGAAAAGCGCTTTATTTTTCC
Source organism: Lagopus leucura (assembly GCF_019238085.1). NCBI lineage: Eukaryota > Metazoa > Chordata > Aves > Galliformes > Phasianidae > Lagopus > Lagopus leucura. Next base: position 9,108,654 of record NW_024962261.1, on the reverse strand, counting down.
TTGATCTAATTCTCAGGAATTATAACACTTTCTTACTTGAACAGTAATAGTGCAATAGCTCAAGTCTTTCTTACTGCTACTGTTATTATTATCATTGCTGTTAATTAAAACTGCCCTACTTGTTCTTATGCAAGTTTTCACTGTAAGTGAACAGACCTACAAACACACATGCAGGATGTGCACTGTGTTTTCCTGTAACATTTCTCACATTTCTCCTTTTAAAGACACATTAAGTCTTGTTTGTAGAGCCACATCTATGGATAAATAATGCAGCAAATGTAAAAATAGGTAGGCAAAATCTGTTTAGCATTCATATGAACAAGTAGTGGGAGCTTTTCTGTTCCCTTTTAAATTTCTAATGAGTATAAGTTGCCCACAGGATATGAGCTACATTCTTAATTTCATTCACTCTTATTCATGTATTCTCCCCTAAGAAAGATTGTAATTGAGGTCAGTTGAGCCATGATGTACTCCTGGAGTTGTATAAATTGTACACAGGTTTGGTTATGCAATAATAGCCATTTTTTGCAACCTAATTTGTCTCTTTAGCCAGGCAAAAGACTTTTACAGTGAACTTTTCTGTGGCCTTCCTTAGCTCATTAAAGGACTCTGAGAGAATACTTTCTACCACAACCAAAGCTTTTAACTATATGTTTGAAAACTTTGTCACAAAAAATCTTATCTAGTTAACTAGGTAAGTGACCTCATTTTCTCAAGTGTAGAGTGCAAAGGCTGAATCCAGTGTCAGCCTTACACTTTAAAACCCATTGACCTAAATCCTTTGTCACACTAAGGAGATTTGCAGTGCCCAGCATGGCTCAGCATACAAAGGGGTGGATTTCTGCAGAGATGTTTGAGAAGTCAGCAGTGTTCGGTGTTCACAGCTGCTGTATTGTTGCAGGGTACTGTGTGAGTGCTCATCCTGCACGTCTGCACAAAGTGAGCTGACATTTGAATCATTAGTAGGGATGGCTGGGATAGCCTCACCTGAACTGAAGGGAACAGGAAGTGTTCAGATGATAGTTACGCATAACTCAGCTGTGGGCAGAGGTAATCCTTGATAAATTCATGAATACAGAGACTGATAATCTCCTGGTTTTGCATCCTTATTATTTGCAGCACTGCTAACAGCTCAGAATTGTGCAGTAGCCAGCAGAAATCTGGTATTCATCATTCGTTAAAGCATCTAGTACTCACTGAGCATGTGGCCAACTGTGAAACATCTCAAAAGCAAGAAAAGTCCCTTCCTACGTATGCATTAATCTGAGATTTGATAAAAACAGGAGTGTTTTTCATTAACATAATTACAAGTTATCTAGGGCCACAGTTTTTTTGTTTTTGTTTTTTTGTGTTTTTTCAACATGGTAGGCTGACCTAATGTGTCATATTATGAGTGGGTGCAAATGAGCATTTTTGGGACCAACGTCAGTGGTTTTGGCCCTAAAGACAAGTATTACCATTTCTCTGCCTGCTGAAGAACAAGTATCAGATGTTCCAGATACTTCCCTTTTCTCTAGATATGTGGCACCTATGTGTCTGACAAAATCAGTGCAAAAGCCTTAAGTCACTAGTAGAAAATAAACCTCAGGATGACTTGAAACATTTTTGCAGCTCTCACTTGAATCCTCCTCAGAACTAAAGTTGTTGTCCCTGTCAGGGTCCTCAGGGATGTCTTGGAAGCTGAAACCAGAACCCATGAGATCAAACCCTCAGTTTACTGAAGCAGGCTTTTTGTGCTAGGTCTCAGGCAAACTAGCAGAGGAAAAATGGGCTGTAGGGACATTCAGAGGGCTCTTCACGAAAGTGTCTGTATGGCTGTTAGATACTTGGTTATCCCTGGAAAAAAAAAGACCTCTCCAGAGCAGGAAGACCTCTTGCCTCCCTGAGCAGTGCTTGCTGCCTTGGCTTTGAACTGTCCCCTTTCTGCAGCCCAGGCAATGCTCCCTGCCCGGCAGGACAGATCAAGATGCCAAGTTCAGCAAGAGTGCTGCAACTCCCTTTTGTGTTCAGAGGCTCTTCCCCATCTCATCAAAAGGGACAGGAGTTGGAGCAGGTCAGAGTTGAGATGGAACTGAGAGACTGCAAGGACCTGTCCCCTAAAGCATTCCCAAGAAAAGATTTTTTGCCTGTTCTCCCAACATTTTTCCTTAAGAAAGCTCCAGCACAAACATATTCAGTTTCAGGAAATGGCACCTCATGAAATCTGATCACTTCCTAGAAACTCCAGGGGGACAGGGATGGAGCATTTGAGGTTGCTGCTCCTCATAGGGAAACAAGCTGTGGCCTCCATATCTTCAGCAATTGCAAGTACCATGACTAAAACATGCTTGGGCTTTTCCAACTCCAAGTACTGAAAGCTCCCATAAGCAGCCTCATCATGTTTTCAGATGGTTCGTTGAGTGGAACTCTGTTGTCCTTCTTGTCTAAGCAAAATATCTCTTTTTTACTATTGTGGTGATAAATAAGCACTGCACACATTTTTTTCAGATGCTACCATCCACTGTTAATGCTCCTAGTATGAAAATCACTAGCAAGGCTTGGTAATGTGTGACTTAGCCATGTTTTCCAAACATATCTCTAGACACATTTCTGATGTGGGGAGCTCTGGCTGTGTCTTCCACTGGAAGGGATACTTTCCACCTGCGTTTTGAAGACATAGTCAAGCCTAGGGAGGCAGCAATAAGAAGTACTCCAAAAAGCTCAGCACAAGCACTAAATGGAGCATGGTTTCTTTGACTGGGAAAGAAAAGGTTGCTCCAATCATGCCAGATGCTGAGCTGCTCAGCTGTCAGACATGTTCTATCTCTGTTATGACTAAGAAAGGTTAATTGCTCAGACGCTCTCAGTGCATAACAGCAAACTGCCTCCACAGCTGACAAATGGTCCTGAAAGCTGTCTGGCTATGGGCCACTATGTTCCAAAGTTTGGAAAGTGCAAAGGTTTTGACCTTAAAAATGTTACTGATGATACTCATTTCCATGCCATGCACCACTGGCTATCAGGGAAATGCTGCATAGCATGTTCTCTCTCATTAATGAGATGAAACCAGGTTCTGTTGCCCACACAAACAAGATATTTGCCAATGGAAACTGGACCAAAAGGGAAAAAAGTACTAACAAGATAGAAATTAACACACTGGCTCAACACAAGCTTAAAGATAAGGATCCTGAGGGGAAGACAATTAGGCCAAGTTCCGTCTCTGTTCAAGACTCCATGCAAACTGATGAACATGAGCAGGGGGCTACCTGATCCATAATCAAAGAACAGAAGAAGAACTTTCTTGAACTGTCTTTTCCTATGTCTCTTTTGAGGCTTTTTCTAAACCATTTTTTGTTTGGCCTACCAGAGAATTCTTGGTGTGCCTTGAGGATTCAAGGCAAGACCTCTTCCCTGGCATTTGTATCCTTTCTCCAAACCTGGAACTCAAACATGTGCAGCAGTACCAAGCTGAACAGATCTGAGGTGGGAAACTTGTGCAAATCTGAAGAAAACTGAGATACATAGAACTGAGGAGTAATTTGTTCATACCTACGGAAGTCCATGCGCTTGTGGCTTGTAGTGTCAGCAGTGCACAGTCCAGTGGATGGTGTCATTAGAAAAAGGGAACTCCAGTGCAAGAAGTCCATGGCATTGTGTCACTGGCAACAGCACATCTCCATAGGACCAGGATGGAAGAGCAACTTTCCTCCTCTCTTCAGCAAAGCAACTGATTTCCATCACAGCAGTCATCCCATGGGAGGCTGGATTTGCATGTGTGACTTCGAAGATTTCAGTGAAGTGGCAAGTGACATTATTGGATGTACTTAGCAGCAATCAAAGTGATGTGAGCAGGAACACATCTCAGCAAAATTTAACTCTCTAGAAGCGTAAGGAGTGAACACTCACTCCGACGCCTTCCAGAAGCAGAACCATCTGTGTGATTTCTCCTGTTGCCACTGATCAGTTATTCCCAGAGGAGAATGAAAGATTGATCAACTGGCTTCTTTGAGAAGTAACAGACTACTTCTTCAGTCCCACCAGCAGACACCATTGTTGTTTTTTTTTTTTTTCCCAAAAGGAAACTTCTACAAGCTGATGTCTGGTTGCAGCCTCTGCAGCTGAAACACAATTTAAGCTTGCTTCTTTGAGCATCTTTTCCTCTTTTCCTCCTCCATTTTTGGAGCTGATTGCTGCTAGAGGAACACCTGGCTCCACATTATAACTTCTTGTTGCCTCTTGTGTTTTCCAGAGAGCACCAGCAAGATACCAGTATCAACAGAAGGGACAAAAACTTCTTCACGTAAGTTCCATTAATAGAGTCTTCCTCTCTACTTCTCTTTGTTTCTTTCTGAACTGCTTCTGCAGCTGTGAGACTGCTTCTTCTTATCACCTGCATCAGTTCACCTGCGTCCAGAGCCTCAGAACCTGCTTATGATCTTGAATGCTGGATCTGCTTCAGGGACTAAGAGATGAATGAAGAAGGGTTAAGCATACCCGTTAGTATCCTGGAGCTGTACTGAGGATTATAACATGGCCTGCAGTTGTCAACCTGCAAGCAGCCCAAATGAAAGCGTATTTGAGCTGTTAGGACCTGTGTTTTAAAAAGCACTTTTTGCTCCTGTTCCTGTACATCCTAGCAGCCACACATGAACTTGAGCATATGGATATACTGATATTTCCAACAGAAAGAATGCTGCCTAGACTGCTCTGTTCTTCTGGGCTCTAGGTGGATTGCCTGGCAGCTCTTCAGCATCTGTGAAGGTAGACACTAGCATAGCTTAACTGCTTTCAAAACTGCCTTTGGCACAATAGGAGCCTTCCCCAGGTGGTTTCCTTTCAAGCTGGTGGAATTCTGCTTTCAAGATCCCACTTTCAGTTACGTATTTCATACCTCTAGAGTCACTCCTGGAATGACCCCAATGAGAAGTCACTTTCATTATTTCAACATTGGAGTTACTTCAAATATGGTCACAATTCTAGCAGTTATCTCTACTACCGAGTTTGGCTGAGGGAGCTGTGGATAGGCACATGTAAGCTGAGCATCCCAAGATTTACAAGATGCACATATCCTGCTTGGCAGAGAGGCTGGGGTCCTGCTAGCTTTTTGAGAAAGCTATGTCTGGCAGAGACAGGTTTTAGTGTGAGATGACAGTGTTTGTAGGCTAGATCAAGGAAAACAGTGTGATTGCCAGATTTTGCATTTAGCATGCCTGCAGCCTTCCCTTTGATGCATCTGCGTGTGTGGCGACCTACTTCTGAAATCTTGGCACCACTGCCTGACAGAAAAGCCATTGGATGTGCCCATATTCTTTCATGTTCTCAGTGGGGCCTGTCACCAGTGCTTCACTGGGTATCTATAAGACCACATAGCTAATAGCAAGTGTCCTGTAACCATTGGAACCATTCTTGTTCAAAGTAGGTGACATGCTGGTCAATGACTCCACTATGCTCCCCCTTCTGCAGCAAGAATGCAGACCCTGCACTTTGCTCCCTTCTTTCCCATGAAATATGTTTCTTGTTATGAGTAGTCTCTTTCCTTGCCTGTGTCCCTTCCAGTGCCTGCTGTTACATTACTGCTCTCTTCCTTGCTGCTTTTGTTGACTGGAAGGAAAGAGGCAGGCATGTTTAAAAGGCTGGCTGCATTCCTGATAAATCCGCTGCACTTGCAAATGCAGTGCCAAGCAGCACATCATGCTGTTGGCTTAAAGGATAGCAGAAAGCAAAAAGTTCGATGGCCGCATGTTGAGATCTTCTAATGTGCATCTCTATGGCATTCTGAATAGGTCTTTGCTATGTGGCTAGATCAGATATCTGCTTGATGCCTTGGTCCAGACCACTTCAGCTTTCCCTGTCACTGCAGCGTTCTTCTGCTGACTGATAACATCTGAGATCTCAAGCATTACTTATTTTTTCCAGACCTTACAAATGCAAATAAATTATCAGTGTGCTGCTTCTCCAGTTGGAGGTTGGCTGTTGTGAATGATGATGTGTGAATCACCAGGTGTTGATAGGAGGGCTTACAGAGCAGTTTTAGCTTTCAAGTGAGGTTTTACTCTGGCTAAAAGCTGACTCTACTAAGCAGCAGGCTCATCTTTTCTGCCTGAAGTGACATGTTGCTGAATATTTCACTAAAGAGCATGCCTTATGCCTCACCTGCTCCTAGGGATCGCAGGCTGGTTGCCCCTCTCGGTGGCGTGTCACATTGCTGCCTCAAGCTGACTGTTCTCCCTGCAGACACTTTCTTCCACCTGACTGCACTCCTGAAGCACGCTCCTGAATTCTTTCTTCATGCATGACACTACGTTCTGCTGGACTCTAAGACAGTGAAAGCCTATGCACCACCCAAATTCCTAGTCCCATCTTGCTACGTGGTTCAGTTTCTTACAGTGCAGGAGGTTCAGCCCCTGCACAAGGCTGGCATGCTTTTTTCATTAACTTTTATGAGTGCTTGCTTTGTGTGATTTCTGCTGAGGTCTGCTTCCTTCAGCTGTCCTACAAGATTATTTGCCATCTTGAGAACTTTGTTGTTTTTTTTTTTTCCCCTTTGCAACCACTTTGGTTCTGGTGCTGTGTCCAGTTTTAGTCTGGAACATGTCCTGCTCCCCCTTCCAGCAACAGCTTTTTCCAGAGGTTGTAGCACTCAAGGACCTGCTGTCTTCTGAGATGCAGAGGTTCTTATCATAGTTGTGGAGTCCTGACTGCCCATTTGGAGTTAGGAAACTAGAAGATAAGCAGCTAGTGTCTCCTGGGTTGGCATGGGGGTCTTCAAGACCTACTGCTTTCCACTTTCCTCTGATGCTGTCACAAACAGCTGAACATTTTGCTCTCTCTTTGCCAGTTTTCTCCTGATCTTCTCTCCCAGAACTGTGGAGCATTTTTGCTGTAACTGATTATTCACAGTGTGCCTAGGACACACTGTACCAACTTTGAAGTTCTTTGCTTTCTGGATCTATCTCTTTTTTTTTTTTTCATCTGCTTCAGTGGGTTTCTGATTACTATAAAAAGAGAAATTAAAAAAAAATAAAGAAAGCCCTTCTTGGGGAAAATGTTTGTGTTCCTCCAATTATAACAGTGTAGTTGTGGCTTTATTCTTACAACTTTATTGTTACCTTCTGTGTGTTGCAGAACCCATGCTTAGGATACAAGCTTCAACAGAAGGAACAAATACTTCCTCCTGTAAGTACATACAAGCTGTTTAAATTATTGCTGGCAAGCATCTTGGATTCAGGTTGGATGGGTCCCTGAGCAAATCTGATCTAGTACTTGATCTAGCAGCTGGCAACCTTGCCTGTGGCACAGAGTGTGAACTTGGTGATCCTTGAAGTCCCTTCCAACCCAAGCTATTCTATGATTCCATATGATTCTATGATTTTCCACCCTGTAGTTCAGCAATGTGCTTCTGTCTAAAACTACAATAACGGCTTGGAAGTGACTGGATAGGATTCCTGAACTACAAATACATCATTGAAGGGTTGTTATTTCTTGAATATATGAGAATATGATTCTCAGAGACATGTCCTTTGCAGATTGATGGCTAAACACCCTCCTTTAGAAAGGTCAAATGCATATTTGGGTAGGATAAGGGAAGGGGAAACTGCTTCAGTTTCCCATCTGAAATTCCCTTTTCTGCTTCCATGCACCCTGCTCCTGGAGTACGTCATCCTCCAGGATTGCATCCTCCATCCTTGCTTCATCTCTGTGCCAGCTGGTGCATGTTAGAGCTCCTCAGGAGCTTTTCCCTTTGCCTATTGGGAAGAGGATGAGGAAATTGATGGCCTTTTCTTGTGCATCTTCTCTCAGCTAGGACAGAGAACCAGCATGGCAGCACCAGAGCAATCCTGTCCCTCCTGAGGTGGAGGCAGGAGTTTGTCTCTTTGTTCATCTTGAGAGCGCACTGGAATCTTCAGAGGCACAAATGGGGAAGGTGACTCTTGTCTTCATCTGTAGTTTCTCAGGGAAACATGCTCACCTGTGGTAATGCTAAGCAATTCCACTCTATAGAGCAATCAGGCAGAGCTTTTAAATAGAGCCAAACTGACCACCTGCTTAGCCTGATTTTGTGCCATGGAAGAGGGCACCTCAAATGAGGTCATTGGTGTTGCAGGAGGCAGGGTGCTGACCTTCTTCTAAAGTGTGAAGTATTGGTAGCTCTCAGAAATGACATGGCAGGTGGGATAGACCAATAGTCTTATCAATGGCAACTGTTCCAGCGTTGCTATAAAATACAGTGCATGCTCTATGACAAACTGTACATACATGCCCTGAACTTAAATCTCATAGCTACTGTAGCAGCAAAAGCAGAATGACCAAAGCCAGGTCTCTAGATGCCGAATTCTGAACATTTTTTGTATTCTCTATGAGATGCAGAAGATTTATTTCCATAGATTTTTTTCTCCACTATTAGGCTGATTGGTGTTTTAAGTGTGTCTCAAAGAAACTTAGAAATCTGATAGGTTATTTAAAATGATCAAAAAGCTTTCTGCTAGCGAGGTAAGAAGAGTAAATACTCTTGGTCTTCTTTTTCCTGCAAAGCATAGCAATGGGGAATGCAAGAGTAATTCCTGGAGCATTTTAAAACAGTCATTTCTTTCTGCTTTGTTCTCAGTTGAATTGGTGTTTATCAGAAGTAATTGTATCCGACTCACTAAAATAAGTAAGAGAGAAGAGAGAGCAGCACTGGATATTGCTGTCTGTCCTGTGTAGCAAAGGTACTACAAAGTAGGAGGGAGCTGATGTTTATTGTTAACAGATGTGAATGTCTACTCACACCATAGAGCAGTGAGGAAACTGAATCAATGTACTTGTTCGAAAGTGGCTCAGGGCTTTTCTTTTCTGAATTTCAGTGGGATATGTCCATGCCACGCATGTCACTGTCAATCTTGAACAGCTACAGGAGCTAAAATTAACTGTTTCCTTCCACTTCTCAGACCATGATAGATGTTTCAGAGAAAGTGCTGGCACAGTGACTATTGACCAGATGCTGGGAAGGACCTGAGAACAGCAGTGATTAAGTAGGCGCCCTGCCCCAAGCTTTTACAAATGAACAGACGTGTCAGGCTTTGCTTTCTTAGAGTTCCAGTGACAGATGTATTCAGAACAAAAATTTTCAAAAAATCCTGTCTCTGCCAAGTGCTCCACAACAAGCATCCTAAAACTGAAGGTCCCTTTGCCCTTTTATGTGCATATGTACTTACGCTCCAGTTTGTTTTGAGAGTGTTAGCCTTCATGCTAAAGTAAAAGAGAAGAAAAAGACCATGATATATTTCTAGTTCCACACATCAGACTAATGAGAGGATGAAGCAGTGGTTCAAGGGAGGAAGTGGAAGGTTTTGTGTTCTGTTTCATAAAGTGAGACTTTTGAGATGTAATTGCTAGCAATCCCCCTGTCAGATAGAAGTGATTTCTGCCTTCCTTTCCACCCCACCCCTAGAACTGTCCCATATATGTTTATTTTTCATTGTGTAATACTGATACCCAGGCTGAAACTTTTTGGTTTTTTTAACAACTAAGTTGTCTCATTTTTGTGCTCTCCATACCATGGACTAGAGAGATCATTCTTAAGCACATCAGAACAGTATGAGAATGGAAGGCATTTTTTGTCCCCTTACTTTCAGGGCTGCAAATCTCCAAAACACATCTCTTATGATCCTGCAATTTCCCATTCTTCTGATGTTGCACTGAAAAAAGGAAGTCTGAGGCTTTAGTCTAGTGCCTTGACTTTATGACTTCAGTCAATGGTATTCAAGACTAGAGAAATAAAATGTGTTGGTCTTTTTGGTCTTCTGGGACATGTTATTGAAGGAATCTTGGCTTCTCACTGACAGGTAAAATAGCATATGGCAGTCCTCCTTTTCTTTAGAAAAGTGATCCAAAACGTTACATTCTCATTTGTAAATTTGAACATACCTGGAAAAAAAAAAAAAATTAAAATCAGTGAGGCTTCCTGTTTTGAAATGATCAGCACTGTGTGCAACCTCCTGATGGAGGAATACTGTGTGAGGGAAAGGAAGTGGTGGGCTTCAGGGTGTCTGTCTGTGGTGGTCACATCTCCTGTTGACATAGGAATTGTCTGCACAACAATACAGGTGTATGGAACATCCATGACACTGTGCCTTAGCTTACTGTTTCTAAGAACAATGGCAGTTCTGAGACTCATGCTCAGAGGGTTGAGTCAAGAGCTGAGTGTTTTTAGTGGTAGAAAATGAAGTTAAAGGGAGCTGGAACTTGTGGAAGTATGTTTCAGACTGGTCATCAGGGAGGGAAGCATTTAGTTAATTGCATCTTGCAGCATTACCTTCATGCCATTGTTTATACTGCCCATTAAAGAGCTGCTCCTTAATATGTCTGCAGAAATGCTTCCTCCAGCAACAAGCCTAGGTGCCTTGTGTAGCCTGCCTGCTCCAAAACCAATACTCAGTTCAGATTGTCCACTTGTGCAGAAAGGTGAGCTAATAACCAGGAAGGTGGATCTGCTTGGAATATACTCTTGATTTTGTAGTGCCTTCTTGAGGGACATGAGTATCAACAGGAGAACAGGTGGAAGGCTGGTCCCACCTTGTCTATGTCTTCCTTTTTGGAAGAGAACAGAGAAAGTTGCTTTAGCTTTTGGCTGGAGAAAAAAAAACAATGTTGACTTTGTCACATAGGCTAGTTTAACCTTATTTTCCCTCAAATTTTTGTGCAGGCCTTTAAAACCTGCACAATTTTTTTTAATTTTTTAATTAAAAAAAAAAAAAAAAAAAAAAAAAAAAAAAAAAAAGATTAACTGGAGGAGGAATGTGTTGGTTAGGACTGCTTATTTCTTCTCTCTAGATTTCATTATTTGTAAGCTCCAATATAAAATTAAGTCTCCCAGTTAGTGGAATACTGCTAAGTGGAATGGATCCCCTGCTAAAACTCAGTGTAGTGTGCAATATTTTCTAATTTCTTTCTCCACAGTGGGCACTAATCACAATGGAGAGCACAGTGGTAATCTCAGTACCATTATGATTTGATCTGGCATGACAAATCCTGTTTCCTGTGTTTAAATTTTGCAGATAGGGCAAACTAATGTGAACAGATAACATTTTCCAGAGATACAGCTTTCAGCCTTCATGTGACTCTGGTCTAAGGGTCGTGTGACATTAAATGTCTGTTTCCAAAACACTTAATCTTGCAGACTTCTCTGCAGCTGCATTCTCATTTCCTTGTTCTTGGATTGGCATTGAGGACCTGAGGTTAAGCAGCTCCACTGGAAAGACTGGACATGTCAAACTTCTGAGTCATCACTGCTATTAGAAAGTTAGTTCTCTTCTGTGCTGTTTTGGTGTTTTTTGGTACTTTGGTGTTTGGTTTTGTTTTATTTTTCTTCAAAGAGGTCCTGGAGGTGAAAGGCAGTAATGAGTATGAGCAATATTAAAATTGGAAGAAGCTGATGTAACAGTCTTAAAAAGTAAGTGGGACAGTTTATGGAGCTTTAATAGAGCTAGGGAGTGAAAGGATTTTAAGGACATCAGCTTTATCTATCCCTATATTGGTGCATGTGGGTATAAATCTATAAGGCCAGTGCTTGCCTCAGCATGCGTATATGATGGAGCAATAGTGTTTTCTGTATAAGGATGCACACATACGTAGATTTAAGAAGTATGTATAATGGTGAAAGCAATGATTTATTTCAGACTGTGATTCCTTAATGTAATGGATTACATCAAAAAAGCACCATCAAGCATGAGGCAGGCCATTCTGCTGCCATACATGTTGTAAAAGAGCCTTAAACTTGTGTTATTCCTGCACAAATTTTGCAGACACACCTCCTGTTGCCACTGACACGTTGTGGATCTTCTCCTCTCTCCAAGGTTCTCACAGAAACTCTTTCTATCATTTAGCAGGAGGACTGAGAAGTAAAATGTTTCTCAAAACTGCATTTCTGAGATCTCAAACCCAACAGTAAACCTCCTGAGAAATGTATCTCTGTGGGAGGGGAAAAATAAAAAAAGCCTGATTCTCTTCATTTCCCCACAGTGCTGAAGTTACCTGTCCTGTATGCCCAATAGAGACACAAATCAATATCTTCGTGGTTTGCCAGCTTAGCCTATGCTGAACTTGGAGGATGCAAGCTTATATCACAGGGGTGTGTTAGTGGTCTGATCATGGTCTTCTGGTTGCTGTTTCTTCCATGGGAAGAAATCCCTGTTGCTGACTCTACGATGAAAACAGGTGCTCAACGCTTCTCATTCCCCGTTCTACACCAGCTAAACCCTTCGTGAGTAGTAGCAATAAACATAGTTTGTGGCATTGGATCAGTCTTATCTGAACTTTCCTTCTAAGATTCCTAAAAAAAATTTCCTAACATTTTCAAGGCACTAAGGTAGTTTGTACTGAAGGAAGCTACCAACAGGCAGTAATAGTAGTTGGGATGTGGGAACAACATGGAACATGTGACCTTGACAGAAGCATGTTTCTATTTTAGGCATTCTGGTGAATCAAGATATGCCCCTAACTGGGCTGAAATCAAGAATGTCAGTCATTTGTAGGAAAGCATAATGGAGCCAAAAGCTCAAAGCAAGTGTGGAAAAAAAAGATATTCTCAACAGACAAAAGAAATTATAAATAGTGCCACGTGGGTATGGGATAATACTAATACAACAGGTACTTACTTAGTAACTTACCCCTGAGTCCACAAATTCTGTTCTCTTTTTCTTCCATGTATTTTCTAACAATAAATACCTACCTCTGAGGCACCCTGAGTCAGCAATGCCAAGTCCTCTGTGTCCATGTTTCAGCTTTGATTGGAAAGGTCCAAGAAAGAGGAAAGACCTAAAGGGCATTTGGATTTTCAAGTCTGAATTTCCCAGCATGCCTGGTGGTTTTACTGAACTTACTTTGTTGGAAAAGAATGCATACCTGGCTTTCTTGGATTGTGTGTTCTGGGCTTTCCGTTCTACATTCTCCCAGGGGAGATCTTAAGCTGCATCAGCAGACCCAGTCTGGCATAGCAAGGCCCTGCACCATGAAAGGTTGTTTCAAATTAGTGGTCTGGTGGTGGAAGCATCAGTCATAAGGCAGAAATGGATGTAATACAAAGAAGACAAGAGACTGGGTCTGATGCTTTATTTTCATGCTGAGCCTCCAATTCACTCAGTTCTAGTGAGTGTTGTCTAGGATGCTGTTGTCTAGGAAGAAGGAACAAAGTTTCTTAGAAGGAAATAAGGGAAGGGAAGATACCCCTCAGAGTCTTTTGGTTGGTCTCCTAGGTTCTGCTGATTCGTAAACAGGAATCCAGACAGCACCTTCCAGTTTAATAAGTGGGAGTGCCTCATCATTCAATAGGATTTGTTTCTAGAAGATAAGTGCAGAGGATTACACAGCAGTAGGTAAAGGAAAAAAAAAAAAAAAAAAAAAAAAAAAAAAAAAAAAAAAAAAAAAAAGTATGCTATTATCGTAATAACTTGTAAAGTTTGTGTCTTTGAGTAAGTTCCAGTTGCTTAAAAATAACTCCTCAATAACATACTTCTTAAAAGATGCAAACTGCATGACATGTTGCATTTCAAAAGCCATAGGCAAAGCGCTGTATACATAAATGTGATCTTCTCTTAACTGTATGGCTTTAAAAACCATCACTTTATCCCTCATTAACTTCTCCACACGGTGTTATGTTGCAGTAGAGACTCCACTTGGACTGTAGCAGGTAAATTAAAAGCAATGATTTCCCTGCATGCTGCTATTCTAACATATTCTAACAGTGCAGTGGAAGCCAAGATAAACCCTCAGGAAGAAATTATCATCCTATCTTTCATGTTCACATCTCTTCCAAATTGCCTCTTGTAACCTCTCCTAATTGGATACAAAGTGGGAAAGTTGTATCTCCACTGACTTTCATTATCAAAATGTTCCCATAGATTCCTAATGGTTTCTGCTCTTCTTGACATTTTCCTGTACAGTGATGAGAACAAATCACTGTACTCACTGCAGCAATTAGAGAGTAGCTTTTTATAGCCATCTTCTCTCTAGGTGTGTATCTTCCTAAGTATTTAGTGGTAGTTAGCTAGTCAGAGAATTGAAGTTGCACCTGCAGTAGTGTGGAAATGCATGTTAAGGAGCACAGAACATGCATTTTGATTTTTTGAATGGGAAATTATGCCTTGAGGTAATTATCCTTTATGATTTATGTCTTATGCATAACAATATGTTGTTTTGGTGAATATATTTGTATTTCTCTATGTATTTGAATATGTATAGACTTATATATATATGCATATACAATGCAGGAAGGACTCTTATTTCTTTAGATTTTCTTATCCTGACTGCCCACTCTTAGAGCTAGTAATTGCAACTTTATTACGAGTATACAAAGCTCATAGGTGTTAACAATAATTTCCGTTAGTCTCAGCATCCAACTGTCCAAGATTCATAGGCAAAATAAGTCCACATTTTCCCTTCTGTAGGGATCTGCTTGTTGAAAAGAAGAAACTTCCATTGACTCCCATTTTCAAGCTGCATCAACCCTACTGCTAGCTAAAAGAGCATTAGGCATTTCTAATTTGTGGTGGATGTTCATAAAGGCAAAGCCTATGGTGCTAAGTGAAGGGAGGCTGAGGAGTGTTCTGGAGTACTGGAGCAGTGTTTGCCCACTCCATCACTGATGTGCTTCCTTGTGTTATTCTGCCCCTCATCAGCTGCTGCTTTCCAAGGCACTTGGATGACATTATAAAGCATAGTGTGCATTGAAGCCTTTCCCAGGAGGCAGTATGGGTACCATCTCACCAGCTCATCTCCATTCACTCTAATAAGCAGTCCTATCACAGTATTCCAGCAGATGCTGTAATTCCGAGAAACTCCCAGGTGCCTTCATACCATTCAGCATACATTCAGAATTCATACAGCCCAGTTCACGTCATAAAACTGCCACTCGGATGTGCTAAAGTGCAGCCTTCTCACAGTTTAGACACTGCAACATGAAAAAAACACAGGTATAAAATGTTTGTAACAAAGGGCAGAGCTGCAGCAAAGTAGTGTGAGATGCAGATGTAGGCCAGGCACACCACTTGCCCTTGGACTGAACTCTGTTACTGAGCAGCACAGAGATACCCATGCTGAGTCTGCCCTGTCTCCTTCCCCTCCAAGAAGTCCACATGAGGCACAGAGCACTGACATTATTCCACAGCCCCCCTGAGTTGAGCGATCTGGTCCATGCACTGAATACCTTTTGGTGATCTTGTACAGAAAGATGTGACCGTACTTCATACACTCCAGTCCCAAGTCGACAGTGGACACAGCTGCTTTTCCAGCCCTGAGCATCTGACTGTGTTGTTTGTTCATTTGTTTCTGTTTTGTTTATTCAGCACTGAAAAGCTCCTAGCTTCAGAGCTATAAATGTTCAGCATTGATGTTGAGTCAGGGAGGATTTGACCATACAGACCTTTGCTGTTGAGCTTATCTTAAAGTTTGGCATTTGTACACGGGGTGATAATAACCTTTCAGAAGGTAATGAGGTCATAATTTTTCTGACGTTTGGAAAGTGGAAAACTGAACTTTATTACTGATATTTTTCTGGTAATATTCACAGTCACGAAACATGATTTTTAATAACACAGTCAAGTGTCTATCAGGTATTTAGAGATTCTCCCAAGAACTTTCCAAAATGTCAGCATATTTGCCAATGAGTATTACTGCAGTGGTTCATTTTTCAAAGGAAGAGAGAATCCTTACTCCAGGAAAGAAGTGTGAGGGCATTTTTTCACTGTCTGTTTTAGAGGCAGATATCTAGCTGGTTATTCTGTCTCTGGCAAAGGCCACAGCTTCCTACAGTGTAGAAACATGCCCAGTGGATTTGCTGCTGGCAACTGTGGCACAAACTGTCAGTAGCAGAAAGATTTTTCAGGTCTTCTCAAGTTGGAAATGATGTAATCACATGTGAGGCTTTTGTTCATTTGAAATGGGTTTTTTTGTGTGTATAGTAACAGGGGATGTTCTTTAGCTGTAGCTGGAATTCTGTTGCAATCTTCTAAGTGCTAGCATCCATTGCTCAGGAGCATCAGTTCAACAGTTCAGCTATTGTTCTGAGAAAAGGGTACATTTAAGTGTCTGGTACTTTAGCCTGATTAAATGATATCCTCCCTGCTATTTTTTATGGTAAAACATAAAAAATAAAAATTATT
The DNA here is from genome assembly GCF_019238085.1 of Lagopus leucura. Lineage (NCBI taxonomy): Eukaryota > Metazoa > Chordata > Aves > Galliformes > Phasianidae > Lagopus > Lagopus leucura. The sequence continues at coordinate 9,092,539 of NW_024962261.1, read as the reverse complement.
TAAAAAATCCAAAACTGGCATTGAAATAATTTTTTAATCCCTTAATATTTAATTATATTTTATTTACAGCAGTACAAATACAGAGTAATTCCACTGACTCCACTGGACAAATAGGGAAACAGGACCGGGGTTTAACCTTGCAGTATATTTTTTATACAACAAATATGACTTTTATTTATCCCGTAGAACAACTCTTTCCTTCAATTTCCCATTGGGAAATCTTAGGCTTAGAACAAGCTGCAGGCTCTGCAGAGTTCCTGAGTGCTTTAATGATGTACACAAAACCCATTAGTTGCCACAGTGGCAACTACTGCTTGACAAACAGTAGGATAACAGTTGTCTCAAGGTCTGCAATAGCTAGAGAAATCCTAAACAGTAATTTTGCAGGAAGTTAGAAGAACAGCCAGAAGCAGCAGCACAGCCCAGTTAGATGTGTGTCTGACTATTTTGAGGCTAAATTAGTTTTCTATTGTAAACAGCTTTGAGTCATTTGCTGTCTATGGTCATAGGCAAGCTACCTCTGTAGAGTAGATGCTTGTAACTCCTTCAGATTTTTGTTGCTTTGGAGGGAAAAGGAGATTAAGGTAGGTCCAAAGAAGGAATGCAGTGAATATGGATTCTGCCATTTTTTTGGTGGACTAGTAGTCAGGCAAACATTGCTGCAATCCCTGAAAGCAGTGGATCAGTCTCTGGCTTCATGGGAGGTTACACAATTCTGAAACCCTCTCTACATCTGTTCAGCCAGCACATTTGGACTATGTGAAAGCTGAAATGCCTTCCTGGAAGCAGAAGAGAGAAAGTCAGGCATGGCGTAGGGACTGTGTACCTTAACCAGTTGCATGTTTCTGTTAGACGCAGAAGATCCTTGCTGTCTTTCCCATGATTTCTGAATCCTGCCTCAAGTATATAAGTGACCTCTCTTGCTGGAAGCAGTGCTGCAAGTAGAATACTTTAGAGGACAGCAACTAAGCATCAGCACTTTAGTAATTCTTACAGCCAAATGGACACCTGGCAAGCTAATGTGATGTTGTAATTATTGTTTGAGTTATGTGTAGAAAATATGCAGTAAAACTCCAGATAATTGCATGTGAATGGCATTTGCAATTGTATGTTCACTATATAATACGCATGCATCAGGGACCTCGTGCTCACTGCAGCAAGAGAGCACAGCTATAAACAGGCTGAGCAAATGGCATTTTTCAATTTAAATGTGCAAATGAATTTTATACACACGGACACTATTAACAGATCTCCATCAGGAAGGCTGTGTACAGGGAAGGAAATATTGCCTTTGAATTTGATAGGAATCTGGTCCTTAGGAACAGAATCACAGAAGGACTTCGGTTGGAAGGGGCTTTAAAGATCATCAAGGCCCAGCCTCCTTCCATGGGCATGGTTGTCACTCAGTATCTGTTTCATCTTGAACAATATCTTTTTTTTGTCTGTAAATGTCTTGTGAAATATAGGACTGTTATTCACAATTACTGCCCAAGAACAGCGCGGATGAAGTAATGGTTGGAGAAAAAGTAGTCAAAAATGAGTGAGACAAAAATACTGATTGCTATCAAATTTTCCAAAGATCTGAACAAGTAGCTGTAATGGAAGCACATCAGCTATTGTTGAAAAACTGAGACCGCTAACAAGAAAAGGACTCTTAGAAAAGCTGTTTAGTGAAAAATGGACATCAGTTAACTTTCTAGAATGAGAAGCAAGCAGGGAATGTGTGGCCATTTTTGTTTAGACTTGCTGCTCTCAAGTAGTTCTGCTGAATCCTCATGCTGCGGCAGTAGTTGGGTACAGGAAAAGTAGCCTAAGCAAAAGAGAGCTTGTGAGCATGATCTAGCATTTCTGCTGATCTTTGTCTCAACCACCTCTTGACATCCATTTATCAAGTGGTACATATCCTTGGTGTGTCCCCTTTTGTAGCTGCAGGAAATCACCCATGTGACAATGTCTATTACTGCATTTGTGAGAAACACTCACCAGTAGAGGTTCAGTAAGTCTTTGAGTCTACTTATTTTTCTCTGAGATCTCTGAGATTTCTTCCTCAGCAGGATGGCTCCTGTCTTGGCCTCCAGTAGCCCTACAGAAAGCAGCTACTCCCACTGATTTTCAGCGTGATCTCTGCAGACAGTGCTGCCTTTCATACACCAATCACTCTGCTCTACATATGACAAAACAGAGTTGCAACTAAGAACATGCCAGCCTCAGTCTGGGTTTTTCATAAGACACATAAGCAGGACAGCTTATTGTGTTCTGTCGGACTGATAAAAGAAGACTAAACCTTTTCCATCCATAGAGAGATATGAGGGAAGAAAAAGGGAAAAAATAGAGAACACTTATTCTTTCCGGTTAAAACTGAAATAGCTGTGGTTCTTGAATTGCAGTGTAGCTGATCTGGTCAAGCTGATCATGTGTGGTTGTGTCCTGTCTACCTGGCCCACCAGTCTCAGGCAGCATGCAGCAGTTCGTGCCTCAGAGACTGCTGCTGGAAAGACACAACAGAAAGGTGATGCCTCTGAGAAGTGCTTCCTTCTAACAGCGACCATGAGGGGAAACTAAGCCTTTCTGACTCCTGATTTTCCTCTTGTTAGGCCTAAGGGGAGTCTTGTCTCTCTTGTAATCTTGTTTGGCTACTGGCTCCAGCTCCTTTCCACTCCCATTGCAAGCACCAGCCTGCTGTGCTGAAGGTCAGGTTCCTCATTGCCAGGCTATTTGGCACCCAGTGACATGGGGAGGGGGCTGTCCCACCTTACAGAGCCAGGGCAGTTAGGGACGATGGATGATTAAACCCTAAGCCACCAACTGAAGCACAATCTTCTTTTGGTTTGCCTCCTCTTCTCATTCCTTGTCTGAATCAACAAGAAACCGTTACAGCAGCAAGCAGCATAAGCAAATATTGAGACTGGAATTACATGCCATTTCAGACACTTTGAGTAGTGCTGTACATGATTGATGTGGGAACACAGAGCACCAGACTATGACAGTGCTTTACTGATTGCTGTCTCTAACTGTGGACAAGGCTGAAAGAGAGGAAGATGCACAGTCTTCAAGGAAAGATGTGGAATTGCTTTATTACCCAGCAAATGTCATCCTTGTCCTCTTGTGATTAACAGTTGGCTTATGTGCTAAAGCAGAGGCTTACTAGACCTCACTTAAGAAGTATTTGTTTTTGTTAGTGCAGCAGGGGAACGTGTGCTCCTATTTTCCATGCAGCTGATGCATCTTTTCTTTTGGCCTGAAGGGAGACTAGCTAAAAAGCTGTTTCTCAGTGGCAGATAAGAGTTTCTTTTTTTCTTTTCTTTTTCTAGATGGGAAAAAAAAAAAAATTTAAAAATCGATAAAATCTCCTAGCGTAATTTGGCCATTTGGCCTGCTCCTGGTCCACAGAGGGCCCTTCTGTAGCTCAAGAGAGGGAGGGGTACATCCTGACTGCTAGGAGTGGCACTATCAGTGGCAACTTAACATCGTAAATGGGGAGACTTTGGGGACTTTAGGAGGACAGCTGATTTGGATGATCTTGTAGGTCCTTTCCAACCCTGTGATTCTATGATTCTGTGATTCTCTTTGGTGTGTGTGATGTGCTGAGCAGGAAACGTGTGCAGTTTTTTCTGAGTCTTCTCATAGACTTTAAGGTGGACTGTAGTTTGGCCTGATAACAATTTGTTTGTCTCAGAGCAAGCACAATTAATATGTGGGTGGAAATACAAGGAAAACACATGCTCAGTAGGGAGCCAGCACAAGGCTTCTGTCACTGATTCTTACCTATGCCATGTCATTTTGCCCACTGTGATTAGAAATTCATCAAATGTGTCCAGAGAATGTGCATGCTTAGCCTGCTTTGGAAAGAGAGGATTGTCTAGCTATGGAAGGAGATTATGCAGCAATTTCCTCCTCTGCAGAGCAAGACAATGAATCTGACTCTTCATTATAGAGGAAGGATGAGTAAGAACGTTTGCATTTCCTGTGCAGCAGGAGCAACATGAGCTGTGTTCCAGGCTCCTCTGGGAATTTCCATGGTTGTGTCAATTTCAGTTGCAATGCATGTTACTGTGAGAAAATGTAGATGTTTAAGTAGGAATGTGGGGAAGGGGAAAAGGATCGATTCATAAAATGAGGTGTTTGATCTCAGCTAGAGAGACAGCTATATGAGAGAGGGCAGAGGCTCAGAGTTAGTTACTGGAGTTTTATAACTCGTGCACTGATCACTGACAGTAGAAATGTGTTAGAGATATGACTGTAGTTTTTAGTAGATATTCTCGCTTTTTCTCACCACCAGTAAAAATAATTCCCTATGTTTTTGCTAGGTGGGAGGCTGTACAGAAGGCTTACAGTTACGTGTGTTTGCTAAATAAAGGAGAGAGGTCTCACAAATCTGCATTTTTCTTCTGAGTTTTCACATTCCCACTGAGAGTGAATGCAGCTTAGTGCTGTTGACCAGGTATCAAACACTCCCGTCTTGTTTCCCAGAGTGTCTAACAGATACACAGCTCTGCTTATGTTTTTCTAAATCATTTATTTGAGGAAGGTTGCACGGGGAAGTTGTATATCTGCAGATGCATAAGTGTATCACTGGGACAGCATTCACAGACACGCATTCTTGAATGTTTGGGAAAGAGAGACAAGGCCAGCAAGGGGACATGATCATGGTAGTGACTGAAGTAAGGAATTGCTGAGCAACTCTGAGGATTAGAATGAATGAGAGTTGCAGGCTTGGTTCAGAAATAAGCTTCAGCAGTCTGTCTCTTCAGAAAATGTTTTGCTTCTTTCCGCAAAGATAAACATTGTCTTTGGTCTTTGAGAGTAACTTGGAAATAAGTTGTGCCTAACACAGCCTGCAGTGTTGGCACTGAAAATAAGATCTCAGGAGAGGAGAACAGAGGTAGCTCTATCAAATGAGTTTCAAGTAGACCCAAAAGCTACTATTTAGATGTTGAATGATTCCACCATGGTGAAATGGTCTGAAGAGCAGTTTTGGTTCATCCTGCACCCTGTGGGTAGTAAATGAAGCCCGGGGGGGTGGGCAAGTGCAGATGGGAACTGAGGTGCATAAGGCCACATGAAAAACTGTGTCTTTGTGCCAAGTTAGGCCCATTTTAGTTGCCTAAGCACATTTTTTTTGGAACTTGCTTTTTTTTTTGTCTTTTCATAAAGGAAATGCAGTGACTTCACATGCCTTATTAAAAGATAACTTGTTTGGCTCATGGCCACAAAGCTTCTTATAGCTCAATAAATCAAGTCACTGTCACTTTAAACACTCCAACTGAATTTCTAATGAGAATCTGAAAGAGTTAAGTCTGCCACTGTGATGTTACTATAGCATTAAAATAACAGTAGATTTGGGGATCATAAATGTGAACCCCTCTTGCAGCATAAATTTGGAGCATATGAAAAGTACTTGTTAAATTATGCACATTCCGTAAATATCTGTCTCTTTTCCTTGGAAAATGCACAAGGTGAGCTGTGGACTAGTGAAGTATAATAAAACACATGGAGGAAAGCTCAGTGGTGCCTTTTCAATTTGTAAGCATTTCAAGTAAGTTTTTCTTATTTTCTTAAATATTAAACAGTCTTTGATTTAGCACAGTTTTCCTTATGCGCAATAAGGTTTTGTCTATCTGGGGCTGGAAGGGAATAGTTGTAGTTTTTTGCTTTTTTTTTTTTTTTTTTTTTTCTATAGCAATTGAAATCCCTTCTTTCTTAATAGGATTAGCCCAAGTAATTACCAGAGGATTTCTCTATGTCATCTGAGTACGGTTTCCTGTAGCAGTACTAAAAATCCTGTCTGCAGTAGTGAAATAGTCAATGGCACTGGGTAGCTAATGAGGCTGTAGCTCCATGCTGCCACTTGAAAGAGAAAAGATCATCCTCAAAGGCAGGGTTGCACTGTTTTTTACCCAAATCCCAGTCATGACCAACTGATAGGAAGAAGAAACCACAGATTCTTGTCAGCAAGAAACTACAGCTGACAGTCAGCAGGGTGAAGCCACGGGCCACAGCCTGAATGGCAGACATTGTGACAACACGCTTCTCCTGCAGATCTTCTTGTCCTTGACCTGTTCAGTTTGTACAGGTGATCAGTGAAGCTTTAGTATTGCAAGTTCCAGACTTTGTGCAGGCCCCCTGATTCTCACTCCAGTCCATGGTCCTCCCTTCTGGCCTATTTAGAAGGAAATATATTTGCATTTTTTTGGTTTATCACTGAAATCTATGCACACGCGTTTCAATAACAAATGGGAAAATCTGATTCTTCAGTTTTCGGGCAGCTCCTTGCTGTCTTTACAGTTTTCAAATTTTATGCACTATGTCAAGGAATTAGAAACTTGTACAGAACAAAAGCATTTGAGTAGGAAAAGGAACCCTAAAAATTATTTGTTCTGAGAATACACAAAAGCATCCTGCTGGGGAGGCAGGTTTGAATTAATTTCTGTGACTTTAATCCATGTATCTAATCCATGGCTTCAGTTACTTGTTCAAGTCACACCATATTTTTCTGCTGTTTCCTAGCCTTGACAGTGGGGGCTCTGGCTATGTATCTATATTTGTACAGTAAGTTGTCCAGGATAACTGGAAAATGAAATCTGAAGGGCATTTCTTCAGTGTATGTGTGCAGATTTCAGCCTGATAGATAGATGTCTGCAATGATAGTTCACTTTTCAGTATGTCAGGAAATGAGCACTTCTGGGCTGACTTGTCTGGCATTCCTTGAAATCACAGGATGTATGTAGGGATGATATTCCTTGAAATCACAGGACATGTGTGGGGATTTTTCAGCTCACTACGAACACTGTGTTGTTTCTGTGCAGAAAGGTTTTGGTAAAGAGTTTCATTTGGAGGGCTTTGTCTTGTACTACTGTCTGTACCTGTTTCCTCTCTGCTTTGTGTGGCTGCATTTGAGCATAATCATATTCATAGTTCAAAGAAAATACACAACATTACAGTCGCAAATTAATTGTTCCTGGAATAATTCCTACAGGTTAACTGTAGTTGCCTGCCCCAGTGATAGATTTAGACCCATCATCCCTCACTGACTGTTATTTTCCACAAACCTGGTGTTATTCAGCTACTTCACTTGGCTCTCCTGGAAACTCTCTCATTACCTGATGCACCAGTGAGCTGACTATTGCCAGTAGCTGCAACTAACCTCTACAAAGGTAGGCAGTAAAGCTGAACTTTCTAGCAGCTGCAGCCACGTTAATAATGCGTTATATTTCCTGTAACTACATACATGCACAGGCATTATTTTTTATTTGCAAGAGGAAGGAGAAGGAGATGGAGGATAGAAGGTGTTGAAAACAGCCAACTGGACCTCAGCTGCATAGGTTTTTAATTATCCTGTATCTAACCGTAGTAATCACTTTTGGGATGATATTGGCACTTTCTAAGCTGGCTAGCATAGGAAGGGAAGTGTACTGTCTGCTTGCATCCAGCCTGTGTAGTGTTAGTAGCACACACTCAAAAGAAGGCCAGAAGTTTACCATCTTTTGTTTTTCACTGCCCTTGGTTAAATCTCAGTCATATTGTCTGAAAATTATTTCTTATGCAGCTGAGTAGTACTGCTTTCCTGATGAACCCATGAACTGATGCCTAAGTAAGGGAAAGAACATAATACAGAAGATTTCACTTTTTTTTCAAGTGTTATTAACAAATCCTCAAGAGAATCATTTCAAACTGATCAGTGAAGCAGAAGCACCATTTTCACTCTTCGGAGTGAAAGGAGTTCAAAATTCAATACACCCTGTGTTTTTCTCCCTTAGCTGGCCTGCACACTCCTGGAATAAATAGAAATAACATGATGCCCATGAGCATGTGTTTCAGCCCCAGTCCACCCTGGGGAGCCCTGGCCTGGAGGTGGGCTTTGCCCTGTGGAGTTTGTGTCTTCAGCATCTGATCTATTTTGGTCATATCCTTGTTTTCTCCTCTAGCATGAGCAAAGTTGTGAAACTATGTCAAAAACCAAGTAGGAAGGACGGTAGGTGAAGTTAGGAACACATAGAGGATTTGTTGCCCCTTAGCACCTTTTAATTTAATTGGAGTTAAGCAGTGGTTAAGCAGTGGGCAGGGAATTTTTGAGTAATAGGAAGGCTGCAGCCCTCAAGTGAAAGCAAGCACTTGATCTTCATTGCTGCTTTGGCTGAGCAGGCTGAAATGTTGCCCACGCTGGCAAGAAATTTGGCCCCATCTTTGCAGTAGTCAATGTCTGAGGGAGTGCTAGAGTTTTACAGTGTCTGGCTTCAAACTACAACCCTGATCAGAGGAGGATTTAGGGGCAGAGTTCATCTTGGCTGCTTGAGCACAAGTTGAGGTCACCAGGTGCCTCTTGCTGCCTGTGGGCTGGGGAAGGCAGGCAGATGATTCCCACACAGACCTCTGCCTGAGCATTTGGGCTCCTGTTGATGTCAGAAGTTCAAGACCAGGTGGCACCACGGACCTACACCTAAGCATTCACCTCACTTTTCAGACTGCAAACTGGCCTGGGAGTTACTTGTTTTTCTGTAGCAGCTACCCTATGTTCCCTCAGTAAGAAAAGCAGCCTTGGGCCTTGTCACACAGGTGGTGGAGAGCTGCATTCGCTTCAGCACAGCTGTGCAGAATGGTCCCAGCAGCAGGCAGGAGTGAGAAAACAGGTATGCAGGCTGAAGAGTGCACCAGTCTTCAGCAAACCACCATCCTAATACAGCAAAGCTCCAAAACAATGTTTTCTTCTCCTTGCATCCTCCAGACATTGGTTTCTCTTCCCCAGCATGACAGCCACCTCTCTCACCACAGGCACATGTGTGTCAATGATCACAGCTCTGTTTAGTTGGCATTTTTATGTTCAGTGATTTGGGTGAACGTGGCTGCCTATCTAGTACACAGGGTGACCTCGGGCCAGCCAGCAGGGCCCACTCTTTCAAATATTCTTTCAGAGTAAGCTTCTTTCTTCCTCAGGCATTTTCAAGAAAAAGGAGAAAGACAGTCTGCCCGCCACTCAGTGTAGTCTCATTTCCACTCCACAAACTTTGTGGTGAGACACAGGGGAACAAGAGGCACCCCTGCTAAGTATGGCCTGCAGCTTGATTGCAGGAGATGCTGCAGGGTGACAGTGCATCCCTCAAATAAAATGACAATTACAGCTCATTCTGATGCATATCTATGTATGAGTGGATAAACACTTCCACGCGTGTGTTTGTTGTCAGTAGTGGGGAATGGACATAGCTGAGTTTTGTAGCAAAGGCTCTGTTTAATTGCCCTCTACACTGCTTTGAGCTTTAATGACCTACGTTTTGCTCCATCGCTGCTTCCTGTGCTCCGTTTCTTGGTTGTTCTGCCTTGCAGGAGGTGTTTCTAAAGCTGCTGTAGTGCTCTTACACCACTCAGCAGCAGCAGCCCCTGCTGCCCTGAGCTTGCATGTGGATAACAAGCCAGTTACAATGAATCCATTTTTCTCTGATGTGAGGGCCTGCTCCTTGTCTGAAGCAGCCCATTCTGCTCTGTAGGGTCAGTGAAATTATTACATATATTATAGAATTCGGGAGCTTTTTCTCTTTTGCCCTTAACAAGACCTAACATGGTGCAGAAATGTTGAAGTCCTATGTGTTAGGAGAGTAACTACCTTGCTTCCCTTCATATTTTTCTTTTTTAAAGGTGAGAGGCTTGCTTTCATGCCAGACCATACACAGCAAAAAGTGTGTCTGGTTGCAGAAGTGAGGAAGACGTGATAAGGAATCATCTTGAAATTCAGGCTGGGGTTTACATTCAAAACAGCTGCGTAATGGAAACATATTTGATTAGCCTACCAAGAACTCATGACTAGACGTAAAATCTCCTTTGTCATACTTATTTGAATTCTTCTTAATTATTTGCTGGAAATTGACAATGTTTTCCAGCCAATGCCAAAGGAGTGATTCATGCCTTCTATGGCTTTCTGAATGCACTATGAAAGAATATTAAATATTAAATGCCCTTGATGATGCTGGGATTCTGAGGCATTATGAGAACTGTCATTTTTATTATTGTTGAAATTTTTCAGTTATAAATGTGAAATTGATTTTATATTTTGAAAAGCAAACACCTCAATTCTACCTCCTTATCTTGGACATAATCAGACTTTGTATCTACAACCAGAGCTGAACCAAGCAGTGTAGCTCAATGAGGATCTTTAGTTAGGATAAGGCAGATTAAATTCATTATCTGAAGCGATTTGCAGAAGGCTGCTAAGCAAGCCAGTGCTTGAGCTGAAAGCATAACATTTTTTGCAAGCAAAATTCTGAAACTTTCAGATTGTGAATGTGTGACGATATTCTGAGACGTACCTTACAAACCTAAACCACTAATAAATGGATGGTATATTATTAACACCACTTTAATGATATAAAAATCCTTCAGTGCACTATGCTGGCTGCATGTCCCTTGGCTTTTTTTTTTTTGTTTGTTTTGTTTTGTTTTGTTTTGTTTTTCTAGCATTAAAATTATTAAGGATAAGCTTGCAAGGTACTTAATAAAAAAACACATGTGTAGTTGATTGAAATTTTGAAAACAGCACTTTACAGTGAAATCACGTCTGATGCCTTGAAGTTCTAAACAGCAGCAGCTGGGAATATATGCAAGTCCAAAATTAATTCTGTCACCGTGTAAAACTGGAAGGTATAACAAGTAGAATTAAGATATCCTGTTAAGATGTTCTAAGAACTTCTGTCTAAGGTAAGCCTTAACTTGGAAGGATACTTTACCATGGAGAGTCTTTGGTGAGAAGACTCAGTCAGACTTCTGTGCTTTGGAGCCTGGTTCTCCTGCTGGTCTTCCAGACTGCAGTATTTATGGGGCCAGGCTCATAGGCAGTTGGTAAGCTTCCCTATTTATAATCATTTTGAAATCTTAAAATAATAGTTTTTAAGTAAAAAATCAGGTTTTTTTAATCCAGCTGAGAGCCCAACTAAACATTATTGCTGGATTAGCACAAGTGAGAGGTAACATTAAGAAAGAGAAGAGCTGGTGTCATCATTGGTAAGCTGTATTTATCATGAAACACGGCACTATAGTCCAAAATACCTTTTCGGTTCCTGAATTAGGCTCTAGTTCAAAAAGGCACTTAGACATATGATCTAACCCATCTCTAATCAGGAAGGCATTTTACCACTTGTTTAACTCCATGCCCATTTGAATACTTCATTAACCAGGGATCAGTGGGAGCAGAATAATTTCTTAATTCAAGAGTTTCAGAATGTTTTTTCAAATTTTCTGTGTCCAGGGAGTTCCTCAACATCAGAGGGACTGTGGATGTGAAAAAAACCACTCATGGCCATGGCAGAGGAACATAGTCTCTAGGCTTGCCATCCTGAAATCCTAGACAGCCATATCTGTACAAAGCAGCAGTATTGCCACTGGCCAGCCAGCACCCTCAAGGAATTTGCTCCATCTCTGAATATATTTGCTCAAACGCAGGCCCACAAGTGCATTTGGCCATTGAGGTGGGCAGGAGTTAATGAGTGCACCTCGGCTGTGTAGTCATCGTGCTGTCCCAGCTCACTGCCTCACTGTGAAACAAAGAGGTGCCAGTCATGGGGAGAAGGTGGTGCTGAATCTGAAGGAAACAACAAAATACAGAGGTCTTCTTTCTGCTGTTTCTGCTCATTGGCAGAAGAGCCCAGCTGATGGCATTACAGGTCTTTCAATTTCTTAAATGCTCCTTTATCACACAGCAGAGTCAGTTGTCATTAATCTGACCAATGGCTGTGCTTATCCTAGATTTTGTGACTAAGTAGAAGTCGGGCAAGTGAGTCAGTGTCATTGATGAAAAATCCTGACATTCATGGTTTGATGTTGAGTTTCTGTGTCTCACGTAGTGCCACAAGCTCTGCTTCTGATTAGGATGAAAGAAAGTCAGTGTCTCACATTTCTCTTGAAGATGAAAAGATTCAAAAAACCTTTTGGTTCCCCTGAAATAACAGCCCATTTTATGGCAGTTTTCAGTTTCAATTAGTGGCTGCAGCTATTTAAAATATAAACATACTCTGAAAAGTCTGTTCTGTTCTGTAGTTCTGTTGTTTTTTCAAATCACTGTTCTTGTTAGCTATGGCTATTGTACTTAGAGAAAAAGGTTCCTGGTGTAAATGTGCCTAGGTGAAGCCAATACAGAAAGTTCTGGCACAAAGGAAATGTAAGCTTGCTCAAATATAAACTTTTCAAAAGCACCGAAGTTTGTATTCCATGCTCCAGACACTTCCAAGAAACATTTCTGACACACCTATGTGGGCACTGGAATAATTCCAGTATAGTATAGTTGTTTTGGCCTGAGGGTAAAAAGATGGTTTGGATATGGTGCTTCCTCCTGTTCCTGGCTCCTCTATTGACCGGAAGTCAACAGGAGGTCCTCTATGGGCAGGTGGTCTTTCCACGTATGGCCCTCTTACACCCAGTTTATTAAGAGTACTAATTATTCTGCTGACATTGATCTATGTACCCTCATGTCTAAGCCTGAATATGTGTTTGGGATTTTATGTTTGTAGCACTCATGTTTTCCTGCATTTTCTTAATGGCTTGGCATCACTTCTCCTCAGTCACATATGGCTGCAAATGACCAGAGGATTACAATAAATAAATAAATAAAAATAAAAATAAAAAAGTGGAAGAAAGTGGTGGGAATGGGGAAAGACATACAAGCAGCAATATCACTTTTATTCCATTCACTTTCCATCAGGTGAAAAATTAGATGTATGTGTGTGTGAATGACAGCCTGTCCCATTTTTGCATTTGCAGTTCCAGTAGAGAGGCAAAATGAAGTTTTCTCTTTATGTCATTTGATCTGAGAGATGGGGGTTTTAGTGAAGGCTTTTGGAAGGACTCAAAGGGAGAGAGTGCTGGCATCAGTCCAAGGGAGATGGATTAAAGAGAGGAGATTGGTGGAGCGCTGAAAGGAGAAATAAATTAATTTTTTGCACCAAGTGTGATAGCCAGCTCTTCCCACACTATGGCTGCTGGCACTGATGCTGCTTATTGAGCCTGCCCACTTGCTTTGGGTCACCCTTCCATCTTTAAATAGTGCACTTATTTAATTTGAAGAAAGTGCTTGCAATCAATAAAAAGAGATCCTTTTATCTTCCTCATCAATCTCTTATTAATGAACATGCACTTTTTTTTCTTTTTAGCTTCTTGGTTACGGTGCTTTTAATTTCTCAATGTATGGGGGAAAAAAGGGAATGTGATCGAACATATGATGGAACAATTAATGCCATATATTGCTGCTTGTGTCTTCTGAAGAATTGATGTGGTCTTAAAAAAACAACAATGGCCTGGGGGGTGACCACTTGCCCTGTGGTCCTATGAGCATCCTTTCTTAAGCTGCGACCCAGTAGACCTGAAAATTGCACATGACCGCCTGTGGAGGCGGTTACATTCCTTATGTCCCATTAGCTGCAAGAGCAGATGATTCTTAGAGAATTATGTGGATTGCAGACATTTTATTTAAAGCAGTTAGATATTCAGAATACAGTGATTTCCATGAAAATGCCAGGCCTAATTTTTCCAAAAACTTCAGCAAATTTAGGTGTGATTATGATAGGAGCAAGGGGCCAGCTGAGTGAAATGGCACTAGTTGCTCTAATTTGCTGGATACTGTCAGTTATGGTTATTCATCTGCTCGTGTTTCATTCACGTCTTTATGGCTGGCCATAGAGGGTGTTCATCCACAGCAAGGTAATACAAATTCAGCCTCCTTTTAGGGCTTGTAAAACTGAAGAAGCAGATACATTTTGTTCATCCCCATCTCAGGCTGAAAGTTAATGCCTTGTGTTTCTTTCTCAGTCTTGTGGGAATGGAACTTAGCAAAATAATGCCTGATTCTTTACCAAAATTCTCCACAAAATAAAATTACAGTTTCATAAGCCTGTGTGTTTCAATCTGCCACTTACACCTGGCAAGAGTCCAAATCAGTCACACATTAGCTTCATTAGTCTAGAATCATACCACTTTTTCCTGTAAGCCGAGGCGATCCGAGCTGTATAATAATCAGAAATAAATCTCTGCATTAGAACCTGGCCTAGCTGCAAACATGCAAGTAACCTCCTTCCTTTTTGTTCTGCACTGGTCACTGAAGGGCTACTGCAGTAAAATTTTGTTACCTTCAGGTCCACGCTGCCTCTTGTTTTCTCCCAGGTTTCCCTTTATACTAACCAGCTGCTGCTCTTTTCCAAACCATTCATCTCCCCTGCCTGGGCCATAACCCATGGATAAGCTGGGTATGCCAGTGCCAGTACAGAAATTCTAAGGGCCCCAACCTGCAGCTGCCAGGAGGGAATGCCTACGTTTCTATGGGGCAGCGGAGACCCCAGCCAGCAGCACATCCCAGTTAGGCTGACCCGGCCCTGCCTTCAGCCACCTGTGGAGCAGTGCCAGAGAGGCACCGGGCGGTGGGTGATGCAGTATAGCATCCCTCCCTGCCCCTCCTGCGGCAAGGGAACAGCGGAGCACAGCGGGAACGCCACGGCTGGGGCGTAATATGCTTCCGCGGGCTCCCCGCCGGGAAAGAGGAGAAGGAGAAGGAGGAGGTCTGAGCGGAGCTGGCGGCGCGGTGCTGGGGCAGGTCCGGAGGTGCCGCGGGGAATGATCGTGCGGCAGCTAAGGACTCTGCAGCCGGGCAGGGAGCCAGGGCCTCGCAGAGATGCTGCGGCCGCCGAGGCGGGGAGCAAGGAGAAGCGCGGGGAGGAGCGGCAGAAGCCGCCCCGGCTGCCCTCGTTAGGCACAGTATCCCCGGCAGGGCGAGGAGGGAGAGATGCAGCCGCATGAAGGGAGCTCTGGAATGTCCCCACCGCGCTCCCGGGGCTGCGCGCACAGCCGGGCCGACCGAGGTCAGCAGCGGTGATGGGCTGACGTCCCTCCATCCACCTGCACAGCGTTATCTGTGGAGGCTGTGACTTCCAAGGAAAGTGCAGATCTCCATGCGTGTTTCCATTCACCTCAGCAGCAGAAAGATGTGAGCAAATTATTACAGGAGAGTATAAGAGGAGGGTTAGTTAGCCCAGAAGGCCAGCACAGGGAATGTGTACCTGACAGTGGTGTAAAGGTAGCACAAAGACCAGCTCAAAGAGGCAGCATCAGGGAAAAGCTTCTCACTGGAAGTAAGTAGATTAGAAAATAAGGCATGAATGAAGATGTCAGGACACTTTAAAAAACTTGCCTCAAGCAATCAGCTGCTGGTTCTCAGCTTTGAAAAGCAACTCTTCATCTTCACACCAGAGCAGTAACCTGTGTGTGTGGAAGTACATCTCCCTCCCAGATTAATCGCTCAATCCAAGAAAGGATTCAGTCTTTCCATAGGCATCTTGCTTGTGTTTGTACCCACAGGCCATCACTGTAGACACAACAAGGCTGCTCTGATGTTCCCTCTTCTATGGCTGTGATGTTGTTACTGCTGTTTGAAATACGTTTTGAGATACTTGAAAGAGACTGTGCTCATGCAAAATGTTTTCAGCTAAGTAGCACGTGTGCCTGATAATAAGAGGAGATGTGTAACTGTGCAGTGCAAGCTGTTCGTTCTGTCTCAGGCTACTGATCACGTCATTAACCTGAGGACCAGACACTTCAGCAGTAATGTAGACTTGATTGTATGATGATTTATCTTTTTACATTCTTCCAGGGACTGTTATCACTGGCTATGCTTTAAGGTAAATTCTTGAATGTAGCATCATGATTACTTCAGTTGGCTACTGCAATCTCACAGGAAGCTGTGTGATCAGGCATCCATCAATTAGTCCTTGACAGGAGAGTCTGTGAAAACAGTATGGGAATCACTGAGACTTTGACAAACCCTTTTTAATGTGAATGTTATTAATGTTCCATTGGAAGTCTTTGTGAATGGGAGGATTATGAGGCAGAGAGAAGAGATGAGTAGAGACAGGCATCTTTTTAGTCGCTACTGAAAATATATCATTACAAATGAAATTCCATTTTGGATACCATACTGACAAAAAATAAAATAAAATAAAATAAAAAGTTAGTTCAGGGCAGTTTGAAGCACTTGATTCTTTGTTTCATTATGTATCCTGCAATCATTTACACTAGGGTAGCAGGGGTATTGCTATTGCTAAGCCTTTGGTGTAGACATTTTTGCTGAGGAAATTGAGCTGAAAAATCTCTCTCCCTTTAGACATATTGTCTCACAGGTGCACTTCTCTGTTGGAGACAGGAGGGGTAGGGAATAAGGGCAGTTCCAGGCTTTGTTACCTGCCTTACTCTGTGCTCTTGGGGATGGGAGTTAGTGCTAGACTCAGGTGGAGGTGAGGAGTGACAGCCACATTTAGGAACAAAGTGGAAGCCCTGTTAATAACACAGTTCTTTGGGTTTTCACTTTTTTATTTTACTCTAAGGCAGAGTGAGGACATAATTTACCAGCAGCCGCCTTTCAAGAATTATGCTGGGGAGCTGGCTGTATTGCAAAGGTTTTGCCTTTTTTTGGTTTTGGATGGTTTTGGAAGGGAGGTTAAAAGCAGAATATATATATATATTTTTTAAATGTAAAACGATGTCTATAAATGAAATGGAAATTTGTCAGAAGTGGGAATTTTTTTACTTTTCTTTTTTATTTTTTGCTGCTTGACCTAATGTGCGTTATTCTTAGTGGATCGAACTTACTCAGAGGCGTGGAAAGAAACGCTCTAGGTGTTAGGCGGGGAGAAGCTGTTGCGGGAAAGCGGGCTTCCCCGGGGAGGAATCGGGTGTTGCCAGCCTCGGCGAGCCCCGCGCAGCCCGGCGCGCTCCCACCGACACCCGTCCTCCCCCGCCGGTGTCTGCCCTCCTCCGACCGGCTGGAAAGAGAGAGCGGGCGGCAGCGCACAACTCCTGCCCGCTCCCTCCCTTTGATTTGATGGCCTTTATTCTTCCTAATTGGATAAAATAGGAAGTCACTGACAGTCCTGCGTTGCTGGGTGCGCTGATTTCCCTCAGACCAGCCCTGCAGAGGGCGGGGGGTGGGGACGGGAGGAAGGAGTGAGCCTGTACATCAGAGAAACAGGCTGCGAGGGGGCTGGGGGAGCGGGGCGGGGGGGGAAGGAGGAAAGTGAATGAGCTCTCAAGAAGGACAAAGAGGGAGGGGAGAGAAAGGGAGTTACCATCGCCTTGGCATCGCTCTTCCTTTCAAACCTCTGTGTAATGATATTGTTTGCAGTGATGCTCAGACAGCGAGCACCTGCTGCTCTGTAATGATTCAGCCTCTTTCAGCCGCCGCTGTAACGCGACAGGATGCTGCTGCTACTGTCACTTCTGCCGCTGCCGCTGTTGTTACAGATTTTGCTTTTGCTCCTTCTACCGCATGACAATTGTTTTCCTCGCCTAAGCAGATACCAGCCTCAGATGCTCAAGGTGAGAGTCTTGCCTTTCACTCTGGGCTATTGGTTCACTTAATCCGGTCAATTTGTTCGCTGCTCGTGGTTGTCTTCCTCCCCACCCTCCTTCCCCCTGTTTTGTTTTGTTTTGCTTGCTTTCGGGGGGACGCTTCTTCCCTCACTCAGAAGAGCTGGAATTGCTTGAGAGGCATATAAGGAATTATAAAAGTGCCCAGGAAACAAGAGCGCAGTGACTGCAGAGCTGCCTTTGGCTTCAGCAAGGCAGCGTGAGCAGTAGAGGGCTTGGGCAGGGGGTGGGAGGGTCTCCTTTTTCCCTTGCGTTCCTCTTCTCCCGGTTCAGATGATGTTGCTGAGCTCGGACCTTTCTTTGACTCCTGCCCTGTGATTTTTGCTGAGCGCTGTGACTGTTACTCCGTCTCTTTTTGTCTGTATTTCACAGTAATGGACTGTGATAGAGTTAAGGCCTTTTGGAGGTGAGCTGTGTCAGAGCTCAACCATGTCTGAAGTAGCCACCGAGACTTTCCCCAGCCCTTCGGCTCAGTTGAGCCCTGATGCATCCCTTGATGGGCTCCCGGCTGAGGAGAACATGCCGGGGCCTCACAGAGAGGACAGCAGGGTCTCAGGGGTGGCAGGCCTGGCCGCGACCTGCTGTGTGTGTCTGGAGGCAGAGCGACTGAAGGGCTGCCTCAACTCCGAGAAGATCTGCATTGCCCCTATCCTGGCTTGCCTGCTCAGCCTCTGCCTCTGCATTGCTGGCCTCAAGTGGGTCTTTGTGGACAAGATTTTTGAGTATGACTCTCCTACACACCTTGACCCTGGGAGGATAGGACAAGACCCAAGGAGCACTGTGGATCCTACAGCTCTGTCTGCCTGGGTGCCTTCAGAGGTGTATGCCTCACCCTTCCCCATACCTAGCCTTGAAAGCAAGGCTGAAGTGACAGTGCAAACTGACAGTTCGCTCGTGCCCTCCAGACCCTTCCTTCAGCCTTCTCTCTACAACCGCATCCTAGATGTTGGGTTGTGGTCCTCTGCTGCACCATCACTGTCACCAACTTCCCCGGAGCCTACCAAGGCATCTCAGGCACAAGCAACAGAAACCAGTCTCCAAACTGCTCCAAAACTTTGTAAGTAGAAGCTATGTGTTTCTTTTTGTTTTCCTTTCCACAAAAAAAAAAAAAAAAAAAAAAAAAAAAAAAAAAAAAAAGCCCCTAACTGCAGCTGTTCTCCCAGGGGGTCATATGACTGACATGTGCTGACTGCTGAGATTGGTACCACATTTCTGAACTCTTGCGAAGTGTGCATAGCAGTGAGCACAGCTTCATCTGGGACCTCTGTAAAGACTTAGTGCCATCTTTTTCTCTGTATCCACCTGTAAGGAAGCATGTGATTTACATCAAGGGTTTACCTGAAATACTATTCCATATGGTCTGTCAGCCTATTTCTCTTATGAATTTGGTTTGTGTCCTGTACTGGGTCTTCCATTTGTGTTCATTTTCTTTGCCTTGCTTGAAGAGCATTTCTGCTACCTCCTTCCTGAAGTCCGCTGTTGGCAGGCATCCCTGTCATCCTGAAGCTATCAGGCAGAAGGGTGGGAAAGAGTGACAGTGTATTTGTAGTTAGAGAACGGGAGTTACTAAGGAAGTGATTAATTTGTGATCTTTCCCTTTCTTTTAACAGCATAGCACACATTTCTCTGTATCTGTCCCCTTCTCTAGGTGCTGAATCTTGTTGAACATGAGACAATAACTCATTGCTTTCTGTGGGGCATTTCAGAAAAGGGATTCTTGTCCATGCAAAGGGAGTGTGAAACAGTTTTCAAATTAGTCTTTGTTCATCCTTGAAGTGAAAAACATATCCAGGGGTACCTGAATTATTTTCTCAGTAGTGATCATAAAGCATCAGAACACCACATTGTTGAAATGTAATTTCTTTGACATTCCTCATTTTAACCCATCAAGTCTGAAGCAAAGCAAGCCAGCAGTTTCTGAGCTGAATAAAATTGTGCAACTCCAGTAAAAAAAGAAGGTAGCATGCTATTGCGCCAACAGCACAGGGCTGTGGTTTCCTTCAGATAGCTGCAGTGATCAGAGTGTGCAGCTTAGTTCCTTGCAAATTGTCTTGCAGAACATTCTTCTCTCTTGTGCCTTCCCTGTAGTGCCCCAAGATACCCACCTTGTAGGTGTTACCTGCTCAACCTCACCTTGCAAACCCGAAGGCACCATAAGTTCACTTCTGAGTTTAGCCCCACCAAGACTGGACTCAGTATAGATACGTGGCAATTGGACTAGCTAGAACATTTTTGGGCCAGCACCTTTGCAAGTGAAAAAGAGCATGATTACAGTGATTTCAGCAAAGATCCTTCCAGCCGAGAACTAGCATTGATCAACTGACTGTTAGGAATGCTTCCAGAATCACAGAAATGAAATTTTAGATATTTGCATAGAATGCCTGCAGGCTTTTGCTTATATAATGGGTGACAGTGGAATACTGGACTAACAGTAATTCATCTGATGGAAATAGTCTGATAGGGAAATACTACTGTGCCAGCTTTGTTTGTGGGAGGTAAAACATCATTTGAATTACTGGGACACTTAACTACCTTTTCAGGTATACAAAACACTGCTCAGTGATATTTTCTTAATCGTTGATGTAGAAAATCTCTTCTGTACTGTGGAAATTGTAAGGGGCATCAAGGATATGACAGCTCTTTTTAGTCCAGTCTGTATAGTGACCAGCAAGCACCATCTAGTCAAAATGGCCTCTTTCCTACGTTAGGGAGAAACAACCAAAAGCTGGTTATGTCAAAACAATCCTTCTGAATTTACATTTGTGAGGCAAGCCTTTCTCAATCACCTGGTAATCTCATTTCATCAGCAAATAAATGAAGAGGAGACAAAAACTCTTTGGAGCAGTTACCAGGAAAAAAAGCCATTATCTGCTTTCATATCTGCTTACATCTGGAAAGTAAATGGTTGTCCAGAAATCAGGTGGTTGAGTTGGATTTCCTACTGTTGTCTTAATTTTCTTAATATTTTTAAGACAGATAGGAACAGACTGAAAGGAGAGGGAGAACTTGCATCAATTTGAGCTCAGGTTGCACTGAGGGAGAAGGTTGTGTAGCCTGCAGTGAGTCTAACCGTGGTGCGTAATTCTGGCTGTGGCAAAGGGCTGAAGCTCTAATAAAACAGAGCTGGAAAAGTGCACTGCAGAAGATCTGCCTAAGAATTAAAGTAAGCATGAAATGAATGATTTGGACAGCTCTAAAAGGACCGTCTTGGGGTTTTTGAAACAGCTGCATTTCAAACACGTTGTTGCATTTTATGTAGAGCAAGATTTGTTGGAGAGGTTGACAGATTGCATCAACGGTAACTTTTTTTTTTTTTATGAGCGCTTTTGACAGCTATAAAATTTTGAGAGATGGCTTGGAAAGTAGCATCTGTAAATTGAATTGTCCCTTCTTTTGCCTCAGTGTCCTTTTTGCTGTTCCAGGCAGAAGGAGGTAACTTGTTCCCAGAAATTCGCTTTCATACTATAATATTACTTTCTTTTTCAGAGCAGAACTAAAAAAGAACTGATAGATTTCATATTCTGTGGTACTGCTTCCGAACCAAGCCCTTCTGTGAGTTTCCAAATCCTTTTCTTCTACTCTCTTTTCTGTCTTACTCAGCATATTCCCCTTAAAGCTGTATCCTTCAAGGTCATCCTCTGTTGAGAGCTAATTGATTCTTCTTTCTCCTGGAGCCTGGGAGAGAAAGCAGAAGAGAGACAATCCTAGTAATTGTGTCTGGTACATTAGATTCAAGACTGGTCTCCCTTCTATTATTATGCTTTGCCCTTTATCAATACAGAAAAAAATTACTTCCTTTCTAGTTAGTTACCATCTTATATTATAATAGCATGTCTCCTTTACTGAAATAGAAAGGAAAGGTGAATGTTTTAAAGGTGAACATTTTAAAGTTGAGAGTGTCTATCCTAGTGCAATTACTCCAGAGAAGGTTTCTCCGCATGCAGGATATAATATTACTCACTAAGCTACAGTCTCCCTTGCTTGTGAAGACAAGCACATTGTAAAAATGCTAACATAGTTCAGCAGCTAAATTTTACTTCTGCCTTAGTCATCACCTTCAAATACAGTTCCACCATTTATCTAGGTTAGTGACCAACACACTTCCTTTGTACTGTCAGATCTGTATTTCAGTAACTACATCCATACATCTGCAAACAAGGCATTCTCCTCTGTACAGATGTTTTCGTGGTCTATTCTTCCCATTAAGTGATTTCTTCCTAAACAAATCCACCTTTCAGATTAGTCTGGAAAGGAGAGGGCTGACTGGCCAGAGTGCTTTAGGTCTGCACGGGAGACATGAGAACGTAGCATTGTGCTCTCAGCATCAGAAGCAGCTCCATTTATGTCTGCCTCACATGCAGCTTCTTGTAACACTCTCAAAGCCCTCTGGTCCCTCCAGCTCCTACAGGGCTGCCTTTCTGGGGTGCCAAAGGGCACTTCTGTCCTTTGGCTGTGCCTGAAGAGAAGATGCCCAAGACCTGGGCTGGTCCTGCATTCTTTCCACTTTGGCCTCCTTGGCTCCTTGGGGTGCAGGGGGTTGATGGGTCAGCTACATCTCCATCCCACTACCTCCATGTTCTCTGAGCTTTTCTGGGCCAGCCTGGAAAACGAGGTGAAGAAGAGAAAGCACTGCATGCTGCTATTAACCAGCCTTGCCTGGGACCACTGTCTTCTCCTTTTGCTAATTTCAGGTGCCTCTTCAGGTGCATTGAACAACCATTAGCAAAAGCTGCTGCTTTCTTATCCTGGGTAGAAAAAATGTTGGAAAAAATTCCACAGTGGACATTTACCTATGAAATGATCTTGACTGTCCTCCAAAGTAGTCCAGTCATGATGGCTGAATTTCTTGTGTCATTTTAGGGTTATGATGGGAAAAAGTCAAAAGAAAACTGGCCTGTCACTTAATTTGATATACTACTGCAAAATCTCCTTGCGAGTTTCTCTCTCTGTCTGCCAGTTTCACTTGTTCATTCTCAGTTCTGAGTCCGATGTCCTTTCCTGTACAGCCAGTGATTGCAAAGGTCTGTATTTTATCTCTGTGGCAAGCTGGAGGGAGCCTTTCCCTCTGGTTTACAGGTGTTGCAGCCCAGGGAAAGGTTTCAATTCATAGATGGTGAGGATTTGCCGATAGCAGCTTGTCATGTGTTTGTTCTTTTTTCTCAAAAAGGCCAGTTTTGACCCATGCTCTGTAGTTCAGAGCCCCACTGCAACACTGTAGGGTTAACTCCATGCCTGGCAGCATCTGGCAGCATGAAGGTCATAGAGCTGCAGGTGGAGGTGATGCACAACAGGTTGTATAGCAGCTTTTCCTGTTTTCACTATTAGGTAGGACAGCACTGCAAAGGAGGCTGCTTTTTCTCCAGTGCATTAGAACATCTTAGAGCATGTGTTATTCCATATGTGATACAATATTGTTGTTGATTAGCCTCAGACATCTAAATGCCTGCATTAGAAAGCTAAGCTGCCTCGGCTTCCTGGTCAGCATTAAGGAAGAGACCTTGCCTAGGGTGGTTATCACAGTGCGACTTGGAAGAGTCACTCCCTTCCTCCAGTAAGTTTTGGCAATGCAACAACTCCAAGACTTGTCTTGAAAACCAGGACTTTTCTTTGTCAAGCCCTGTGAATTAACAATGTCTTGTCATGAGACAGTTACAATTAATCATGGCCCAGATACCAGACAAGTTCTAAGCCTAACTTTAGAGTGTAATATAGACATACTGATCTCAGTAAGCTCTGAAGACAAAACTAGCCCTCCATTAACATGCAGCAGTAAAGCAAGTGACAATTTACTGAGCCATCCAGTCTTGTTATGCCTCAGACACTTCTTTCTCCACTGTCCCAAAGGTTGTGATGACTTACACGTCTACAGCAGTACGGCAGTAATACCCAAGGTAGGGTGCAGTTGGGCTGATGGGATAAGATGCATAAGATGCTGCAGATTTCAGGGAGTTCACGTCCTTGATTAAGCTTTCCAAAGAGGTAATCGATTTATGCATATTTTCTCTCTCCAGCCCAGTCCGTCACACTGCCTATAAAACACCTTCAATAAGCACACAGTTTGGCCAGATTAACTTATTACTATTTTGATTTTTTATAGTTCTCTGCCTTCCCCATTGTTAAGACTCACTGCTTGCACAGAAACACTTCTTTCTTCTAGTAAGCATGCAGAGGGAAACTGATCAGTTCTGCATTTCCGTCTCTTGTAAAAGCACCCCCACAGCTTTTAAAACATGAATGCAGTTTTTCTTGCACACATAAAGCATCATGGGCAGAGCACAATGGAGAAAATGTTCTGAAGTACGTTCTCATAGTAATAGTCTCTATTTCTGAAGAGTAGCTTCACTTGTATACCTTTTTAAAAGCATATGTGAATACAGAAATACGCCATAGCTACATGGAATCTATGACCACTCTTTATTAAAAATGACAGCTGGGACTGTACTGCATCAAAAGTTTCTAAGCAAAATAGATTTAAAAAAAAAATTAAAAAATGAAACAAAAACACAGCAGTGTTTGGATCACCAAAATGATCATCTTTTTAGTATCTGTGGTACTTGTGAGTGAAATGTTTGATTTCCTATTTGTGCACTGTAAATAAAGACATACAGCTGCCCCACCTCAGATTTGCAGTGCCTCACCCCCAGGCACAGAGAAACCTTGGGCAACTGTCTCAGCATCAGATGAGAAGGTAGAATTTGGCTCACTGGAGCATAGGCAGCAGGTTAATTGTAATGCAGAGCTGAAACAATACAAATGAGCGTTTTCATCATTTGCAGTCTTGCTAATGGAGATGCAATAGATTTGCTGCAGAAATCCAACTCGGAATCAATAGCAATGCAATGAGGCAGCTGGTTCAGGGAGAGCACATGTGATGCCAATCTACTGCAGACAGTACCTGGGAAGAGACTGCTTTAGCTCTGCATCAGGAAAGGGCAGACAGCCCTAGAAAGTGCCACAGGAGGTGATGAAAGACTTCTAAGAGGAAAAAGCTGGCCTTGCCCAGGATGGGGCAGTGTTAGGGGCAGAGGCTTTGTGTGGCTGAGGGGAGGGAATTCTTTCCTTTGAGGAAATCATACTATTTTGAACCCAAATTCTGTTTTTGCTACAAGATACTAAGGGAAGCAAAAAAGGACATCCTTGTGCTTAGGGTTAGGTTCAGGCCATGTGAAATCAGGAACGGATGGAGGCATGTTGCCTCTTGAGATGGGTAGATGAATTTGGAGCATCTCTGGTGAAGGACTTCTGCCCTCTCACTGCCCAGACAGGCTCTGAAGATGAGCAGGCACTGTCTTTATGTGGATTGCTTTATGGTAGTCATGCTGGCTACCCTTACTATTTATACTACAGACAGCTCAGTGTCCTGGGGAGAAAACACTGTGAATTACATCTTGCTCCTTCACATTAAAATGTTTTGTGGAGGCCCAGACTTGGTAGGAGGTACACATTAAACTCGAGAGCCAGAGCATGACTGTCATTTGGCAATTAGAGAGATTTGAAAGCAGCAAGGAAGAAATAACTATGCTGCAGTTTTGGCCAGTGTAAGGCTGATGTGACTGCTTATTTACAACCTGTCCTGTCTCATCCTGTCTACTGTCCTCCCCCAATTCCTAGGAGAGGCTGAGTCATGAGGCAGAAGGTTTTAGCCAGCGAAAGATAGGCAGGAGCAAATCCATGGGGACATGGCTGGTTGCCCCTCTGGGCTGCTCTGAGCTAAACTAGAGGCAAGTTCCTTCTGGTGTAGACAAGAATGGTGAGACTGTGGCATCCATCTATTACTTTTGCTCCTGTGTAGTTTTATGATTAAAACCTCATTCTAATACATATCAGAGAGTGTATTCAGCTATTCCACATATGCTTTCACTGCCCCCCACCCCCACTTTTTTCTTTTTGTATCTATGTTTCATTCTGGAACTTGCTGGCAGCGCGTTCTCATAACTCAGACAGCTTTTTATTTTGGCAATGAATATTGCTTCAGTTTTTGAGATGAAAGGAAATCAATACTGGGTTGGTAGTCACATGGCATGGGGCGGGGTGAGTATATGAAGCTGTGATCTTAAGCATGATTTGTGACACTGTTCGGCATTTCTATGGAATTCCTGAAAGAGATCTGAATTTTACAATTTTTAACAGTCAATTAATTCACATGATTAGACAGATCAAAGGAGAGAGAAAAAAAAAAAAAAAAGGAGTATCAAGCTTGTTCAAAAGCATTTCAGGTAAGAAAAAAGAAAAGGACTGCAAGCTCACAAAAAATAACTTGAGTCTTCTAAGGTGCTAACAGTCTAAAGCTAAGGGGACTGGATCTCAGGAAGAATTAGAGTTACTTATCCTTTCTACTATTCTAAATTAATCTCTGTAATGAATTTAGTTTTTCAGCTTGAACAAAATGACCTGAATTTTCACTGGCGTATTTTCTGGTATGTAACTCTATAAAACCTAGAAGAGCATTGAGATGCTCTAGTCCATGAACAACATGGCACAGAGAATCTTCCTGACTAATTTCTTCCAGACATGTCCCATTTGTGGTGTCAAAACCAAGAGAAAGATTGTGTTTTCACATATTCCATCACTGTCTTTGAAACAGGACCACGCATACTGATTTTGAAATACGTGTTTGTATTCTGGATGTTCATTCATTTATACCTTTCTCACCTAGATTTAAAATCTCCTTAATGACATCTGTTTCTCCTCTTGGGCAGTAGTTATCCAAGTCTTCTTGACTGACCAGGCATGCTGAGCTCCATAATTCTCCCCAAGGAGGGAATGGTTTTCAGTCCCTGAATTATTTCAGCCCCCTTCACGCTTTCTTGGTTTTCAGATAAATAGTGCTTTAATTTTGATATGATACTTACACATGAGCTAGTCCAAAATCCCAATAAGGGGCAGTAAAAACTGTTCATTCTCTCTGTCACTGTTAAGAAGCACCAAGATGCATGAGCTACTGCTAGTGCCTACTTAGTGTTTTAAGCAGTAAATAACTAATGATGTCCAGTCAGGGCAAAAGACCCATATGTCACATATACAGGGGCCCTTTCTGCCCTGCTTCCTGAGCTGTCCCCAGAGCCATGTGCTGCTACTTGCTTGGGTGCAATAACTCTAGGGGCCAGTCAAGGGAATAATAAACTGACATCACCGTTCCTTGTCAATGCTGCACTTCAGAGGTTCTTCCATCTTTCTCATTCCACAGCTGTTTCTGTCCTGCTCTGAGGGATACCCCCAGCAAAGCACCTTGATTGAAGAGTGAGGGAGTTCTGTCATTGGTTTTGACTGTGCAGACTCCATCAGTCACTTGTGGTCATGCTTTCAAAGATTTCTTGCTACTTGCCCTTCAGACATTTCTTGTAATATTGTCCCAAGAATCATTGCATCAGCATACTCATAATTTAGTTTGTTGTCTCAGCTCTTCCAGTATTTGGTTCTTTCTTCCACAAGTGACAGCATCCCCAGAGTATGTATACATGGGAGAGAAGGATTTTGGTGTTAGGGTCTATCAGATTAAATACAGTTGAATGATTACATTTTCTTCTCACACTTCTGTCCCACTTTGTCTGCTGCGTGGACTCAGCCTAATAGGATCAGATGGTCAGGCATCTGGAATCATCACAGGATGTGGGGATTTGGTAGCATGATCATATCAAGAAAGTCATAATGTCTGATGATTTCAAGATACTCTGGTATTTTCAAGACAGCACTCGTCAGGCCATGAGTGTGCTCAGCAGAACAGTTATCGTTGTGGAGGTAAAGTGCCTTAGTAAGGGAGACATTTATCAAGGTGAGAGAAACAGCTGCAGGGGAATGGAAGAAGGATCACTTCTGCATCTAGTCTGAACTAGTGGGGAAGCAAACTGGTGTCCTTGTGATAGACAACTGAAGGTTTCCTGCTGGGTTGATGCACAGGGTTGGGGAAGCTTGAGCTCATACAAGACACAGAAGAACATAAAGCAGCCAGGAAAGTACTGGGAAACTGGAAAGAAGCATTTAAATCTGCCAAGTACAGGCAAGCAAGAGACATCTGACCCTTTCTTGTCAGGAACAAAGCAGAAATCTCTATTCCCTAAAGCCACAGATACCTACAATCTGCCTTAGACATTGCAGAAGGTCAGGAGGCAGATTTTTCTCCTGCTGAAGAGCTGGACTATGAATATGAACATCCCTTCTTAGGCCATGCTTTGCTTCTCAGCAAACCTCCACAAAGCAGATCCCCTCACCATCCATCCATGCTGGCTACATATTCCTCACCAATGCTGAAATCCAAGGAGGTGCTCTTTGTGCCCTGTTGTCTCAGCTTCCAAAAGGGCTGGAGCCACTCTGCTCTGCCTGCACAGCAGCATGGCTCTCAGTCATTGAATTTCCTCCTGTCACTTTGTGCAAAAGCCCTTGGTACACTACAGCTATCGCCTTATGCATTTTATCAGCCCACCCTGCTTTTTAGAGACTAGGATTTAGCAGTAGAGTTAACAGATTGTGAAGGTTATCACTAACAATTTTTACAAACTGTTTCAGCTGTGCAATTTTCATGACATACAGCTGTGCATGTATTCTGTTGGTGTGCACAGAAAGGCTGCATTTCAGGCCAAACAGCCAATCAGTGCAGTAACACACAATCTATTTTTCAAAGTTAATTGTAAGTTATCTCAAAATTCCCCTGTGTCTTACAGAATGGTGTATGGCCATGAAAACCAACATGTGTGCTGGCTTTTAAATGTTCAGAGATTCGACATGGCTAGCAACCTTTTTGTCGATTGCTACTTCCAAGCATGTGAATTCACCATATAGTGGAGATTAATTGAGATCCCTCAGATAAGTAGCTTTTCAGACAACCCTGTAATTTTCTTAATTGTTGATAATCAACTGTTTAGCGTTCGCCATTTTCCCTCCTTCAAATTTGGAGAAAGGATTAAAAAGATGTGTTCTGTGAGTGTACACAGATGACTGGTGACAAGCCCAGGAAGCAGATTTACAGCTGTGAATCAGAGGAAGTATCAATTCCCTTAAGCCACTTAGCCAAGCAGAAGCTGGCAGGGGAGAGGAACTTGATACTGGGAGAAGGGAGATAGTGATGGTGGGGAGAAGAACTGAAGGCAAAAAAAAAGCAGAAGATTGTTCTGACACCTCCTGAGCAGAGCTGAGATGAACCAAGCATGGCATGTCAGTATGCCAGCACTCAAATAAGAATTTGTTATCCAAACTGCATTGCCCCTAGCAGTTATTTAGCTGGCTCCCCATGTTGCAGACCAGTATGTGTCCGTGCTGTGCTCATGCTTTTTTATAATATAAAAGTGTTTTCTCTGGACTTTTACTGATACTTCCAGAATTCTCATGCACATTAACAAGAGGCTGCAGTAGCGCTGCTGTTGGATGCTAACTTGCACTTCATTTATACATTAATTTTCACGTTTCTCTATTTTACAAATGGGTGGTGACGGCATAATGGCAAAACATCCCTGATGATTAATCCGAAATGTTGACTTAATGGAAACACTAAGAATGTTTTTTAAAAACACAGTTTGTAAATACTGTGCAAGTCATTTAAATCCTGCACTTGCAGTGGAAGACTTTAAAATGTCAGTCAATAGGGAAAGATCAGACAAATGACTTCACCATGAATTTTGTATAACCGTAAGTCACATCATAAGAGAAAATTTTGAGTGTTCAGTTATGGCAGTGAAACAGCACGTCATGTGAAAGTGAACTGAAAATAGACTACTCAAGCTTAAAATCGGCCATATTGGTGAAGAAAAAAGCCAATTTAGTTACTGGCTTTTTTTATCTAAGAGTTAACTGACCTGAATCAATCACACAATAAGACAGTGTGCCCTAGCCATTACTGCACCAATAGCAGCATGGTTGCTTGCTACCCCAAGGTAATTGGTTCATATCTCGACCTCATCAAGAGAGAAGCGTTAGCAAATTCCAGTCACGCTCCCTGGTGACTGTTGATGAATGCAAATTTCTTCATTTTTACCACAAGTATTTGAAATAGCTCCTTATGTCCATGCTAACTCTGAGTTCAGTAATTTCTCAGCTCCTTTCTAGCTTCAGCTTGACCTCTGTGTGGCTTGATGTAAAAACAAAAGAAACCTTGGAATGATAATTTGAATTCTAATACAATTCTGCTTTAAATACTGCTAACTTAAAGAGCGTCATGTTCTGTTCTGATGGCGAGTCTGTACAGTGAATGCCCACAGTACAAAAGATGACTATGTAGCAGAAAAGCTACAGATCGAGAGATACCTGTAAAATTATGAGATATTCCAGGGTTGCTTACTTGCTAACAGAGCTTTCAAAGTTGTCAGGTTTTGACTTTCCACATGTGATCACAACCTCAGTCTTTCTTGTGCTTCGCTTTCTTGCAGTGCTAGTGATGTGCCCTTTTCTCTGTCTGGGCAGCCGTCAAGCTCACGCTGCTTGGCATTCACAGCAGACTTGGACTAGAGATCTGCTCCGGAATGCAGTTCATGTTTTGAATTATGCATAAGTCCATCATGGAGGGGCTGCATTTCATGGCCCTTCTTTGGGGGTGATGATGTAAGGAAGTCAGAGTAATATAGTGACACTTTTCATTTTTCATGTCCTAGCGTGGTTAAGAGCAACCCTTGAATTGTGTCATTTTTCTCCCATGTGACTGTTCAATCACCTGAGAGTAGTAGCCAGAGTTTTGTGGTAAGATTGATTATACTCCAACAAAGTGCTTCCTTCAGCTCAGCGCCGGGAAGTAGCCTAGTTTAGAAGCTAATGGGCTTCAGTCTGAAGGCGAAATGGTGACTGTGATTGAAAGGTCACTGCGGTGCGTGCAAGTCCTTTGGGCTACATACTGACAAGTACTGTGATCCTGGGGAGGTTGTTCTTGTGGGGATGTTTTTAAGCTGGACTGTACTACACTGCAGGGTCGTTTCACCTTCTCCCTTGAAAACATCCATGGGAACAGGAGTGGGAGTGTTCAGACCTGTAAAGAGAGAAGGACGCTGCAGACATAAGGCTGATTTTTTTTTTTGCCCTGGTAGCCTGTATAGTGCTGGTGCTGAGAGGTTTGCACCATCACTGCTAGCATCAGCAAAACGCACTGCAGGACCAGCAAGGACACCAGCTTGCACAACATGAGATGCAGAGAGCAGAGAAGCAGTCATCTTCCATTAAATCTCCCAACATGCGTTTTGGGACCAAGCTGCACTCATTTCTACAGCCAGCCTGTGAGAGAACCAAAGAAATATACCCATCATCCCACTGCACGGAGAGCAAATGGATAACAACGTTATAGGTAAAAGCTTACAAACATTTTGCCTTGCTCAGTCTCTGAGCACCAGCAACTCCTCTTAGGGAAGACAGTGTGATTTCAGCAGTATCACAGAGGAGACCTGTAGCAGTGCTGCAAGTGAAATCTCACAGCCTGAGAGGCAGTCATCCTATCTGTAATGTGTGACATGTATCAATGAAAATCTGGATAGAAAGGGGAGAAAAAATGCAAATAAATATGTTTGAATAAAGATATACTAAAGGAAAAGTCATTCCAGAATCCTCCAGTTCCAGATTTTTTTAAGGTAGTCATCAGAATTATTGCTTAAAATATATATAGGAAGACCATGGGTCTTCACTGTTAAAATGCATTCATTGCTGGCATTTATTGCTAAAAATGGATGAGATAAGATACATGTAAACGAAATCAGATCCTGACATTTGAAGTTAGACTATTTTTCTATCATTGCTTTATTGAATATAACAGACTGTTTGCTAATGGCTTCCTTCAGGAAAAGAAAAAAAAAACAAACAAAGTTGCACTTCTTTGACATTTGACAAGTGAATATTTAGCTAAAGTTTAGAGATCATATTTCCCAAAGTTAGAACTGTATATGTCAAATCTTTACTGTTGGCTGAATCTCAACCAGCTGCAGAGTCTAGCTGTTTACTTTTATATTTGTTTTCTGGGTGATTTCACTTGTTTGTTTGTTTTCTTAGTAGAGGTAGCTTGCAAAATACCAAATCTTTTCATTTTTTGTGCATAAAGATGCAAAATCAGCCAGTTATTTTGAATGCCCTTGAAGTAGGACAGTACAGAATACTGGTGCTCTCTGAGGACTGGTGGAGTAGGAGGGGGACTCAGTGTGATTTCTTCTACATAAAACCCCCTTCCTAGCTGGTCAGCCCGGCTCAAAGAGATTTTTTTCACTTTGCCCTTCACTACTGTCATTACCGTAATAAATTGAGGATAATTATTTGGCTTGAAACTGCTCTGCCTTCTGCTGTGTAGGTGGGGAAATGATGCCAGGAACAGTCCTTTCTTCTTCTGCCAGTTTGCTTTTCTCTGCAGCAGGGATACTATACATACAGTACTATATAGCTGCTGCTGTTAGGAAAAAGCAACCTAAGCACTGCCTCAGCTAGAAATGCGAGATTGATTACATTAGACTTCATTTATTCTGAGAGTCCTGCATGAAATCAGCTCTTGAGACAGTTAATGCTATTGCTTCAGAGTAGAAAATGCCAGTGTTAACAGAGGGCTTGTTAAGGAAAGTTGGCTTGATACAGAGCACCAGAGCATGGATCAGAGTGAGTCACTGTCAAACTCGTACCTGAAGAAGGAGGTGAAATGAAGGCTTGTAAGTGATGACGTCTTCTGTGCCAGTCAGTGCTTTGCCAGTTGCTGGGGCACCTCAGAAAGCTGTATCTTCTGAGGATTTGAGTTCAGGTCTGCCACAATAGCATTTACAGAAAACACAAATGTGTTTTAGCCATGTTCCAACCTGTCCTGCTGCTTCAAGTGAACCTCACTTTAAAATGAAACAGGCTGCTCTGGAACTAAATAATCGAGTTCTACTTTGCCCTTGCACTGTAAAGCTCTTCTTCAGTGGTCCACTGGGCAGAAAGAAAACTGACTTTACCATCATATGAACTCAGCATACTACATAGGTGAGGCTGTAGTTCTTGACTCTGGGGAAGTAGATGTGCAAATAAATAGGCAAGTGGTTTTTCTATCCACCTTATCTCGAAGAGCCCAGCCTTAAAGTTCAGTTTCTGTGTTATGATCAGTGTAGCCTCCCATTTATAAATGTCCTGGCTTGTGCTAGGCTACTCACAGCCAGAGCAGTGATTTTCATGGAACTGGAGTGAAATATGTGATCTGCAGGAGTGCCCCAAGACAGTATTTCCTGTCCATGGCCTGTCCCTACGGATAACTGCACAGTGCCTTGCACTATGCTCTCCTATGCTGCAAAGCATCTTGTTCTTGACATCCCTTTGCCACTCACTTATCTTCCAGGGCCAACGTTGATGGGTGAATGTTGAATTCACAAGATAACTTGCAGATGCTTAAAAAGTCCTTTTAGGTGAAAAAAGTTGATGGTACTCTGTAGAGGACTATACTCTCAAATGGCTGTTAGGATCTGAGGCAGGTTGTAAGGAGGTCCTTAATCTTTCTTTAGGGTCTGACCATGCCAATATAGTTTCGTTCTGTGGGTCAGGATCTACTGGCTCTTACAGTTTTACGTGTTCCCTGGGCTTTTGCACACTCTCAGATCAAAACTTCATCTCTCCCTACCCCTAGGGAAATGCAAAAGCAGTAACTTAGGGGAGGGAAACAGCGACTGTGTGTCTCCTCTTCAGTACCTTCTGTTGAAGGTATTGAGCAAGGATGCATTTTCTGTGAAGTGCTGCAGTCTGCAAGACAAGAGGCAAAATGCTGTACACCTCTTAGACACGAAACAATAAAGAGCCATTTGGCTTGCAAACTACTGGCAGCCAAAGTGATACTCTGCCATGCAACACAACTGTTTTGCATTCAGATTGAGCAGAAGGAGACACATTGCAGGCTATTTTTAACATTTCAGATTAATTGGTGGGGTATTGCAGTGGGCTGATCTTTCGTGAGAAGTAAAACTAGGAAGGAGGAAACATGCCTATTTTTCAGAAGCTGCTTCTACAGCATGGTGCATGCATGAGTTAATGCCTGTTTAGTGAAGCCATACTTTTAGGCCTGAATGCTAAGCTTTTACCAAATACTCTGGTACAGCCAAGCGTATGTTTTCATTTACTTTGCTGGGGTTATCTGTGGGACTGGCCTGGGCTTTTCAGGTATTAAATCTTAATAGCTGGAAGATAATTGATAAACACAGATTGTGTGGTATAGCCCATCTTTCGACCCGCCTTCGGAGATGTGACAACCAAAAACACCTGCAGTAGACAAGGCTTATTAACCTTTTATTGTCACTGATGTTTCTGACTGACTGACTCTAAATTACCAAAATCTATTTTGTATTTCCTAAGCACTATTTTTTAAAGAGGTCCCTTGCATTCTGCAATGTTTCAGTGGTTTATTGTTTCATAATCGCAATACCTTATATCATGTCCTGGTTATCTGACACTTCCAGAGAATGACAGTGAAACTAAAGGCTCTTTATCTATTGTCTTGGGACATGGCTAGGACCTACTTCCACTTATGGATTCAAGGTCTTTGTGGGGGAGAGGGGGAGTTGTCATTGCTTCTTATCAGGCTAAAATTACTATATCATTATGGAGATTAAATAGGATAATCTCAAATGCTCTTAATGTATTAGCATTGCCCGATTCCAACTAAGAGCTGGTGGAACAATATTTCCAGGGGACCATCTATTATTCATTTCTCTTTCTTCCGCTAAATGAAAGACCATAGACACTGAGCGTAACTAGTTTTACCTTTGCTTTAAAAGCAATGCCATGCTGTTTCCTCTTTTGTAGTGCAACTCACTCCAGTCATTTGGAGAACTGAGCGGCAGTCTGCTCTTGCCAGGGCCAGGGAGGCCATAGTTTATTCTAACCAAAATGAGCTCTTCAGGAGTATAAGACATAAGCAGAGAGTTATCCATGAAGCTTAATTTATCACCAGAGACAGAGAACTCCCTAGTAAATGAGGATTCTCGTACAGCCTCCCACTCCCCTTCTCAGTGTGTTGCCAATTTTAGGGAAAATTAAACAATTTGGCAGGGACCAAAATCATAGCGTTTCCCTCAGAACAACAGTTACAGCAGACCTTTCCTAGCAATATTTTGCTGAGTTCCTCTCACACAGATCTGCTCTGCTCTATAATTGCATTTCATAAAATGCGTTTGTCTGCCTAACTCCTGCTTTGTCATTCCTGCAGCGCAGGGTCTCACTGGTGTTAGCAAATGGTGCTCTCTCAAGCTTGGGAGAGTGCAGCAACAGGGAGCACTGCTGAAATGCCAGGGTACCACAGAGGGTACTGCATTATGCCAAGCCATATGCTGACCAAGCTCCTTATGTGTCACAAGTGACGTACATGCTCCCCTGTGTCACTTGAAAAGCACCAACTGTACTACTTTGAGGAACGTGCTGCCTCATGCAGTACAGGCAGCAGGCTCTGTTTTCTTAGCACTGGCATGGCAGTGTCTTTCACATTTGCTTCTTTGGCATCGTAGATATGGCCAGGTAATCACGCATGCTTCTTAACTTTTTCTGACCTGTGCCAAGTCATACTGCTTTGCCTGGCCTGGGAGAGAGACAGCATTCCAACCCTACTGTTGCTGGTTGGAGCAGCCTTTGCTCTAACTCCCAACCAGCAGAGATCAGCAGGAAATTAGAGGATTAAATTGAGACTAAATACTGGGTGTGGATGATCTGGTGACACTACAGGCTCTTGCAGAGTGCTGAAGGATCATGCTGAAGGTAAAGTTCAGTCCTGAGCCACTCGAGCCTTTAGCACTGCCCAGAGTAAGGCAGCTCTGCCTCTGCTGTGGCCATAATTCCAGCCTTAGCATTGGTCTTCTTTAGGACTTGAGATAGACAGACTTCAGAAGGACCAGAACTGCAAATGATGCACATACACATGGCTCCTTTGGGCTTCTATTGTAGGTTAGCATAATATTTTCAGATCCATGCCGCAGTACTTTTGTTGTTGCTGGCCTTATAAGGCGTGCATTGAGGCTGCAACCTGCTGTACCAACAAACCAAGAGACAGAGCCCTTCCTCTAAGCAACACAGTGAGGAGAGACAAAAGGTTGAAGAGGAAAGCAGTGCAACAGTGCTCATACTGCAAGCTCAATGTAGAGCAAGGGGGTGAATGTAAGGCTGTTTGATCACATCTTCCCTGCTGGTGCGCTCACGTAAGTGCTGGTGGATGCTCCCCTTGCTGGGACCCACTGGTAGGAGATAAAATTGCAGAGGTGTCCATGCAATTGCAATGTCTGTGTAGAAGAAATCATGTAGTGTGTGGCCAGTACATGACAAATGTTATCTCTCTTTGTCCCTAAAAAAGCAAAGCAATACAAGACAGATGGTTTGTACTCCAGAGAGGACTTAGACTTTCTTAGCAAATCTCCTTAGGTGTCAGCCAGCATACTTTGATATTTAACCCTTCTGAAAATCTGCCCGTTCTTCAGAGAAGGGTTGCACTGCCCCTGAAAAATAAATTCTGCAGATTCAGCCTTGGCCCACTGTTTCCCATTACTCCTGTCTTAGTTCGGGGATAATAGGAAGCAAATCAAAAACAAAACCTTGCCTTCCTGCCTGCGGGAGAGTGGTGATGAGAGCCACGACACTTGCTGTGGTCTCACGTTTTCCCCCACAGCATCTGTTCAGTCATTATTCATTAAGGTTGGCAATAAAAGCTCCTGATTTTGTGAATTCAAGTGGTGTAGATGCTGGGAGCTATCAGTTGGATTGTGGCCTTGATTTGGTCAGCTGTTGTCAAAAGCTACTAAACTACTAATGGCTATTGATTAGGGGTCTGCAAATGCTAATTGAGATAGCTGTTCTTCAAGTCTGCTTTATAATAAAGATGGCCTCAGAAGCTTGCATGGTTAGACTAATTGTCTTAGAAGTCGTTAATAGATGAGTGAGATATCCTACCATGCAGCACTTAAAAGATAAGCAATGGACTGGCTTGTAAAATCTACCCAGATACTGAAGCAGACTGCTCTGCAGAGGCCAACACTTAGGTGTTACCATGAGGCCCTCAGTAGTCAGAACCTCTTTGATGAAGTGTCAGCCCTTTGAGTCCTGGTACTATGTGAAAATCTGTACTTCTCTCCTCTTCTGTTTTATTTTTTGCATCAATTTCCAGTCATGATGTTTGCAAAAATAAGCCTGAAAATGTGGGCAGCTAAAGCTCAGAAATCTGGAGGCCAAAAACTGATGTGTTGTTTTAAAAGAGATTTTCACTTCCATGCCAATTTCTTGATTTTTGAATGCTTGGGATTGGCAAGACAGACTGTATAACCTTTTATTGAGAATGCAGGCTTCAAATCTTGGCATCTTCAGGAATACGGCTTTTAATAGAACTTTTTTTTTTTTTTTTTTTTTTTTTTTCTCGTTATTACCAAACATTTTAATTCATTCCATTTTATGACAAGCTCTTCAGAATAGACTTCTGGATTACTTTTTTTCTTTAAATAACTGTCCTTGTTCCACAAAGTTTCTCTGAATAAAAAATGTAAATAGACCCATACGTTATACCGGTAGAAGATGTGGATGATGTTGCAAATGTCTAAAAGCCTCTAGAATGTTTCAGAAATACTTAGGGTAATTTTTGAAACTTCTCCACAATTTCTCCACAAATAGTTCTTCTCCCACAAGGAATGACTACTCTATCCCTGACAATATGTGTCTGGTATCCTCCAAATGACATTAAGCTGCTGAATTGTGAGTTTTTCTTTCCTGTCATCCCCCATGCAAAATTTAATGTGCTTATATGCACATGTGCATGCGCACACACACCGTGACCTACACACAGAACATTTGCCAAATACAGTGTTGGAATGTCTTAGTCTCCTTGCTCATTCCTCTACCATTTCAAGAACTGCATGTCCTGCATTGCACAGAAGGTCATACTTATGAAACTAACAACTTTCCCTCTGCTAAGTCTGTAAAACTAGATCTGAGCCAACCAAATGGTTTTATCAGCTGCCCCATGCAGAATAACAGTTTTCCAAAGAAATGAGCCACTGTTTCATTGTAAATGTACCCTAAAAACTAAACTCCTGATTTGTTGTCTAGTACCAGTGCTTTGATGCATTGATTTAAGGGTTAAAGAGGGAGAAGTACTCAAGACTCATTTCATTAGTGTCCTACCAGAATGAGCATGTAGAGCAGCCTGTCCAACTGAGCAACCTTCCTTGACAATGGGAAGTAATGTGCTACTGGGGAGCCAGCTCTCCTGTGTGCTGAGCTGCATCTGACACTGGATAAGTTCAGGCTGGATATTAGGAAAAATTTCTTCTCTGAATGAGCGGTGATGCAGTGGCACAGGATGCCCCAGGAGGTGGTGGAGTCACCACTCCTGGAGAACCATTCAAGATATTCAAGAACCATGGGACATGGTTAGTGAGCATGGTGGGGGTGGGCTGGTGGCTGAACTTGATGTTCTTAGAGGTCTTTTCCAGCCTTAATGATTCTGTGATTATTCTGTGGCTATGCTGTTTCCCACTAGCTGTGATCCATAACAACTCCAGTATCCTTTTCTAGAGTCATCCTTACCTATCTGCATGTGTACAGTTGATTAACTTTTCTCCTATGCCCCACTGAACAGCACCTTAGTATTTCTGCAATCCATTCTGCTTTTTTTTCATAATTTCTTTCCAAATAGATACTGTCTACCATGCATTCACACTCTCACGACTATAACCAATCTTCTCAACCTTTACTGTTTTGCCAGTGTGTGACACAGGCCATAGCAATGTGTGACAAATGACATAAATGTGGAACACTTGTGCCCCATTGCGTATCGTGCTGTAACTGACAAATTGTAATCGTTTTTAGCCATAAAACCTGTTTACAGAATGCTTTTTCAGTCAGTGTGAGTCATGTAAACGAGTTTGTGTTGCTCGCTTGTTTATATGTGATTTGAAAATTGGGCTCTGTGGTCAGTTCTCTGATGGTGGAGGCAGAGCATCTCAGCAGGCAGTCTCCGTTGGTACCTGCAGAAGTATGATGGCTATGAGAGCAGGCAACCATCCTCCTGACTTAACTTCAAAGCACGTTCTCACCTGTAGCCATGCAGATGCTCCTGCATCTCCATGTAGAACCTGAGCTGGGTGCAGCCATTGGTAGATGTGCCTCTTCCAAAAGATTCTCCCCCATGCTCTCAAGGCTCAAGCACTGGGATTTCTTCTCCTTCAGCCCCTGCTGGCGGCACGTCAAAAGGCAGAGTATTTTGGAAAGATCAGGCCCCAGCTGTCAGAAAAATGAGTGAAACAGGATTAGTGGCCATGTCTGAGAACACACCAGCTTGCTTATGCCTCTCTGAAAGCATGTGGCAGAGCCGTGGATAAAACCTTCATCCCCTTCCGGCAGAGCACAAAACTGTAATTGTGTAACCACTTCCTCCCCGTGCAGTCCTTTGTTGGTGCTGGTTGCAGAGTTAGCTGGTGGGAAGCAGCATAATGCCAGGAAACAGGGATGGGGGGTTTCAGAAGGAGGCCTGCGACCCAGAGGGGCGGGAGATCCCTATGCTGCTGTCCTCAGAGCCTTGTCCTTCTCACATGGATGGTGGCATCTGGGAGCAGCATGCTCCCTCAAGGTGCCAACACCAACCCAGTGAACGTGTCAGGAGGACGACAGTATCAGTTTTATGGCAGCTTTAACTCAGCACGCGTGTAAATGTTCAATCTCACACCCGTTCTAAAAATTTGCCACATTCAAGATTTGCAATTAAAATGAAAGAGAACGTTGCTCTTCATGGGATGCTGCAGAAAAGCGATGTTTTTTGTGTGTTGTTTTTAGAAAGCTGTTACCACAGTGCCCTCATTCCATAAATGTATTATTGACTTTGAGAATAAACTAGCGGTGAGGAATAATTCAAAGTCACCAGAAAGGGAAATATAAAAAGCTTCTGAAAAAGTGCAAAGATGTCTGCTTGGTGGCTTGGAAATCCCTTGGCATATTAGCATTTGTAATTCTCACTCGTACTCAAGAATCAAGCATTATAATGGGATAAGGGCTTGGATGGCAGAGAAATAGATTACCAAAACTGACTCAGCAAAGTTCAGCATCTCCCTCCACTCCTGATCTGATGGCAGGAGTTGTTACATATCAGATTATGCACACAAGGAGAAGTTCTGCACACAGGAGAAGTTCTCACCCAGGCTTCACCAGGAGCAGTGTGGACTCAAAGACACTGCTGAAAGTCCCGTGTCCTCTCCACCTCCTCACCCTCCAAAAAGAAGAGGAAAGGTATATTTTACCCTTTTAGAAAACAAATCTGCACAGATATTGCAAGTGTTGAGAGCTGCAGCTGCTCCTTCATGATCTCTGCAACTGAGTGTAAAAAAATCATAAAAAATCAGGTTCTGAAAAAGCTGTTCCTGCTACAGTTAGCACCAGATCTGCCCAGCAAGAGCCACTATAGACTGGTTTGCGTTCATTAGTTATTGTAGTTATTTTAATGAAGTACTTAAAGATGTAGGAAAGTGCCATGAACATTCTACTCAAGATTTTTTTTTAATAAGCATTGGTAATTAATGATGAGCACTAAATTAGACAGCTTTTTCAGTTTCTTGGCAAAGAAATCCGCAAACATATTGCATAATAACTGTTCTCAGGACAATGTTCTGTCATGGAAATTCTGTCACTTGGGCAAATATTTTATAACTGTTCAGAGCCTCACAGTTTTGAAGAATAACTACTTATTTCACAGCAAGGAGACAAGAAACAAAAGTGGATGTTCTCGTTAGCGTTCACTTTTGCAATATCATTAGACAACCCAGACAATCATTCCAGGCGAAAAAAGCTTTCCTAATCCACTGCACGTATTGATTTTTGCTTTTGCCTTCATAGTATTTTTTTGTTATGTGGCGTGTAAGTTGCAGAATTGTGTAAGATTTGCTGATGAGTTTGAATGCTTTGTGGAATGGGTACGACTGTTCTACTTGAGAGCTATATATTGTGCTTAAAAAAAAAAAAAAGCCATGCCACTAAGGAAAAGATATATCATTTTTAAAAGAATAAGGCTGATGGGAAATCTGAGAAGGCTGCACCCAGCAAGGGGAATTAAAGCAGCATGGTGAAATGTCAGAGGACAGAGGCTTAGGAGGAATGGACACACATTAATGACGAGAAACCACAAGTCTGGGACCAGGCCTGGGCATCTGATGAAAGCTGGGTTGTTCAGGAGGGGTTCTGCTCCAGGGGAATGTCAGCTTGAGTCTGCATGGAGCTGCTCCTCTGCAAAATAGCCACCAGTCTAGGGTCAGCAGCAAGAAACTCAGCCCATTTCCTTTTGCCCCAAATCCCAGGGGCTGCAGGAAGGGACATGCCAGTCCTCAGAGGCCTTTGCTTTCTGTTGGGCGCAAACCTTGCAGCTCCTGTAGTTGGCTGCCTTTGTGCAAAAGACAGCCTGTTTCCCCTCCTGTCTGCACAGCATGTGATGTGACTCAGGGCTGGCTCCTGCGGTTTGTACGGTGCTGGGCTTGCACTGACCATAGTGGGATGGAGACATTGAGAGTCCCTGTCCCTCTGGTTGCATTCTCCATATCCATGTGACTGGTGAAGCAGCTTTCCCAGCATGAGTTCCCAGCAGGGTCTCCATCACAGCTTTGCAGTTTAGTAGCTAATAGCAATAATTGCAAATACCCAAGGGTTAGAATTTCTAAGTTCCCAGCCAGTCCTTACAGGGGATTACGTCTGATTCCTTTCACCAGCATGAGCTTAGCAATGCCTGAGTTCTTTTGAGGTGGTGAAAGCTGCTTGTCTGTTTGGGGTGTGTTTTTGGACATGCAGTTGGGAACACATGTCTCCTCCCTCACTAGCTTTGGTGGTTAACAACCTTCACAGTAGTGATGCTTGTCCAAAGCCTGGCAAAATGAATTGTGGTTGGAATCTGCTCTGTCTGCTTTGCTTCTAGTTGGCTGCTACCATTTCAGGTCTTCCTTGATGCCCAATCATGTACATGTGGCTGAGTGTGCTGATGTTGTGGCAGCCTAAAGAGACCAAGCAGATGAAGGCAGCGGTTTCAAATGGCAAAGCACTTGGGCTGATTAAACACTTTTCTTTTTGTTAGAAAGAAACAAGGAAGGCGCCTATCTTCAGAAGAGCCTAGGCCCTTTAAGGAAAACCATTACTTAATGCTTTTCAATAGAAGGCACGTATTATGCTTTTTTTTTCCTCAAGAATATCTCTAGTTACCCACTGTTGCAGTGCAGCTGAAGGTGAGACATAATGTGGTTCTACTTACAACTGAGAAATTCTCTAATTACTGTGGAAATGTCGTCCTCCTTTTTCATCCTGTTGTGTTCCCTTCACTAGCACAGCCTGCTACCATGAGTCATCTGCCTAGGGCTTTAATGAAGTTAGTCTGTGGTGTCAAGAGCAATCAAAGTGCTTTTGCAAAGTAGATCTGCACTTTTACTTTTAGCCCGTCCATTCACAAGTCCTTGGCTGCATCTCCAAAGATCCTCCTGCATCTGCTGGGGAACAGCTGTGCTGATTTTATGTGTGGGAAGAACAGGGCAGCATCCTTGAGTGCCTCGAGCTGTCTTGAGTGCCACACCAGGCTCCCCTTGTTCCAAAGGCTGCTATCCAAAGCTTGCCTTCCTTTGGAAGCTTTGGAGACATTTTGGCAGAAATGCTCTAGATGCAGGACATCCATGATTCCTGACAGAAAGACTCTTCCTCGGGAAGAGCACCCATCTCGGCCTGTGCTCTGGGTATCCAGCCAAACAGATGACATGAACAGCCAGCTGTGTGTGTGCAGCTGTGACCCACTCTCCCTCAGGCCCATGGCTTGCTGGTGTTTTGTTGTCTCTATGTTAAGATCTCTCCCCACCCAGGGCCCTCAAGCCAAAGCTGGAGCTCAGGAGAAACAAGCTCTGAACACAGACAAGGGATGGATAAGGCCAAGCAGAAAATGCATGGAGAACACAAGGACTGCCTTCCTAAGCCAGGGTGAGGATGGTACAAGTGCAAGAATGTGGCCCAGAGATTTACAGTCAGAAGCGCAGGAAGCAGGTGATATGGGGAGGAGTAGCTGGGTTTGAGAGGATGCCACAACAAGCACAGTAGTTATTAGCAGCTCTTATTCTGAAAAAGAGAAATGCAGCAGGAAGGAGGAAGCAGCAGCTTTGTAGCTGGTGCAGAGGCAGAGGCCTGGCACATCTGCCTGACCTCACTCTGCATGGATGGATCCCAGTTTCCTTGTTCTTGCTTGTCTTGAGTTTTGCTTCATTTTCTGAGCTTCTCCTAGCCATCTCATTCAAGCAAAGCAGTAGAGATACGTATTTTATTTCTTCTATGCCTTATCTTGAAATTTGCGGTTTTCTGCAGGCAACTCTATGTAATGTTTCCTGGCAGTGCAGAAACAGGACCCACAGGCAAGGATGTGTCTGTGTGGTCACTGGAGGCAGCGTGAATGCTTGGGAAATATCCTGGACCAAACCCATTCAGCAAGGAAGGTCATGTCAGAAATGAGCAGCCTGCTCTGCCACTGGCATGCAGTCTGGCAGGAGCTACTCCTGGAGTGCTGTGCCATTACAAGCCAAGGGCAGCAGTGTGTGCAAGATAGCCAGGGCTTCAGTCACTTGGAAGTAATCACGTCCTGTTTGATTGCTTCAGTTTAGTGCTGAGCTGGTCATTTCCTCTTCTCTGGGCCTTGCAAACTGCTGCCCACTGAGCATGAGCACTGACAGTATGACCATTGGTAAGAGCATCACCCACCTGTGTGCTGTGCTCTCTTGTCTTGAAGCTGGTGCTGGATGCCAGCATATCAGTACTAGTGCAGCCATTTGTATCAAGACTTCCTTTTCCCTTCTCTTTTGCCTTCCACACAGATGTGCCACCCTCATAAGGGGTGCAGGCAGCAAGGGCTGTTAGTGGGCAGTGGGACATCCCTGAAAGGTGCTCAACATCCCTGAAGAAGTGCAACAGTGAGGGGAGCAAAAATGCTGGTGGAAGCAGGAGTGACATTGACACCTTCTGCTTCTGCCAGCTCAGGGATGTAGAGGCAAGCAGTATGTCACAAGGCTTCAAAAGAGGGGTGGCCACAGGGCAAGTGAGGCAACTGTCCCCACCGTTGTGCTCTCACAAGGCCCCATCTAGAGTACTACATCCAGGCCTGGTGCCCAAGGCACAAGAAAGATGTGGAGCTGCTGGAGTGAGTCCAGAGGAATCCATGAAGATGCTCAGAGGGCTGGACCACCTCACCTACGAAGGTTGAGGGAGTTGGATGTGCTCAGCTTGGAGAAGAGAAGACTAAGGGGAGACCTCGCTGTGGCCTTCCAGTACTTGAAGGGAGCTTATAAACAGGAGAGGGAGTGTATTTTTACACTGTCTGATAGTGATAGGACAATGGGAGTGGTTTAAAACTGAAAGAGGTAAGATTTAAATTAGATGTTAGGAGGAATTCTTTACTCAGAGGGTGGTGAGGCCCTGGCACAGCTGCCCAGAGAAGCTGTGTTGCCCCATCCTTAAAGGTGTTCAAGGCCAGGTTGGATGGGGCCCTGGGCAGCTGAGCTGGTGTGGGCAGCCCTGCCCACAGAAGGGGGATAGAAAGGGTCAGTCTCTAAGGTCCCTTCCAACCCAAGCCATTCTGTGATTCTATGGTTTATGCTGCTCTGCTGATGACTGTTTCCGATTCCTTCTGTCCAGTGGATCAGATGCCCAGAGCTCTGCTATAAAGCACCCATTTCAGAAGCAGGATACTGTTCTTTGCTACAGGCAGCTGAAGCTTCTTTTCTAAACATCACAGAGGGAAGGCAAACAGCAAAGCTCTCATTAAATAAGTAAACAAACTGTAATGCCACCCAGACAAACCCGGATTTTCTTGCGTTTCTCTCCCTTGGGCAGGGTCTGTGGCACCGTGTGTTGAAAAATAGTAATTTACAGCACAGTGTGAAAGGAGAAATGTTGCATGAATATTTTAAAAACCCAGTAAGTCAAAAACAGCTTAGTCATGAGTGAAATAGCCTTGCAACACCCCATTAGCTGCCTGATGTTCTTGTCCTGATGTACAGCCTTGCTGCTTCTGCAGCGCTCTGTTGGGGCTTATCTTTGATTTGGTTT
Organism: Lagopus leucura; assembly: GCF_019238085.1. Lineage (NCBI taxonomy): Eukaryota > Metazoa > Chordata > Aves > Galliformes > Phasianidae > Lagopus > Lagopus leucura. The sequence goes on along the minus strand of NW_024962261.1, from coordinate 9,048,178 downwards.
TTTTGTTTGTTTTTTTTTGTTTTTTTGTTTTGTTTTGGTTGTTTGGTTTTGTTTTTGTTTTGTTTTGTTTTGTTGTGTTTTTAAGAAAACTGATCCACAGCAGAAATACCTACCCCAGTCATGAGGAATGTCACATGGAAATTTCCAATGACAGCTGCCTGAGGCAGGCGGGGGGCAGGGGGCGGCAGGTGGTGCCCTCTGGGTGCACACAACTCCCATTGTTGTATCTGCAAAATACAGATGAGGGAAACCTGTCATTTCTACACAGCAGGCAACATTGTGGCCAGCTTGCTTATGTCCAGTACCTTCTCCAGGCTGTCTTTTGTGCAGCATCTCTTGGTTAGCACGTCAGAATTGGCATGCAGTAGACACAGGGAAGCTGGCTTCTTGGGAGGTTGTGGGTTGCTGCCGTTTGATTGCTTTGAGTTTGCCCCCATTCTGCCCCCCCCTCTCCCTCCCCCCTTCAGCCTTTCCCCTTCAGCCTTTAGGTAACTGTTCATTTAAGGGTGCAGGACAGTGCTCCCTGAAAGACTGCTCCATCCTTGGAACTCCTGCATGTTTCCTTCCAGCCAAGGATAACATAAGATTATTAGAAGTGTTTCAAATGACACGTAACATGAACTAACCTTGGAAAACTGCTACCCTGTCTGCAAGTTCACAGAGTGCTAGTCTTGGAGCCAAAAGTACCTTGTAGATTAGATTGCGAAAACCAAACTTCAGTGATGGTATAGTCATAAAAATTCATTGATAAATGAGTGGGGAGACTTCCAAATCTTTCACATTTTCACTTTTCCATCATTAGAGCAAGCACAGCTTCTGCTTATTGCCTGCTTCTTCCAATATCCCAGAAAGAGTACAGTTGTATATATTTTGGGGACAAAGCTGGAGAAGATGAGGAAGTTAGTGCCCCTGGCTGTTCTTTACTGCCAGTCCTCTAGCATGATGGTTGAGCTACACTTCTGAGGGTATTGTGCTGATTTTTAGTAATTCTCTGTGAGTCAGTAACAAATATCTGTTTCAGTGGAGTCAGATTAGAAGAAAACCTGTCAACTGCATCCTAATATGAGCAGAAATCATAGAATCACTAAGGTTGGAAAGGACCTCCAAGATGATCTAGTCCAACCGTCCACCTACTACCAATGTTGCCCACTAAACCATGTTCCTTAGTATACATGGTTCCAGATCCCTCTGAATATCCTTTCTACCCTCAGACTGATCAACACTTCCTTCCAAATTGGTGTCATCTGCAAACATTCTGCTGACTGGCCTACCTATTGAACAGCCCCCAGAAAACAAATCTGGTCATGGCCTCTGGTCTCCACTAGGCAGAAAGCTCTTGCCAAAAAGAATGTGGTGACCCAGATTGAATGCCTGCCCAAAACTGTGTCTGGGTTCGGGTCTCCAGCTGCAGAGTGTGCCTGAGCCTGTCCCTGCTGGTGAAGGGTGGCAGGGATATCACCTGCATGAGGTGTGATCAGGGGGATGATCTGCTCAGTATGGTGGAAGAATTGAAAGAGGAGATGGAGAGGTTAACGATCATCAGGGAATGTGAGCAGGAGGTAAACTGGTGGATCATCTCTCTGCCATATCCGCAAGAAAGGCACCTGGGTGATACATCCCAAACAGAGGTGGTCTCCCTGCCCTGACACTATCAGCAGAGGACCTGAGAGATTGGTAGGAAAGGAAATAGATCTCAGCTGGGCCTTGCAGAGAGACCCTGTCCCTGCCTATCTCTATTCCCCGGACCCCCATACATAATAGTTTTGAGGCCCTGCATCTCAGGGGAGAGGTAAGTGGGGCTGCAGTGGAAGGTCCACCCAGGAGGTTGTCTAGGGTAAATGGTTAACTCCACACTTCAAGACTGTTTCCTCCAACAAAGAAAGAAGAGTAATTGTCATAGGTGACACCCTTCTGAGGAGAATGAAGAGCCTCATATCTCAGCCAGACTGTACCTGTAGGGAAGTGTGATACCTCCCTGGGGCCTGAGTCGGGAACATTCCTAGGAGACTCCCTAGTCTGGTTCACCCCTCTGACTGTTATCCCTTACTGATAGTTCAGGCTGGCAGGGATGAAGTTGCTGAGAGAAGCCTGAGGTCTATCAGAAGGGACTTCAGAGCTTTGAGGTGGTTAGTTGATGAACCCATACAGAAGATGTTTTCCACCATCCCTTCAATGGCAGCAAGAATTACTGAGAGGACTAGTATCTGATAAACACGTGGCTGAGAGGCTGGTGCCACTGCAGGAATTTTAGCTTTTTCAACCATGGGACTGTTTACTTGGTTCCTGGCCTGATGGCTGCAGATGGGTCTCACCTGTCTCAAAGGGGGAAATGGGCCCTAGCAGATCTGGCAGGTCTTGCTAAGGGGGCTTCAAAGTAGGTGTGAAGGGGATAAAATAAGGCTTGATAGAGATGAGCCTGGAGGTACAACACCAGGGTTAGAGTGAGTCAAATGGCTCAGCTGAATGTTTCAGGGCTTTATACTGTTGGGTATGGCATGGTGCATAGTACAGGAGTACTATCCAGATTATGATTCAGGTCCTGCTCTTCTCAGTATACAGGCTTGTAATGCAGACAAACTTCTTCCCTAATTTAATTAAAAAAAAAAAAAAAAAAAAAAAAATTGCAGAAAGAAAGAGAGAAACAAAATCCAGTATTACTCTAGCAGCACTCCCAGGATAAGACAGTGATGTTACAGTTCTGTGATCATAGAATCATCATAGGGCTTCCTTGTAAAAACTAACGATGGAAGTGGGGAAAAAGCCGTGGGTGATTCACTGTTCGTGTGTGGAGATGGAATCTCATTGCTAACTTCATAAAATGCCTCACAGTTTCCGTAAGAATGGGAAAGTTTGGAGAAGGGATGGTTAAAAACAGGAGGAGAAGTGAAGGAAAATGACAGATGTGCGCTGAGGTTTGAGCACTGCACTGACAGATACACTATCATTGCCTTGTAGCTAAAAATAGGCTTCTGCTGGTTTATACATAATGGATATTCACTGTGTCTCCAAGATAGGTGTGTGCAGGTTTTACAAACGGCTGTTTTATCCCCGGGAGGACAGAAGCAAGCTGCAGTCTCCTGCATGCATGCACGCAAGCACTCACTCAAAATCCTGATGATCATTTGCACTCATTTAGACTTTTGTTTAGACTAGGGATGAAGCAAACCCTGCATGCACAACGTAAATAAAAGGCTCCAGCTCTCACATCCACCAAATTCCTTTTATGCATTTGGAGGAGTGGAAATAGACTCAGGAAGCAGGAAAAATGGGACCCTTGTGTGAGGCTGGCCAAGAAGGAGCTGCTATGGGTTTCACAGCCCCCAGAGACAGACAGGGGCAGGTTTCCAGCTGGTGCTGCTCTGAGGAGCTCTTGTGGCCACTGGAGCTGCAGGGATTTATCACTACTGAAGCTGAGACTCCCAAGGCTGTAAGCATCTGGTGCTGACTCATGGCTGGGTGCAGCAGCCGGGTGCAGAGATGGTGTGAGAAGGTTCTGACATTTCACACGCTCTGCAGCAAATGCCGCAATCAAAATGGGAGCTGGGCAGGGCATGGTCCTTGTCCTCACCTCTTCCTGCCAGCAGCCTGTTGAGGAGTCTGTGGGGCTTTGTACAGAAGCTGTCAGATTGTGCATTTGTTTTAAATTTTGTTTTCTCTTTTTTTTTTTTTTTTTTTTTTTTTTAAGAGATTTCTTCATCTAAGTCCCCTTCTTCTCACTGCCATCGCCCTAGCCCCCAAGAACACTGATACAGAAAGCAGCTTTGAACCCGAACTATTGTTTCAGTCATCACAGTGGGACCATGCACAGCCCTGTACAAACTGCTGCTTGGCTGTGCTTCCTCATCCCTGCCTGCATGAGCCCTGCCCCCTGTCAAATGTCTCAGCTTCCACATGTGCTCAGTGAGGAGCAAGATTTATTGCCATGATAAGTGGTCTCTGAAGTGCAGTCCTGCTGCTTAGTAATTGAAGCCAAGAGCCAGGCTGTTCCCAGGCCTCGTGTGACTCTGCACGGCCAACACTGCCTGTTCCCTGCAGTGTCCCTAGCTGCACTCCTTCCCCATGTCCTTGCCCAGTGGCAGTACTTCCTTGAGATCAATCCCATGGCTTAGCACCATGCAGGCAATGCTAAGTATTTTAAGTATATTTTAAGTATATATGTCCTATCCTGCTTCTATCATCTTAAGTGTGATTTAGGGAAAAATAAAACCCTCTTGTCAGCAGAATCAGCCATGAGCATCTTCCTCAGCAGTAAAAAATAGAGTGTACATGACATGAGCAGGTAGAGTTGCCAGGCAAAGCTGACTCTCCTGAGTAGACATTTTACCAGGAGCTTCCAGAGCAGCTGCCCTTTGCAAAATCATGTCAGGAAGGGAGAGTGGTCACTGTTGGATCAGTGTGAGGCAGACCAGACCAGAAGGAAGATACGCACGTTGTGATGCATTTTGTTATTGTCTGCTTTCTTTGCTGTTCACATAAGGCTTTCCCTGACACCTCCTTTATGAGCGCTGCCTTGCTGCTCAGGGCCCAGCAGGCAGATGCACAGAGCCTTCTGTCATGGCCCCAAGGGGATTGAGAGCTGTTTCTGAATGTGTTTAGGGATAGCATCAGGAAATGAGAATAGGTTGAGCTGCAAGGATGGGATAATATGGCTTGAGTTACTTCACAGCTGAAATGTGCTGAATAAGAACAATTATGTATTTTACTAAGTACTGTGCCTGTCTGTAGATCCAAGCCGTACAAAACATGGAGGGACTCTGTGGCAGGAACCACACAGAAAAATGAGGAATCAATCAAGGGGCTGATATGACTCAACAGATACCCTCTGCCTTGGTCAGCCAGAGAGAAGTACTGTGATGTGCAGTTGCATTGCTTGGCCTGGACAGGATCTGGCCCTGGAGGATTCTGCTGGTTTCTGAATCTTGTTTTATCAGATTCTTTGTCCTGCTGGAAAAGATATTCAGGTGTTTAAGGATCCTCACCTGCCTTGCTCTCCCAGGGTGGATTTCTGAGCTGTAAGATGTGCTCTCTCAGTGCTCCTAAGTCCCATGGGGCAGAGTCTGAGGACACTGTCATTATAGTTCCTCCTATTCCAGCACTTTGGAAACAGAGTATGATTTCTCAGGATGTCCTGTTTCTACCAACTGCTGTGACTCTTGGCAGTAGTGGAGAGTGAGGCTGCATACAAAGAGTTCAACAAATGAACCAGAGCAGATAGCATGACTGAACTGAGATCTTTTATACCTACATGTGAAGCTACTGGCTATTGATATTGTCCATGTTGCCAGAAATAGACTGATTCCAACTCTTAAAACATGCCTTTGAATAAGGAATATGCCCAAATTGTTTGTGGGCTGAAGGGGAGCAAGGTGCATTGATTATGGGACAGGGTAGCAATTCACAGACCTCCAAGTGCATCCAGCTTGTTGAGCATTGGCAGCAAAATCACTTGGCTTATGAACAAAGATATGTGGGATGCAACATTAAAGTTCTTCAAAAATGTTCTTGGTTCATTTGCAGCACAGATATATTAGAACAGACAGCAAGTGATCTGGGTTATTTTGGAGGCTAAAAGTAAATTTCACATGCTCAACAAGCTCAGGGACACACATAGTGCATTCAAGCAGCATACCTATAACTACCCAGCAACTGTGGTGCTGGGGCAGGGGCACGTCTACGTGATTCATCTGCTGAGGAAATATCACTGAGAGATGCTGTGCTCAGTACGTACGCCTGTCAAGCCAAAGCCACTGCAGATGCAGGGAGCATGTCCTCCATGAAGTTAAATCTTTGAATTACCAGTTGAAAGAGGTTCTTCATGAACATAAGAGCCATGTGGGATTAGATGAAATAGTTGAGGCGGTAGAGGCCTGAAGAGACTTCAGTGAGCTCTAAATGCTCAGCTATCTTTTCTTTATCTTCAGAGCTGTGCACAAGATCTGCTTCACAAAATCTAAGCAATAACTGCAGTACAATGAAAGAAAAAAAAAAAGCCGTGGCAGGGCTGCCACTCACCAGCTCATGATTCCTAGGGCCCCATCCTACCTGGCCTTGAGTGCATCTAGGGATGAGGCACCACAGCTTCTCCTCTTTTGGCATTAATAGCCCAGTCTGAAATGCCCTGCAAAGTCTGTAGTGCAGTACAGACAATTAATATTTGTTTTCCTGGTAAGCACTTGGTCAAAACTGCATATTGAAGTTACATCAGCACTGCTTGGGAGCTGGGGACACAAGGGTGAAGAAACCCGTGAGGTATCAGACAGCATGAGCTCCCATTTAGGAGCTGGAACGAGAACAAAAACCAGTTTGGAAGACACGAACCGTGTGGAATGGAGAGCAGTCTTATTGGAGATGATCTGATGGATTTTGGACTTCCTAAGGCAGGAAAAGCATCAGTGAGAGGGACGGAGAGCACATGAATGTGGGCTGGAAAGTAGAGGGCAATTCTTATGGGTTGGAGCAGCTGTGTTCTGAGCAGGTCTCCAAGGAGCGTGACAGAAAGGAGCAGGAAAACAGACAACAGACCCCATACTGCAGTATTTCAGATGGGATATCTTTTTTGTGAATTTACCACTCCCCTCAGTCCCTCCTCATCCTGTTTCTTCTGGATCTAGCCCACAACAGCAGTGAGGCTTCCTCATGCAATAGCTGTAGAGCCTATGGGCCAGCATCTGGCACTGTGCTGGGCAGCTTGTCACCAAAGCTTGGTAATTGTCTGCCAACTCTAACAGCTACATTTCTAGGACTTTGGAGTAACACCAGGAAGCAAAGATAGGTTAGAGGGCAGATTGTGAAGAAATTGTCAGAGGTGAAATGAGTTACAGTCAACTAGGGTATTAGATTGGATATACAGTAACAAGATGCTGTGCTGAGTGAATGTTTTGATGCCCTGCTTCCTTGAATTTTGTTCTCCTGAAAGTGACTGTTGCATTGGTTCTTTTCCTTATTGTAACCTGACACAAGGTAGATATTATAATAACAGGCTGTTTATCAAGAAGACTCTGTTACTCTGTATTTCACTACAAGTTTATTGCCTTCAAGTTGCAGTCAGCATCCTCCAGTTGTAACACCCTTCTCTGAAATACAACCTGCTTTGTGTCCCTGATGTCTTCCAAGAAAACATTTTGCAGCCCAAAAAAAAGAAAAAGAAAAAAAAAAAAAAAAAGAAAAGAAAGGAAAAGAAAAGAAAAGAAAAAAAAAAAGAAAGGATAGTATCTTGATTACACCAAGGGACCTAATATTACTAAAAACATCTGCACGGATAGCCTTACAATAGACCAGGAAAATTGAACATATTGTTTGTAAAGTCACTGTGTTCGATTTTCCACCAAAACATCTTGTTTAAAAAAATATTTCTCTACATGGTATGTTAAATCCCTCAAATTGTTTTAAGGTCTCCCTTTCTCAAGCAGGAACTATCCTTATCAGTTTTATTTATTTATTTTTAAAAGGAAATCTTTCTATGGGAAGAAGAAAGGATAAACATATTCAGTCCTTTTTCTTAATCACCTCTGCTTGAGGAGGTATAAATTGCACCTAAACAGAGGACTAAGCTCCGATGTCTCTGGTCTCATGGGACTGAAAGTCGAATGAATGCTTTGAGTTGAGCAGGATACAAAGAAGCATGGCTATTGTATTTAGTTCTACACTGACTCATGTTGACCATGGTTTATACTCCTAAAAAGAACAAATATATTCTGTTTGCTAGTCTGATAGGCTTACTGAGGTGAAGCTACAGCTTTGTAGCTGTTTTGAATGTGCAGTACCAGAATGGCCTTCCTTTGTGTCTGTAAGTTTTCTGCAAGCAGCAATTCCCATTAGTTTGAAAGCTGCTCCTGAAAGTTCTCCATTGGAGTAGACTGATGCGTTTTAGCCCATGCTTCGGGGTTGGTGGCTCCTGTTATGTCCTGGAGAGGACAGACAGAGTGTGATTAGGGTCCCCCCTGCCTGCCATTGCCTCTCTGCACTCCCTTACAGATGTACAGATGAGGTTTCATCACATATCCTAGTAGTAAGGGAGCATAAGATGAAGTTGAATTGTGCTCTTCATCCAACTCTGTCATCCTCCAAACTTGACATAATTGCATTATGGGTCATTGTTAGCTATATCATTTACCAGAAACAAAAATTAAACAACAGCAGCCATGAAATCAGGGTTTCCTGCTGCTTTCTATTTGTCTTTAGCTGTTCTACAGGCACATGAATTATTTCTGCATGTCGTGGTTCACAGATTGCCTCCAGGGACATCTTTTACATAAGCAATTTTTACGTAAATTTAGTGCTTACAGTGTGTAAGCACTTCACACTTCTCAGGTGTGAAGTAACGTGGTCCCAGCCATGCTAGGGAGAGAGTAGAGGATGAGGGAGGCATTTGCTCACTGAGTAATGAAGCCAACAGCAACATGCTGCTTTCTTTCCCTTTGCTCTGCCTCAGCTTTTCATCTGTCCAGGGACTGGATGCCTGGGGAAACCTCCTGTCAGACCCTGACTAGCATTCAAGCAAAACAAACTTTATTTAAACACTTGTTTAGAGATTAAGTGCAAAACTATTTTTTCCTGCCAAGATCTAAACTCAGAGCTTTTTATTTCCTCTGCAGCAGTGAATGACATCATTACCACTCTCTTACATGCAGTTAAGCATAAAGAAAGCTATACAGGGCTGTGCAGAAATAGAAAAAAAACTGCCTAGAAATCCTGGAAAACAAATGCATGAATTTCTTTTAAACATTTAATATTTAGATTGTACTACAGGGGATCTGATGGCCAATAGCTTGCAGCCAAGCTTGCACAGTGTTTTCCATTATAAGCCCATGCCACCACTCATTTACAACTTAGACAGGCTTTAACTGTTCAAGTGGAAATTTTCCCTGTTTCATGCTGCAGAGCACAGTTTGGAAAGTCTCAGTGGAAAAGGGTTTTTTTATACTTCTGAGAGCAAGACCAGGAAAGTGTTTGAAGAACGGATTTGCCTGTGCTAAAGGACAGCTTGCGTTCACCAAGTGGATGTGCTCACAGTCACTCACACAGGTTACTCTTAAGGTACAGAGTAATGTGGCTGCAGGGACTGTGCTATACAGTGTATATATTCCACATTATGTGTCATTTACATTATTGGATCACTTAACAAGAAGGTAACAGCCTAGCTAATGTTTAGGGGAGACAAAGTATGTTGATGTTCAGCAGTAGTATGCAGTATCCTGTATTTCATATAGCTGTGTGCACTCGGCTCCTTCCCGGACTCTTCAGTGTGAACATTAACTCCCATGTCTATCTTTGTTCTGACTTTTTTGCCTGTTGGCTTTGAAACTTTGTCTGAGTTGGATTGTGTGGTATGTGGTCTGCATGGGGGATCTGACCCCCTGGTAGTGGTCCTGGAGGTCTGATCTGGTCAGGATGTACTGGCCCACTAGGCTCCTGCTAGCTCCCTGGTGGCACATCTCTTCTTTTGATTCATTCATCCTGGTAGTATGGTAGTTTTTTTCAGTGGCACCCAGTTTGTACTTGTGGCATAGTACCTGTTGCTGTTGTGATCAAAGTGCATGAAATATTTCTGCCTTCAAGGGTTACACATGCCGTAAAGTGGTGATGAAGAGACATTAATGGGAGGAAAGGAATGTCAGCAGCAGATTTATTTGATTTAGTGGGTTTCTGCTAGGAAGAGATAGATCTGTGCACTGTGGTAACCCTGTTCTCCCAAAGATTTGGAAAGACAGAAGGGCACACTTCAAAGAGAAAATCACTAGTTGCAGGATTCCTGAGAGCACAGGAGAAGCTGACTTCACTTTTGGCATAGCTGCTTGATTCGCCATTAAGGGAAAATGAAGGTGATCTGTGTCCTGGAATGAGTCAGCATTGTATGCTAGGTTGAGAGGAGTTTGACGAGTGTTCCTTATCTTCAGGAACAGTGATTCTGGGATTGTGACTGAAGACCACACATTGCCCTGAAGCAGAGGGTTTTTTGTTCTTCTTGGTTTCCTCTGCCCCACTATTCTCTACTTTCCTCTCCTTTCATATTTCTTTATTTTTATGAATGATCTGATTTACATTTAGCTGAAAGATACAGACTAGCTGATTCACTTGCTGCTGCAGCTTTAAACTGCAAATGGAGAGCAAATTAAAAATTAACAATAGCAAAGGAAAAAAAAAACAGTCAGGGATAAGAGCTGGCATGATCAGTGATCCTTCCAATTGCATTGAGAGGATGTAGCACAGGCCACATTTCTATTTTCCCTTTTGATTTGCTATGAGAGGTTGTGAGTAATGTTAAATAGCTTATGCTGCTACGCTTCTTCCATTCATTTCCATAATTTCTTGGTCATCTAAGATAATACCCCAACAGACACAAAGAACATTGGCTTTGAAACAGTGTTTAATTGTCAAACTAATTCTGGCTGCGCTAGGAGAAAACTCTCTCTGATATGTCTAAATCCTTTTCACTCTCTTCTTCTGAACTTCCCTCCTCTATTCAATTGGCAGTTTTTGTTCTGAAAGCCTCATCTCAAACTCAGCCATCATTTAAAGTCCTGGGATAGTAATCATAAAACAGTCTGGCCAGTATTTTAACGAGCATACAATATTTCTGGCATTGGAGGAGACTCTTTTGTTTAGTCTTTTCAATCTAATGGTGAGTGTGTGTGCATGCATCTCTGTGTGTGTGCATGTGTGTGTGTGTGGTTTGGGTCATTCTTTGGCTATTTGCTTTGCTACTCTTTCTACCTGTCATGTTAGAATGGCACCCATTGGGTTGTGAAAGACAGCCTGACTCTGTGTCTAATCTGAACTGGGACGTGTTTGATTCATTAGTTGCATTGTGGCTATGGTGAAAGTTGCATTCAAAATGACAAAAACAGTGTAGCAAGTAAGTCAGCATAAGAAACCTCATCATTTGCTGGTCTCCCTGTAAGTGCTCTTGCAGAGCTGCCAGGGCTTTGTTCAGGGATTTCCCAGTCCATGGTGTCTATCACAGGCTGTGTACCTTGTGTCCTCCATCCCCAGTTTCCTCAGCACCAGGACTGGAAGTTCCCATTGCATAATGATGGATGGGAAAGGATTTTTACCCTTTCTCGCCACCTCTCTGGAGCTGAGAGACTGTAAGATTTCCTTTGCTGCCCCAGCAAGCTTTTTGGTCCGATCTTTTTGTGAAACAGTGTCTGTAAGTCTTCAAATGTATGGGAATGGGAAGGAAGTGTCCCATTGGCAGTCAGCAGGGGAAAGCAGCATCCCATCCACCAGGGTACTGAGGTGTCTGAGCATGTCCTGGTACAAAAGGAAGTCTGCTTGTGATTCTGGACATTAGCATTGGTTTGCCCTTTTCTGAACAGGTTGTCTGTATTTCTTGTTATTCTTTCTCTTGACTTTTCTATTTCTGCACTTACTTTACATAAAATAGTGAGAACTCAAAAATATGCCGTGAGCATTGAGGGGTACTATCTTTTGGTAAACCTGAAGCATTTCAGGAAGAAGACTTTATGCAGTGGTCTCAGATTCCCACATCACATTCTGGCTTTAAATGCACTCTTTAAAACTTATCTTTAAATGCAGTTTAGGAGTCACAGAATGGAGATGGTGATTTTATTTGTATCCTGTCCCATCACAGACACCTCATCAAGTCACAGTGCAGTAATTTATTGTAAAGCTTTTACATGTTGCCTTCCAGTGAATATAATGCAGAGCTCTTCTCTCCAAAAGCCACTTGTTTTCTGTGTTTTCCTTTTCCACCTCCACTCATCCCTCACATTCCTTTTCAGTGTTATGTATCATGACAGCAAAGCTCTTCCGAGTATTATTACCCTGCCTTCGTACAGAACAAGTGTCCACGTCCTTAAGAAGTAACATTTCAGAAAAGTCAGTAGTGTCAAAAACCCACTTTTAACATCACATTCATGCAGCTGATTTTACCCACCATGATGGTTCTGAAACCTGTTTGGGAGCTGCAGACACTGCTGCTGTGAAAAGCAAGCCTTGCTCTCTCAAAACGAAGAAGAGCTGGTGGTCTTTCTGTAGCTAAGGCTATGACTAACTTTCTTTGTTAAGACTGGAATTAATCTCTTTTCCCCAACCAAATGAAACTGGTCCATTTGTGATGTGCATGTACTTAGTTCTTCCCAGGGAATAGTAGTTTCAGAAAGTCAGGGATAATAAATGGGAGAAGGGAGGAAAGTTGTCAAACATAAAAACTCAGAATTACTATTTTTGCATGTCTCTGGTGGCTACTGGATGGAGTGGAGGAGAAGGATGATACACAGAAAAAATTGTGGTAAGAAACTTAGATTTATGTTCTTCTGTTGTCCTAATTGAAAGCCAATGCACTGGCCTGTGTAAAGAGTGCAGCATAGTAGCCCTAGAGGAATAGATAAACCAAATAAACTCCTCCAAATTTCTGGCTTGGGTTTTGTAGTTACATGAAAATAGATCTTTCCTAAGTCAGGAGACTAAAAATTGCAGTGATCTAGCTACATATTAATATAGGTTTACTTGCAGTTTTATAATAATCTTAACATTCCTTCTCTTTTTGGCATCCTGTTTTGTGTCACTGGAGAGAATGTCCAGTTTCAGACTCCTTAATTTGCTAGCAGTCCAGGCAGTGTTGGAATGAGGCTGATTCATCCCTTTTTGTCTTTGCAAGCATGTAAGCACAAGCAGGCATAAGTCCATATCAAAGCACCACCTCTTTTAATTGAACAGCAGCGTTTCATCTGTTATACCAAGATGCCAGACATCCTCTTTCTTCCTATGCTTAACATGCTAAAAATGTTGGGCAGCATGAAGACATGGCAGAGTGACTGGAACTTCACACAGGCCTGCCTTAATAACTGCTAGGGACATAAAGCCTTCCCAGTTTGGAGTGCAACCTCAGTTCATTTTCAGTCCAAGCCACTTGGCTGCATCTACAGCTCTGCTGCACTGTGTTAATTCTCTCTGCCCAAATCAGCTGGCACAAGCTTTTCCCTCCAGATCATTCCTGTGCTTCATTAGAAGATTTTAGGCATAGGATACACAACATCTCATAGTGTCTCCGTTGTGCCCACAACACCAGGCCTGCACTCAGTAAGTTACAAGTTCTTCCAGGATTTTCCAAGTGTAGTTCTTTCTGACAGCAATAAAACATGTCCTCTTGGCTGCATTTTTTCTGTGAGAACTTTAGATCTCTTAGATCTTTCAATGTAGTGGAGGATCGGAACCCATTCTGTTTACCATATATTCATGTGACAGCTAATATCTTGAGTCTTCTGAGCTGAAATGAGTTGGGTTTGGCTATGAACATGAGGTTCAGAATCTTACTGTCCTGTATTCTATTACACAGTTCCAGCCCTCTTCCTTTGGTCCTCCACTGTCCTCCGGCAATTAATAGCCGAGGGTTAATCAGCAAAGGCAGAAATAATATTCAGAGATGTTGCAGAGGAACAGGCAAGTGGGGTGAATGTTGTCCTCTCCTGTAAAGCTTTTGTGCTTGGCAATGTGACTCACCAGAAAGCTGTGGCCATCAAGTAGGAGTTTGCTCATATATATCTAATTGGATTCACATATCCTTGAACATCCTCTGCAGATTTTTCTGCTATCATTCATATTGTTGTCACTTGCAGACTGACTGTTATATGCTGCCCTTTCCCTTTGTCACCTCACATCTATTCCATGCCCATACCCCATTCTTGAGGCCCATGTGTGAACAGAATAGCAGGAGATCAAGCAAAAATTTCATGAGTTTGGAGCTGTGCTTTTGCACAGATGAAGACAGAGAAGAAGACAACATCACATTAGTAGCCAGGTCCCCAACTGTAGCTGCCATATTTCAGGGACACGTAGCTATGTGTAGATATCTCCCAGTTTCTGCAAATTTCTAGATCATATGGGTTCCATGAGATGCACCCCTTGCCCAACTCTTGAAAACATTAAGATCCATCTCATGGGATAAACAGAAGTCCTAATAATAATGGTTCTTCAGTGGGGTCAGAGACCAGAGGAAGTAGCCCACTCTGCCTGTATATCACCAATGGCACAGCAGGCATCCTAGAATTAGAAAGGTCTGAGCGTGCTTGTGCAGAGAGGAGGATCTATTTTAGATCAAGAATGAGCTTTGCATCATCATCTTCTGCCCTTGAGATCCCTTAGAAGAGAGGAAAGGGGGCAGAGTGGTATCATGCACACTGAAGAGACAAAGAAAAATGAGGCAGCTCAGAAGAATAAAAGGCTTGTGGTATTTTCCTGTTTGCTAAATGCAGCTCCTTCTGCACTATGACCTTGCTCCATGACTCATCAGAGGCAGTATATCCAAGACTCAGAATGTTTCCTTGTGTGCAAGACTCTGCTTAGAACCAAATCAGTGAAGACAACAGCTGTCAGGAAAGGACGCTCTCTCCAATATGATGACATATTATGTAGGGCTTAGGGAGCTGGTGAAATAGAGGTGAGGTTGGAAAAAAACACCACGGATCCTTGTGTTCCTAACGTCATTTAAGCATTCAGCCTACAAAAATGGCACTGCAGAGAACCAATATGCATTCTGTGCCTATTTTTAGTACAAGGTGCTTTTACTATGGTCTTTGTCTCAGAGGCGTTTGGAATCATTTTGTTAGTGTTTTACTATGGTCTTTGTCTCAGAGGCGTTTGGAATCATTTTGTTAGTGTTTGAATGCCACTGAAAATTAGGAGATCCTTGGCTACCTTCTTGTCTCCTGGGGAGACAGTTACAAAGATTTTTAGACTCCTAATCTTTACTAATGACTCCCACTGAAAAGCGTGGCTATTTGGATACTCATGTAAACGTGTCCTCTTGCTTTTGAGCTCTGAAGGTGTGCGCACACAGAAAACCAAGCCAGCACACAGTTCAAAGGAATCATAAAATGCCTCCTGTAGCACAGCTGACAAAACACAAACATCTGTTTCTGCAAGAAGCTCTGAATACACAGGACCCATCTTCCCATACATGGGGTAGTGGGGCTCTGGTTTTGCAGAGAAGCAGAGCAATTTGCTGCAACATCAAGGTCAGAGGAAGTAAGCATTTATTTGCCAAGTAAAGCTAGACTACTGCATGTCAAGAAAGGGGGCTTTACTGAGGACCAATGCCCTCTTCAGTATTAATACTGAAGTAAAACTAAGATTGCAAGAAAACATTACAGTTGTACAGGATTCCAGATACAGGCAGTTCTGTATGGTCTGTAAGGAGATCTCTGTAAAATTCACTTTTATTTCTCCCACAAACTGTTTGAAAAAGGAGAATTGTGCAGAAGACATTTCCACAGCACAATTTGTGTATGTCTGTAACCATGAGTAAAGACTTGTGCAAGAGCTGTGTTCTTCTCTGCCTTCCATTTGCATGTGTTAGTGTTATTATTTTTAATTTTTACTGCTTAGTAACACCCAGGACCGGGTAAATATCTGCTGATCTTTTGCCCAGTCTCACAGTGAGGTCATACACCTGTTTATGCTCTCACAGTCTGTTGTCATGATACCATGACTCCAGACATCTCAAGCAATGACTTAATTGTGAGAACAATTAAGACAAGGGGCTGTGATGCAAATTTCTTTGAGACAAGTCAACATCCAAGCCTGCAGAGCAGCTGCAAAGGAAAACTGCAGTGTGGCTGGCTTGCAGTTACCATGTGTTTGCTGTTTTTGTGCCATCTTTCACTGAGTTTTTTGCAGTCGCTGGCTGAACAACTTGTTCTTAAAGGTACTATGATAGTCTGAGTTTGGCACCATGCATTCCCCTTACTTCTTCTTAGGTCATCTCTCAGAGTTCCCAAAATCATATTCATGAACTGGAATGCCTCATGCAGCAATCATCCTTTCTGTTCACCTAGCTCCCTTTAATCCCCTGATCACCGGCTACCAGTGAATGAAACTGCCTCACTATTGTTACTCTGCCTTTAAGTAAGTAGCTGTTGAAAACAAAGCTGTTTCACTAACTCCAGTTCAGAAGGTGACAATGATTGAGTGGGCTGGTCTGCCTACAATCTCACTGAAATTGATTTGTTAAATTGGATCAGTTGTAAGACCCAGATTTGTATTAGTTAGACAGCTTGCTTTGCTTACTGATTAATGTGGCTGCAAGACTGAAATCTGTTTTTTCTAGAAGATTGAGGAGACAAGGCCTTGTGAAATACAAGCTAACTATCAGAATGATGACCATCTCAGTTGTTGAATGTAAGGCAATGCTGTGTTTTTGAAGTCAGAAGTTATCAGCGCTACAAATATGCATTTTTGCAGAGCCGGCCATGGGATCTTTGAGAAGACCAGCTGATCCCATTCAGCCTGAGACCATGTGGGTGGCTCTCCCAGAAGAGAGCCTTCATGGTGGCAGGCAGTGATGTTGCAAACTAATTTTCACATTCTCATAATGCCATATACTTACAGATATGAAGCACATTGCAAGAGTGAGTCCTGGGTTACAGGGAATCTTCCTACTTGGGTTCTCAGGAAGCTCAGCTTTTAGCTTACGGATGTTTTCCCTTTGGAAAATCTCCAAGGAAGTATGTTGCTGGCACTGCCATCTGTCTCTTTTGAGAAAGTGTCTCTAATGAATAAGGAGGAATGCTGGCTGACAACTAATAGCAAATTTTGCCAGTTCTGTCTCTAAAGGCCACTGATCTATAACAAAGCATGGAATATATTATATAAATAATAAATCAGATGGCTGAACTAAAGTATTCAAAATTAAAATTTGTTACAATAAAGTTCAAGAAAACCCAAGTTTCTGTTCCAAACACACTTAGAATGAAAACTTATTTACAGAATCTCTGCTTTCAAGGGCTGGCACATCAATGTGCAGACTACTTGGGGTTGGTTGGGTGATGCCTTCCACCCCACTGCCTGTCTTTGAATCACTGGCAGAACTTGCAGTGGTTATAAATGTCTCTCTCCTTTCTGTAGCAGCTCTGAGGTAGATATCTGTTAGTAAGGAAAACAGGAAAAGGAGAGGAAGGGATGAAATAACAAAATAATTTTTATTTGGACAAAAAGAAGTAAAAACTAATAGAGGGAAATATTTTTTCACACAGCACACAATTAGCTTATGGAACTCACTGCCAAAGGATATAGCTGAAGCCAAGACTGCAAGCCTGTTCAAAACAGGATTAGGCATAATATGGAGAGCAATGATAGCCAGACTCATAACGGTTAATACTTAAAAATAAACGAGAGATTTTTGAAGAAATATAAATCCTTGGGCATCAGGACTTAAGCCAGGCTCTAGCTAAGAGAACTTAGGAAGAAATTTTCCCCGAGGCCTGCTTATTCATAACTCAGCATTAACAGAGCTTCTTACACCTTTCTGTTAAAGCATCTGGTGCTGGCCACTGTCAGAGAGGGGACAATGGGTGACTGGGCCCCAAGCCAGACGCAGTCTGGCAAAACTAGTTTTCTTTAGTGAAATGCATATTCAGAATTAAAATAGAAAAAAAAAAAAAAAAAAAGTTTTGGAAAGGCAGAACAAGTTTCCTCATTTAATATTCTGTGAGCAAAAAAACAGAAGTTAGCCTGTCCCCAGACAAAAGCAGGAAACCTAATACCTAGCCTCATGTTCTGATGCAATCCATTGAATTCAGTGAAACTTAACTACACACATCTTTAAATCTACATATCAGCATGAATCTGACAAGGCATGCCATCCTCTTCTGCTGTAACACTGGAGCCAGTCAAAAGCCTTTTCTATTTTTAATGTACTTTTCAATTTTTAACGTAATTTCAGTAGGACCTTGAGCGCAGGACAGGAGGTGCTGCAGTTCTGCCAGCCCAGCAGGGGTTTTGCCAGCGGCAGGTTTCTCCTAGGATCTTCCAGAAAAATCTCACAGATCTGCAACTCTTCTGTGAAAGAACAGTATGCTTATACCAAGGCACTAGTGTTTCCTCCCTCTGGAGAGGAGGAGAAGGGTCCCCATGTTTCAGATGAACAGCTGGTGAAAGTCAGCAGCAGTGGGACAGACGGAGAGATGGGGAACAAAGCACTAAGAGAAAATACGTGAGAGCAAGGAGGAGGCTGACCCACATGAGAAGACAGAGTTCAGAAAATGACAATGAAGGAGGTGCGGCAGGTAGTTTAGCCAGTAGTTCACATGCATCTTTTTCTAGTGAACATCCTTATACAAAAAAAGCACACCTGCTAAGCAGAACAAATCACCCAACACTGAGATTACATCCTGTATTATTAGGAATAATGTCCTTGAAGAACAGCATAACCTTCCTCTGCCCATTCATTCATCCTCCCTGCCCATCTTCCTCTATCCCCCGGTTTTGCTGTTCTTGTCCAACCCAAAGTAACATGTTTCTTTCATGCAGGACAGGCTTTTCCCCAGTGCTGCAATCAGCACTGCAGCAGCAGCAGGCCTAGACAATCTCAAACTTCTCCTCCAGCTATCAAAGACCAGTTTACAACCTCCATTTGTAGTTGTTAGCAAAGAGTTTGCTCGAAGAAACTGGCTAATGGTGCATGAGTCAGCATCAAGAACTTCACTGTGGACAGTGGAAAAGGTTACCTTCTATATGAACAACAGCACCCACAGAGGAGTCAGAGTGGGAGTCGGATTGCATCTGAAAATGGGTCCCAGTAGTGGAAAGTGGCTGCTATAAAATCTTTGGAAAAGTCAGTCTACATTTTATTATTTGATTCTTTACTGCTAGGATTTGATTTCCTATGAAGGTCAAAGTCAAACTAATTTTCTTCTGCTTCAACTTCTGCTTTCTAAAGGCAAAGCAATATCTTCTTACAGCTAGAGAGAAGATGTTATCAATATTGGAAATGTTCTGTCCTGAATAAGGCATAGATAGAAAGAGATGAGAAAATCAATGTTGGAAATGTGGGAGGGAAGAAATCAAGGATCTCTTTTTCATTTTGGTATCATATATGGCATGATTCAGATTCCTGGGGAATTGTCACTTCAAGTAAGAAAGTTTGTTAAAGCATTTGCAGTAGTTTCCTATCTAGTGGCTGTTCTGGGGCCAGAGGTGCCAATAAGAAAATGACAAAGAAATGAACTACAAAGAGCAAGATAAATACCTATTTGTAACACAGACCATCCATAAGGAACTCCTGAGACTTCTGGAATGAGGAACACAAATTAAGAGTTTCCCATTTAATCCTTTCCCTCTACTCTGAAAAAATATATTGTGAAGTCTATTATGCCTTTCAGTGATAACTAGTTGGCTTTTATCTTTGTTCTCTCCTGTTTTTCTCCTTGAAACTTTTGGATCAAAGGCACTGCTTATTTCCTTGTTGAAAGTTAAACTTTGGCCACAAGTAGGTCAGTCAAAGTTTCAGCGTCTCATGAGTGACAGTATTTGTGCAGATCTATTAGAGAAGAGCTTGTGGAATGGAACTATTTCTCATGATTCACACTGAACAGAACTGGAAATTAATACACAATTCAGGGAAAAAAAAAAAGAAAAAAAAAAAAAGGGAGAAAAAAAGAAAAGAGCCTCTTGGGGGACTGTGAAAAAGGCAGGCTGGATGCAGAAAAACAGACCATGGAGGCAGATCTATTCCAACAGCCCTCTGTGTCAGTTCCCTTTCCTTTATGTTAGCCTGTCTGAGCTGACACAGGACAGAGATGTAACCAGCCCAACTGTCTGTTTCCCAGGGAGAAATCCAGAGCCACACTTCTCATCCACAGTCTTGGTCTTTGTTCAAGACTCACAAGCATTTTCCCTGCCTCTGCTACTGTCTATCTATCCCTGCTTCTGAACTTTAATTTGGTCCAGTCACTTTGGATTCTAAGTCCCTTTGGAGTGAGTCTATGCCTGTGTTGCAGGTATTTTTGAAATAGAAATAGCTTATTCCACTTACACCTCAGCACAGTTGCAGTCCAGTATTACTTTGTTTTGTTTTTAAATCCAAACAAGGAGCTCTTCTGCATACCCTGTTGTGCTCAAGGACCCAAGTACATATGTTAAGAAATGTATGAATCAGAATGGGAAAGCTATAGGGAAAATGTTGCAATGCCTTCATATAAATTGGTGATAAATTTTTGATGTAGTGCTGCCTGCTGCTTCATTTTTGTGAATGGAATAGCAGAAGTAGACAGGGATCCAGCAAAAAGTTGCAAGAACAGCAAGCAGATTGGAAAAACTCTCGGTGTTTATCTTGAGATAGGAGCTGAAGGATTTGGGGGGACATAATGGGAAGAGTATGATATTAAAAATGGACTTGAGAAGGTCAGCAGGAGATTCTGCTTCCTTTTTGCACTGACAAAAAGGCTCAGTCACACTGTTTGATGGGCTAAAAAGCTGATCAGAAGTAGTTAAGCAGTGCATCTTGTTGCCACGGGAAATCATTGGGTTGAAATCAGAACGATGCATTGGTGGATTTGCTTTAAAGCAGCAATATCTGTCCAGCTTCAAGGTCTTAAGAGTATAGGCCACAGTCCATAGCTGAAGAGGGAGATTTCTCTCACCAGTCCAGGAAACAATGCAGATGAGACGAGTCAGCAGAAGGAAACGTTTTAGCTGAGGAGCGGATGGAGTCTCTGGCTAACCTATCTGGTTATCAGAAACCAAGCATACCAGGGTCCTCCAGGCCACTCAACAGCATCAGGAGGCAAAAATGGCAGCTTTCCAATGGCAACCAGCCATACACTTGCAGACAGACAGAAATGCACCACAATAGCGCAGACCTTTTTCACCTTCAGTCTCACAGCATACAGGCAGGAGGACCTCCTAGATCCACCTGGTACCTTGTTTGTAAGCCCTTGTATAGCAGAGGGTCTTCTGAAGGTGGTAGGGCAGCCTACTGAGCAGGAGAGAGAAACTGCAGGGGTAAGTAATAATGGCAGTCCTCCTCCAGGGCCAATCTACGCTTTTGCTGCCAGGTGACCTCACTGACATGTCTTCTATTTCCAACCTTCCTTCCTGCAGGTGCACTACTGAAGTAACGGGGCAGAAAGTGGGCTGGGGGAAGCAGTGAGACTCAGATGCTAACTCAGTGCTCCAGGTTGAAGGGATTGTGTTACTACTAATGAACATCCCTTGACACCCAGAGAGCAGCCCTGGGTACCCAGGGCTCCAGATTAGCAAGGAGAACAGCCCCAGCTGGGGTGGGAGTGACTGTAACGCCACAGCTCTGGAAGGTGATGATGCCTGTGTCACAAACTGTGCTCCAAAAAGGACTGTGCTTTCCATTACTGTGCTCTCCTCCCATCATGCTTGTCTTCTTCTCAGGAAATACAAGTCTCTCTGGATGATTACAGCCTGGCCCCATACTGATAACAATGAGTGGGTTTGCTCCCAACAGTCTGGGTCCAGGACAGGAACAGATGCAACTAGACTTTCATTCTGAAAAATGAAACAGGCAAGACGTTAAAGCTTGAAACCTGACTCTTTACAGGTGGATTTGAATGAGAAATGCTCACTGTTTCTCCAGATACTAATAAGTGTTGACAACATAAAAATGAGGCATTCTTGCCCATTTGTTGCAGCCTAACTCCAGGCTTTCCAGGTTTTTGAATATAATAGCACAAATCTTTTACACTGTTTGTTCCCTTTTTACTCTGCTGGACTGAGACTGCCTGTAGCTGATATCAAATAGCCTATTTTGGATGCTGTTACAAGAGATAGTTTTTTTGTTTGTTTGTTCTTGGGTTTTTTTGTGTGTGTTTGTTTGTTTGTTTTTTAATATTGTGCTCTTCTTGCTTGTGGTTTTTAAACAATTTGTCAGATCAGAGGAGAAAACTTTCAGTGTGCCTTATTA
The DNA here is from genome assembly GCF_019238085.1 of Lagopus leucura. Classification (NCBI taxonomy): domain Eukaryota; kingdom Metazoa; phylum Chordata; class Aves; order Galliformes; family Phasianidae; genus Lagopus; species Lagopus leucura. The sequence continues at coordinate 9,026,505 of NW_024962261.1, read as the reverse complement.
ACACATGGAATATATGTTCTCAAAAAGTAAAGTAGAGAGACTAAGTACAAATTAAACATGAGAAAACCTTCTAATAGACAGAATGCAGTTTTCTAGAAAGTCTAAGCAGAGTGAAACAAATGGTACAGTAACACAGTGAGACAAATAGTACCTCCAGTGCAATTCTGACATATATTTGTGATTTATGTCCATCTTGCTTATGGCCTTGAAGTTCATCGGTCCTTTCAGGAATTTTTCCTTTTATATGTATCTGTATTTTTCCTTTATATGAATCTGTATACTTCTAATGCTTCTTTACTCCTCTGAAAAAGCCAGCAATGGCATAGACACTTCTGTATGCTGACTGTGACAGCTTCTGCCTCTGGCAGCCTAAGAATTAGGAGAGCATTCAACCCACCCTGGTGTTGCTCAGTCAAACACTGTATGCACAGCATGGTTAACACCCAAAGGTAGTCACAGCCTATGTTTTCTCCCTTTCCCTCCTCCCTGCCTCAGCCCTAGGTTTCCTCGAGTTTCAGATATTCTGAAGCTAGGAAAAATAAAAAAAATAATGGATTAGATGTCCCACAGACACTGCTTTGCTTCACTTCTTGGGACTAATATCTGAGGCCTTTTTTTTTGTTTGTTTCCCCACTGATGCTCTGGCTGTGACTGTGTTCTATGACAGCTGATACAATGCTGCCTGTTTTCTCCCTTGGCAGCAAAGGAGTGATGTCCTGCTATATATCAGCTGATGGTTTCTTGCAGCTGAATCAGTTTGTTGTCATATCAGGAGCAAAAGACAGTTGAGTCAATAAACTTTTGGAGTTTGGTTGTTTTTACCTCTATTTCTGCATGTCAGGGCTGAGTAGCTCAGAGACACCTGACACTCTGGGTACTGGGCTTCTGCCCTACTGAAGTTAACCAGTTTGCTATCTTTCATCTGTTTTATGCAGGACAAATGAGGCAAACTGAAGCCCTGAAATCCCTAAATAAAATTATTTTGCCTCTTAGAAGTCCATTATAACAGGTCTGAAAAGTTGTTTTTCTCATCAGAAGAGCTTGTGTTTATTCACCCTTAACAGCCAGCATTTTAACAGTAAATCCAGATGGTTTCAGAACTTCTTGCAGCTGGTGGAGGCATACCTGGAGTTTGATTTAGGAAGGTTGTGGTGAGCACACCAGAGTGCCATTAGTACACCTTTGCTGTATGGCCCCCTTTGCGTAAGCCAACCACTGCTGCTCTGCCTGTTGACCCATCTTCCAAAAGACAACATCAGGTGCTTGCACACATCAGTTTCTGTGTACAAGACCCTACAGGCTGGTCCCAGCAGTGTCCTTGCACAAAGGTCTCCCATTGTCCATGTAGGAGCTGTTGTCCTTTCCCTTTTGCTGCTGCTGAAATGTCTTAGCACTGTATGCAAAGGTACCCATGGCCAGGAAAGGGAGTTCCCATATGAGTTTTCTTCTGAGGCCTTTGTCTGTAACTGGAATAGGAGAAAGGCCGTAGAGCTATGTCGTAAGCATAATTCCCTCCCCACAGTGCCTGGGGCTGGCACTGGACGCTCTTTGTGTGTAGAGGAATTGGCTCTCTTTGAGCTTCCCTTCCACCACAGCCTCCGCCACACTTGTTCAGCACTTTTAGGGCATCTCCACAGAGACATATGATAATGGGAAGGCAAGTGGAGGAAGGATGTAGTTTCATCTGCTTCTGCTGCTACCCAGGAGGAATGAGGTTGTCTCAGCCACTTTCTCATCTGGCTCTAGCAGTATCACATCTGTTGCACATGGCAGGAAAATTTCTTCCCTTCAGAATCTAGCACCTTCAAAGGCAGCTTGTGACCCAGTGTTCACTGCAGTAGAGGAGATTAGGCCCAGATTTCGTCTAATCTGAATTAAGTACACGCAGTCATAAGGAGGGCTTTTTGTGGACATGTTAACTAGTTGGAATATGGAACTCTGACAGCAGTCACAGCATAAAACGTCTGCATCCTCATGGGAACCTTAGAAAAGGCTCCTTTTTCTCAACATTCCAGAGTCGAGATGTGCTATAGCTGCAACAAAACATCTTTAGAATCACCTCAGTGAGCTGAAGCTGCATGGAAATCAGAAGGAAAGGAGGGAGAAAAAGGAAGAGCTGTCAATATAGTACAGCTTTTATTTCACGAAGATCAGGGTAGATTCATTTATTGCAGTTGAATACCCAGATGTTCATTTATCCAAATTCATTGATCAGCTCAGTTACACAAAACCTGTCAATCCCAGATCTTAGCATCAGGGCCTCAAAGCCTTTGGAAACTTGCCATCAGATTTCCACATCCCGTAAATCTCAGACCCTTCCCTGAAAACTGCTGCCTCCTCCTACTGCAATGAGGAATGCTCATATCTCTGTTTTGAATGGAAGTCTGAGAAAGTTGTACTAGATTAATTAAACAAAAGTAAGAACCACCTGCCAGTCCCTCTGATTTCAGTGAAAATTGTTCATACTCAGCACCTGTGAAAAATGTACTATATGGCGACATGGCTTAATGGAATAAATATATAGACACAAACAGAATTAAAAGCAATGCTGAATTTTGGAAAATTCGCATCACATTTGAAATTGTGCCATGCTGCTTTTTTTCTTTTTTTCTTTTTTCTTTTTTCTTTTTTTTTTTTTTTTGTGGTGGTGTGCTGATTCTAAAGAATGCTGGGATTGATCCAGATTTATGAGCAGGGAATAGGGAACTGTATATTTGAATGGTTGAATGTCCACCTGGAAGTAGGCAGTAGACCAGACAGTTTAGTTTAAATGCTCCAAGGGACAAAAATAACAATCACATGCAAACGATCTGAGGATCTGTAAGTCTTGGGATCCATACACACATTTGTCTTCCCTGTGTATGTCTTTTCAGGGCTTGATGACCCTTCAAAACAGAAGTACCTTACAGCACTGAAGTGCAGTCTGTTTTACATATTGGTTGTAAGATTAATGGCTGAACATGCTCCTTAGGAAATAATAATTAAAAAAAAAAAAGCAAAAAAAACCAGAAAAAAAACAGCAATTACAGACATGCTATAAATGGTCAGAGATGTGTCTTCTGCTTATTCATTCTTTGTTACATGAATAAGTATCTTCTATATATAATTCCATGAGCAAATAATTTCTTCAAGTATTTAAGTTACCATACACTCTCTGCTTCCTGTCACAGACCAGAAAGCATGTGACCAATTTCAAAATTTCACTTGATTATTTTGGCTTTATTGTTTTAAAGCCTGCCATCTCTAAGATGATCAAGGCAGACAATCGTCTGGATACATGCTTGTTTGCTCTGGGTATTACTTCTACTATATTCTGGGAAAACATTTGCAGAAGAAAAGATACAGCCTCCTAATTTGGGCCCCTCACTGCAAGAAAGATATTGAGGCCCTGGAACGTGTTCAAAGGAGGGCAACAAAGCTGGTGAGGGGTCTGGAACACAGGGCTTATGAGGAGAGGCTGAAGGAGCTGGGAATGTTCAGCCTGGAGAAGAGGAGGCTCAGGGGAGACCTCATTGCTCTCTATAACTTCCTGAAGGGAGGTTGTAGTGAGCTGGGGGTCGGCCTCTTCTCTCGTGTCATTAGTGATAGGACCAGAGGGAATGGCTTCAAGCTACGGCAGGGGAGATTCAGGCTGGACATGAGGAAGTATTACTTTTCAGAAAGGGTGGTCAGGCACTGGAATGGACTGCCCAGGGAGGTGGTGGAGTCACCGACCCTGGGGGTGTTCAAGGAAAGGCTGGATGTTGTGTTGAGGGACATGGTTTAGTAGGAGCTATTGGGAATAGGTGAACGGTTGGACTGGATGATCTTGAAGGTCTTTTCCAACCTTGGTGATTCTATGATTCTATGATTCTATGAAAAAAACGTATATAGAAAAGAATGTAAGGTTACTGCTTTCATAGATCTTTTTGAAAAATGAAGGATACCTGACCCTGGCTAATGATGACCCTCATGAGCCCAGTGGCTGCAGAAATGACACTGCCCCAAGTAAATTTATAAGTTTTTTAAGGAGGAACAGTGAGTCACAAAGACCTTCAAGGCTAGTCTGTTATATTTAGAAATACAGAAAAGTTTTGCAACTGGAAAGACAGTAGTGATGAAACTGCTGCAGCCCTGCTAACTGCATTTCATCAGCGAAAGCAGCAGGACCAGCATCTCTGAGCTGCTCACTGAGACACGACTCTAGGCCGAGTTTTTCAAGGCACTTGAGAAATGGTGGAAATACCCACTGTCTGAACTACAGTTTTGTACAGTGTTGAAGCCCAAAGGTGCTACTGTTATTATTTAACAAACTGAAAAAGTAGACTTCTCACTTCATATTCCTTAATTCTTTGACTGGTGATAGGGATAGGGATAGGGATGGGGATAGGGATAGGGATAGGGATAGGGATAGGGATAGGGATAGGGAT